>NW_020625487.1:1279303-1598820 GCF_003573695.1 Papaver somniferum
AAGAACTTTTAAAAGCCATGGGAATCTTTTTTGAAAGGTCTAATCGTGCTGGTGGAGTTGACCAACATATTGGTGGAGAAGTCGTTAGGCGTTGTCCTGCTTGCAATGAATCTGATATGGTACTGAGGCAGAAGCAAGATGGTAACTTCATGGTTGGATGTTTAGGCTACCCACAGTGTAGGAATGCTGTTTGGCTCCCAGGTTCCATATTAGAAGCAGCTGTTACCCCTCAAATCTGTACCTCATGTACGCCAGCTCCAGTTTTTATGATCCAATTCAAGTTCCGTCGGATGGATATACCACCAAACTTTGATGCCAACCATTTGGGTTGCGTTGGTGGCTGCGACGATATACTTAGACAATTGAGAGATATTTGTGGAACAGGTTCCCGCAGCAGTGTTTCTAGTGCTCCAACTAGAGGGAATGGTCCAACTGCAGCTTCTAACAATACTCAAAGATCTAACACAATGACAAGACAGGGCCCTGTTACATGTACGCACTGCAGGCAAACAGGACATTCTTCAAATGAGTGCCAAACCAGGATGCCACGTCCCCAAGCTTCTCAGTCTCGCACGAGAAACCCCCAAAGTGGAGAAACTTCAGTAACCTGTGACAAATGTGGAGCTCCATGCCCTTTACGAGAGGCTAATACAGAAAACAACAGGGGAAGAAAGTTCTATTCATGTCAATCTCGCGAGTGCAACTTCTTTAAGTGGGCCGATAGTATCGATACAAGAGCTGGTACAGAAGCTATGGGCAGCAGTCGATCAGCATCATCTAATATGTCCTCAGCCGCAAGGAGGGGTGGGGGTGGGCGTGGGCGTGCACGTAACAGTGGCAGGGGTGGTAGCGGTAGTGGGGGTCGGACCAGCAGAGCAAGAGCTGCACCTACAGGTACTACGTTTGTGTCAGCTACTGGTGAACCCATATCTACTAGAGGTATGGAATGTGTGTTTTGTGGTGAATTGCACCCGGCTAGTACCTGTCCAACTCGAGCCGGTAGATGAATATCTTTTTTCCCATCATTCTCAAGACTGTTGTGCCTGCTTCATGGTAATATTTTGTAGCTTTAGTTACTAGTGAAAGTGATAGAGGCAGTGTCGGACTATTGCTGTCTTTTAATCTTACTTACTGTTGCAGTAGTTTGTTGCATTATAAATAGAACCTTAGAAATCTCTCTCAATCTTTTATCCTTGTTTTTCATAAACCATAATCATAATCAAACTACTAGCAATACAGATTTGAATCAGTAACAATTCATGAGAAAAAACTTCAGCAAACACTAATATATATATTTTTCAATATAGTACAAGTTTTTCCATATGAAATGGAAGTGCTCTTGATCTACAGTTAAGCCAAGAAATAGTATACCCAACTATACCATCTATAGATTGTGGTATAACAATCATGAAATCTCAAAAAATAGAAGAAGAACGAAACGAATAAGTGGAAAGTTAAAACATGTCATTTGTTACAAACCTGTTTTTTTAGAGGATATTACATTCCTAAATCAGCACAACCCTCCATTAGAATCCAATGAAAAATAGAAATACAAGCCATACATAATACACAAGTAAAAGACACCCCGAAAAAATAGAAGAAGAAGCAAAGTCATCTTAAATACAACAAGCAGTACTCCTGTGTTTTGTTTAGTCATGATCATTTTTGCAGACAGCATCTTATAAGTGCATGGAATCAATATGTTTGCTCAGTTCCTCCAGTTTCTTCATCCTCAATTTTTCACTTTCGCTGACAAGCTGCTTAAAGAAAAGAAGATGACATAACATGATATCAGAATTACGTCAATTAGGCAAGCAATAGGAAAAAGATTTTTGTTTCTCCTTGAAAACTCACCTCCATTAATCTCCCAATTAGTTGAGCTTTCACCTTGTTCTTTTCATTAAATGCTTCGAGTGCATCTTTGTATTCCTTCTCCTGCAATTCATTTGTCAGGTTGTTAAGCGAAATTGGTTATTCTGAGACACGCTACTGAAACAAAATCAGACGACAAAGAAACAACAACAACAAAGCCAACCAAGTAGTTTCACCTTCTTCTGGCAGGTCTGACCCAACGGCTTTAGCTCTTTGTTTACGATATCGATCTTCTTCCTAACCGTAGCAACTTCCTTCATTGTTGGGTCTGTCAATGATTCAAGTTCCTACATAATTTTGCAACAGCAAAATTGAATTCACCTTCAGTAACAAGTAAATTGACACACATAGTTGAAAGAAAAATTTTGTTGATTGTTTGTGTATTCATACTCAACAGAAATCTGTAACGGAACAACAAAATTATGGTCATGGTAATCTATAAGAAAAGTGTAAATTTCTTCAAATTAGTAGATGAAATTCATAACCAATAACAAGCAGATCGAAATTGACACATGATTTCGGAATTTTGCCAATAACAGGACCTCTAATCTTGTTGAATTACCACCAAAACATCATTTAACTTCTTAAAACTGAAGTTTCAGAACGAAACTAACTGTCAAAAACTCAATAGAACACCAAAACATGGATATTTCCAAACACAAGTCATGAATTATTCACAGATCTTATACTAATCAAAACACTTACATGAATACTATCATGTTAGTATGAGAAATTTGTACATATAATTGAGCTGTGTTGTGTAAAAATACTTACTTCTCGAATTTCTGCCAAACGTTTAGTTTCTTCTTCAACACGACCCAACTGAGCCTGAACTTTCTGACTAACCTCCATTTTCTTCTTCTCAATCTCTTCTTCTTTGAGCCTGAAAGTATTCAAAGCTGATCTCGACATCTCTTCGTCTTTAGCTTCTATTGATTGAATATCCACACTGCTAAAACTGCTACTCATATTGCTACTCGTAGTCTGAAGCTGAGCTTGTTGATGTTTTGGTGTCTGCATCTTCTCTTCTTCTTCTTCAATACCTCTGCTGCAACAACAACCCTTGCTTGTTCTTACAATTTCTGCAATTTTGGAATTTGGAATTTGGAATTCTCTTTCTTTCTTTTGTTTTTTCTTTGGTAGTGGTGGTCTTTAGATCTCTTTATATTCAACTAACCAGCTTTATTTTAACTTTCGCTTTTAGAATATTGATTGATGGGTACACTTTCTTCTGTGCTAGGTGCCCATAAACTATGTTAAGATTTTTTTATTTTTCTTTTAAAGGTGGCTTAAGCCAGCCATGCCAATTGCCAACTATCTAATTTCCTGACAAAAATTATAGGTATTAATGTATTATTATTATTTCTTTTTTATCTTTTGATATGGATCCAGTGGGTAAATTACAGTGCAGGCATGATGAACTACACTACAAAAATGTGTGGAAGTGCCTTCTGCACAAGGTAATTATCATTTGCCCATGTAGACTGACCTACACCATCTTGAGTCGACCAGCAAAGCCAAGTGGGTAAAGCGGTGTCGATTGTTTACACAAGTCAACCGACTCTTACATCCTGTTTGGCTGGGTCTGACTCAAAATCTGAATCTAACTCGGTTAGAATCAGATGTCTGACAAAGTTTTATTTTTCTGATGTCTCATTTGAGATCAAATCCAACTCATATTTCTATAATCCTCATATTTGAGATCAAATCCAACTCGTTGGGCACGTATCCAACTGTATTTACAAGTTTTCTATAACCCTCATTTTTAATAATTTTTGAGTCCGATAAGAAGTACTTCCTCCGTTCCTTTTTAATAGGCTGGTTTTTCTCAAAATAGATGTTTCAAAAAAATAGGCTTGTTTCCTAATTAGGGAAAGTCAAATATTAATTTAATTTTTTGGGACCACTTTTCTCTTAACTTCTTTTGATGACAGGTGTCATGGAGACCATTTCACTTCATTTCTTTTATTGACAAGTGTCATGGAGACCATTTCACTTCATTTCTTTTATTGACAAGTGTCATGAAGACCACTTTCAATGATTAGTTCTCTTAATTTTTTTAATTTTCCCTAAAAATAAAACCAGTCTATTAATTAGGAACGGAGGGAGTAATAAATTAGATTCAACGGAGTAGTAAGAAACATAAACAACCCACAAGTCTATTTTCACGTAAACCTTGCACTGAAGTTCTTTTAGCTTCTTTATACCTGAAATCTTAGCACTACTAATACATTCCATCCAATCCAATTTCAGTGGCGACTCGAAACTCAGACCTCAATGGCTAAGGTCATATCCCAGCCAACTTGGATATTCCAAGTTGATTACTGGAAAACTAATGCAATTGCCTAAACCACCAACTACATCACCAACTTTTTGTTATATATGTCAAAACAAATCAAGATATCTCACTAACTTGTGTTATAATTCTTCTCATTTTCTGTCTCCTTGATTATTTTTAAGTTTCCAATATATCAAAAGTCCAAATATCTTATCTGTCCAAAACACCATGCATGACACAAAACGTCAGAGACATCATATCAATCTATAGATTCTCTGCTAAGAAAACAGTTTCCATTACATTCTTATTTTATGCAAAAAGTTGGTGAAGAATCAAATATTTTTGGGGTTCTTGTCCCATTTATCTATCTGGTTGTGCGAGGTAGTTATATTTTTTTTTTCTTGAGTTTGGTTGGTGGTTGTGTTGGCTGTTCAACTAACAAATACAGTTTTCCTACCACTAACCCAACTGACAGTCTGAGACAAACCAAAAAAAAACAACTATAATACAAATTTATAAATTTTATAGACAGATATAATAATAGAAGTTGTTACCAAAAAAAAAAGGAAGAAAGAAAGAAAGTGCTCCATTAAGCAGCAAATAACTTAGTAGCAGAATTTATTTTTATTTATTTTTGATGGTACAAAAATCATTGTTACCAATTATTAGTCAAATATTCTCTGTTTATGTTCAGATTTAATGAGGGAATTTCCTATCTTTCTTTGCAGCAATCTAAATTTAAAGGGAATATATCATCATTTTTGGTTAGATAAAAAATGTCCATTGAATCAAGATTCTTGTGATATAAAAGACAGAGAACAAGAGACATAAAATAGAGTGGAAGAAGAGAGAAAAATTTTATTCATGTGTACAACAGACAGACATTAGAACCTCTATTTATAGGACTAGACACAAGGGCATCCTAGTAATAAACGGGATTTGCCTTAGGTATTCTTAACATAATTACACGTTTATAACACTCCCCTTGATGACATTGTGTCTAAGCTAATTACTTCGTTAAAACCTTGTCAGGAAATTCCAAAAGGACAAAACCTGATCGGAGGGAAAAGAGTACAATTGAGAAAACTTATAAAAGATTTGGACACGCAAATGTTGCCTCATTAAAACCTTGACAAGAAAAACCCAATGGGAAAAATCTTGATGAATGAGAAAGAGTACAACGTGATAGTCCAGTGAAATACCTTCTAATTTGGTTAAATCTTGGCTTGCAAATCTTCGAGTCGAGCCAATTTCGGTAAACGAATTTCTTGAATGCTGGAGATAGCAATGCTTTCGTGAGAAATTTCCAAGTTGATGAAGTCTTGTTTTATGTTAGTCTTCTAATGGTAGTGTTCTCGAGTCTTCACGCTTCTTTAAGTACATTGAGGACTTGCTTCTTGGATTTCTAGCTTCTCGGAGATGATTTGCAAAAGTAGTTGATGTAGTTTCTTCAACAAAGTGCCAATATGCAGTTATAGTACCATAGGTGAGTAAAGTTTGTGATCATACCATATATGGATCGGAATGATATCCAAATTCTTAAGGGTTCTTCTGTTGATGTGGTCTAACAAAACAGAATGACCTAGTTAATGGTGGAAATCCACCAAATAACCAAAATTATACAACTCCCCCTTGGATGACCAACATGTTGAATAAACTGCCTCACTAAAACCTTGCCAATAAAACCCAGTGGGAAAAAATTTGGACGAAGGAAAAAGAGCACAAATATCAACATTTTTGAAAGAAAATCAAACGTCAACGAGATGTTGCCTCGTTAAAACTTTGTTAGGAAAACCACATGGGATAAAACCTGAAATAAAGGGAAAAGAGTACAACTTTTGACGTAAATATGGATGCTAACCCAACTGTATGAGTTTTACAAAAGAAAAACATCAAAATAATAACTTTATTCTATTTCAAAGACGAGTTTAAGCTAGCATAATTCCAACTGCAGTTTTGAGAAAGAAAAAAAATATAGAATTCATGTTGCTAAAGCGTGGATTTTTGTGTTTTTAAGGACTCCTCAAGAGACCCATAAAGTTGATAGCATCAACTAATTAATCCGGATTTTTGGTGTTGTACCAAATTTCTAAAAACACATGAAGGATTGTTAACTTGACATAATCAAGTCAAGTGGCTACCAGAATATAATTTGAATCCTACAAGGATTACAAATTTGAATATGTTCTCTGACCACATACGAGTCCTTCAAGGACTACCACGCTAAATATGTCTTATAAGAAGAACAATTGTTGAACCAATCCTAGGGTCTGATCAAAAAGAAAACCCTCAAATCGTTTTCACAACGAACGTATTTCTCGTATAACGCATTATGACTACGCCAACCTGTAAGTAATAGGCTTGGAAATTTTAAGGTGTTAAGTCTTGGATTCAAAATTGCGTTAATCGAGAAATCATAATAATCCAATCTAATATGGATTACATGCCAACCAATCACATATGTCGATATTCCTCTGCAGAGGTCGGGGTTCACAACCACCATTATTTCAAAAGCTAATATAAACGAATATTCGATAATTTATAGCTTACTACATCCCACATAATTCCCAAATGTATGCATACTTTGAAAAAATCCAAAATTTACTAGTACCAGTGCTCGCGGGCGTTATAATCTCCTATTATTCAAATGAGGAGATATAGATTTTGAAAATGTCAATCGTATTATCATAGACTCTGTTGGAGCGTATTTGTAGCTTATATAAAAATGCTACATGCTTGCTAGATGTGATTGGATTTGCCTTTTCAAACGGCATAAGCTTATTGGAAAGCTAAATGAGATCTTTTCACGCCTATTTAATGGCAGCCTTTTTCAATTTGATCAAGATGAGAGAGAAACGTCTGATAATGTATAGTCTCCCCTTGATTATGGCGGAAATATAAACATCTCATATACGACAACAAGTTCGCAGAGTATTATCCGATTAAATCGAGGACATATACTCGTAATAACATCTGGATTTTAAAAACACTAGTTGGACTATAGATAGTGACTTCAAAAGCCATAAAAGAATGACCAAATTAATAAATAAAATTGTAGTTTACTTGACTTACAAATTTAAAATCAACCATGGATTCGTTGGTTAGAGCAATAAAAACATAAATCTCCAGTGACCTCACCTAAGAATGAAATTATAGACACTTTATTTCATTCAAAGAAATTAATATTGAGATCAATATAGTCACTACAAGGATTAATTAATGATTTGGGCTAACAAGCCAGGTGCGCACCCATTAACCTTGAGTGTCTAACCGTATTCCAAGTACAAGTGGAACGGTCCAAAATTTCGGAGATTGTTATGAGGAAGAAAAATTAAATTTTCCCGATCAATTGGCTAAGAGAATAACTAATTTGGGAATGCCAATTTTTCTCGCAGAATCCAGGTAGCAAATCAATACCAAATGGTGTAAACGATATGCCAAATTTGTTTAACGATAGGGAGAAAGAAAATCGTTTTAGTCATCACATGCGGAAAAATCCACTTTGTGGTTAACAAATGGTTTCTTGTAAAAAAAAATAGAAACCATATAGATAAATCACATGATTCTTGCATAAAGGACAAGGATACCAAATTTAATTGACCGTAGATTTTTCAACCATGCATGTGATTAAATACCATAAAGGTAGCTAAATTATGATACACCAATTTTTGGTGATTACAGTTTCACTAAAGTAATAGAAACTGCAAACCATCTTCAATGCATTTCACATCTTTTTTTCTTTCTCTATAAAAAAACTTAGAGAAGAAGCGAAAAACGACCTTAAGGTCAATTACCCATTGCATATAAATATACAAAGATATGATGATAAAAATCAATACGATAAATAATTATAACATAACATGTTAAATAAAATAATAACAAAAATATATAGGATATCGGAACTTTACTGGATAACAAGGGGAAACCCCTTAAAAGCTTGGTGTCGTTACAAGTCTGGTACACCAGAAGATGGTTCCCTAATTATGATCTCTATTCATGCAAAAATCGTCTTGGAATAGCTTTGTAAATCCAAAGCCCAATTGATTAATTAGGTGACGCGCACATGAACAGTTGATAAGAAAAGAAAATAAAACAAATCCTTTCCTGAACTCTTATTTGACTTTTGGTTTTCGTTTTTTTTTGTTTATTCCGATCGATGCGATTGCCCAGTTAGGAGCGTGCTGATTACATCTTGTGATATAGAAGACAGAGAACAAGAGATACAAAATAGAATGGAAGAAGAGAGAAAAATCTTATTCATGTGTACAACAGACAGACATTAGAACCTCTATTTATAGGACTGGACACAAGGACATCCTAGTAATAAACGGAATTTATCCTAGATATTCTTAACATAATTACACGTTTATAACAAAGATATTATTTTTTTAAATTTGACAAAAAAAAAAGAACACTTATTAATGACGCAGGTCTGAGTAATCACTATGTAGCCCCAATAGATTCATGTCCCCTCCTCTTTAGAGATGTGATCAGAGCCGTCCGGAGTATCCTAGATATTAATGTAATTTTCTCACACGAAAGCCAGGAAGAAAAAAAAAAGCCTCATTATCATGTCACTGCATTAACTGATGCAATATGTGGTGATGATATCAATTATGTGAGTTCGAAATTTTTCAAGATTAAGGCTTTATCGATCCAGAAAAACAATCCACTGGTCCAAAGTTTGAAGCTTTAGGAAAGCTATTTTTTCCGGTTTGCAATATTTTCATTTCCACGGTCATCTTCTATTCTTTAAGCTTTAAGAAGATAATTCTGTTGAGAGGTCTAGATACAAACTGGTAAATATTCATTTTCCCTTGAACTAGTTGAACTGAATTACAGATGTATTATGCTTTAGGTATACGTCTTCTTCCTAGCTTGTGTAGAGTAGACATTAATTAAGGGCTCTCACCCATACATACCTACACTAAGGGTATGGAGAATGAACCTTAACTCTGAAGAGACAAAGCTGAGTGAGATGGACAAAGACAGACAGGAGAAGAAGAGAGTGCAGGCTGCATAGTGCGTTCCAGCTTGGACTTTGCAAGGAAGAATCCTTTTCTTTCTTTTCCTTTCTTTAAATCTTGCAAAGTAAAAACAACAATCTTGTAATCTCTTTTGTAGTATGCATGATGACCCATTCTTTGTTGATTTATGGAGATAGTCAAGAAGTGCTACTTAGATATTCTTCTCCATTGCCTATTATTACAACTCCCTTATTAATGTTCTGCCTTCTTTTCTCCATCTCTTTTTAATCTGTGGACCTCTAAATGAAATAAACAACATTATCATTAGGATTTGATGTTTTATAGTCACTAATCATATTTGATTATCATTTGGACCGTCTAGATATCGATCCGACGGTGGGTACTTTTCGTTCGTTAAAGGTCATCATCGCGCATTCAACACGGGATATCCAACAAGTATGTTTTCCTCTTGGCAAGTTGGTCCTTGTTCCAGTTATTTTATTTTTTCCTTCTCCTTGTGGTTTTTTGATGATTGGAGTACGAGCATTTATGCTAGTTTGGAGTTGTAAAGTTTGTCCATCTTTTGCTCAAGTATAATTGAATTGATTAAGCTGCTGCAATGGAGCAACAAAGATATTATGGTATATTTTGTTGTGGGGTCTTCTGCCGTGCACAAGTGATCCTGTGTCACGATTTGCTGGTGCTTTTCAACCGCACTCTAGTGCATGCCAATACGCCAATGATGCAAATTAGTGCTTGTATTATTTTTGTATCAAATGACAAAAGCTAAAGGTGACCGTTATTAAAAAAAACTTCCTCTGCTAATTAAGCTCACGCGGTATGAAATCAACTCTTAATTTGTGTTCTCTTGGAAAATCATTTTTCAGTTTGATTTACAAGGTCTAATTTGGTTGCAAATGACCTGTTATGAAAGCAGCTTAACCAGATGTTAAAAAAGTAGGTCTCCTAATTAAAATCTACTAGGTACTGTTTGGAAGGGATCCGAGGTGTAGCTGTCTGAATTTTTTTCTATTTAGGAACCAACTAAAGATCCAAGATAAAAAGTCTCTATGATTCTTCTCACCATCCCTCCTCTAATACAGCGGGTGTGACCTGGATCATCAATTTGCTTTGCTTTTAAAGTCTCCTTCCCACCCATTACTGGTCCCAAACATGGACCGGCTAATTAGAGGTCATTCAAGCTTCTTCATCCTTCATCTGTGGAAGTAAGTATAGGTCGCTGTATCCACTAAACTTTGTTGGGCTTTTGGAGTCAAACCCAACTGATTGCACCATGAGATCAGCCATTGGCCCATTAGTCGATTATCATTTACTAAGTAGGCCCATTAGGGATGTGCAACGGACAGATGCAGATTATGGGTCATCTGCGTCCAATCCGTCAAAGTTGTGGAGTTGGAAAATTCAAACGTATCTGGACCATTAACGGGTGATGTGAATCGGATGTAGATTAACCGCGGTTTTCACTCTTACAGAAAAAGAAAAAAAAAGTCTTTGCCTATCAAAATATAAAATAGAAATAGGCGGGTGGGTGGGTGGGTCTTTTGGTGCAGCAATGGCCGCTCATGTTGCACACAGTAAGGCTGAAATGGAGATTACAATGCTTGTTTCTTGCCCTATCATTTTGCATATCTATTAAAGGTGTGGTTAACACTTCATTAAAAAGCTATTCCAGTCTTAGTTAATCTGATCTCTAATTAACTACCGTAGTCCTCGGAGAAGACTACGTTTCATGGTCATTGTTGGCCACTTCTTCGGCATTATTAGTTTTGGAACCAGAAGAATGTGGATCAACGACTTTTTGCACATATTGCATTACCACCTTCTTAATGTCGAAAATGGGTCATTTGTCCAAATATTTTTAAAACATGATTTAAATGGACGAGTAAAAATTAGTATGGACGAAATGGACACAAAAAAATATCAAGGATGAAACTGGATTCATCTTGACTTAAACTTAAAAAATAGCAAGGATGAAACTGGATGCATCCTGATGTAAATTAAAAATAAAAAAAATATTTGAAAATGGGTAGGATGAAACTGTTTACATCTTGCTATTTTTACATTTTTGTCCATTTAAACAGTATTAAAATCTAAATATTCTTTTCACCCAGAAATTATTGATTTTGGTCTTTTTAACCAATTTTATGTTCTTAATGAGCTTCTGTTGTATCCCATTTCGGCACGTACGTTATTTGGTTTTGGATTCACACTTTGGGTTGAAGCATAATTTCAGATGACATGATTTAGCAACAGAGAACCTTGATAAATTCTGCGGTCCCAAATTCCAAATGGCTCGATTTTGGTAGCCTGGCTACAAAATTGGCTAGAATTGGTCTAAAACTTTGCATTTGTAATTCACACATGATGAGACTAAATGACCAAATTTAGAACCAAGAACCAACAATTGTTTACTATTAAATGAAAAACCCTTAAACAAAATTAGAGATATCTAATCTAATCTACAACACCGGTCATTCCCTGCAAAAATTTTAAACTCAATTTTCGTGGGTGCGGGTGAATCCGCGAATTTCAAAGTCCTATCGCAACCAAACCTTTAAAAGTGCATAATTGAGAATCCCACCCATGTTCGGCCCATAAATCTTGCGGATTGGGTTTCACCCGCAATTTTACAAACGGATACGGGTGAAATCCACGGTTCCGGACTTTTTGCTCACCTCTGGCTCATATGATTGTCTACATGGGCATGATTATGATTATAAAACCAGCCGAGAATACTCTCATGCAACTAAACCTCTAAAAGTGCAGATTCAAGAATCCCACCCATGTTCGGCCCATAAATCTTGCGAATTGGATTTCACCCGCAATTTACAAACATATACGGGCGAAATCCACGGTTCCAGACTTTTTGCTCACCCCTGGCTCATATGATTGTCTACATGATTATGATTATAAAACCAGCCGAGAATACTCTCATAATCGACTGGTTTATGATGAAAACATAGCCCATTATAAATATCTCAAATTTGAAATACTAGAGTCGGCTAAATCGAAATAAGATCTAATTGAATTTGGTTTTTTAAATTTGTATAATAACTGTTTAAAATACCAGAATTTGCAAGGTGATTTAAAGTTTTCTTGTCGGTATTCATCCAATTTTTAAAAGTTGACGTAGAGCCCGCTATGTGTTTTTGATTCCAGGCCGATTACGGAGAGTCGGCCGGGTATCTCGACTTATGGTTATAAATATTTGGTCATGAGATGAACTTTCTTAACAATGAAGATTTTCGTTTACTCGGGGTTGTTTTTTTTTTTTTTTTTTTTTTTTTTTTTTTTTTTTTTTTGCTGAGAAACAAACTTTTATTAACACAGAAGAAAGTTACAAGCATTTACAATCTGATCCATCTCAAGATAGTTCAAAAAAGGAGGACAAGAAACCAAGATGCTTTAACACATAACTTCCTAACCCGACGTGCAAGCCGGTCTGCAAACTTATTCATAGTACGCCTAATATACACAAGCTTAAAGACAGAACTACTAGTAAGGAGGTTGCAACAGTCATTCAGAATATCTCTGCATCTCCATCCGGCCGAGTGACTGACTCCATTCACAAAATCCACCACTTGCAGGAAGTCACTAACAAAAAGAACTGTGGAAAAGTTCAACTCCTTTGCCCAGGAAACAGCCAAAAATAACGCCATTGCTTCAGCACAAACTGCATCAGGAGCATGCCCAAAGTTCGATCTA
This sequence comes from Papaver somniferum, assembly GCF_003573695.1. Taxonomy (NCBI): domain Eukaryota; kingdom Viridiplantae; phylum Streptophyta; class Magnoliopsida; order Ranunculales; family Papaveraceae; genus Papaver; species Papaver somniferum. The sequence goes on from NW_020625487.1 coordinate 1,292,147, forward strand.
CAAAATTTTATTCTTCCTACAACATCACATAAGATCAAACCATCTCCCATATTAAAGTTTTTATAAGAGCCATCAATGTAGAGAATATGATCAACTTCAGAAATTGGAGTTTTAGCATCTACACGAACTATAGACACAGGGGGAGGATGAATATAAGTATTCAACATTTTTTTAGTGTTGAGGATAACTTTATCCAGATTTATCGCAACTTTATGAAAAACTACTTCGCATCTCAGCTTCCAAATACACCACATAACAATTGCACCTATACTAGGCCAGCCAACAGGGAATGACTGACCTAGCCTAATATTAAACCATTTCAGAAAGTAATCATCAGGCCACAGATAATCAAAAGATATCAGATGTTGAATAGACAATGCGAACCAAATGTGAGACGCTACAGAACATTGAAAGAAAAGATGAAGGACAGTTTCAGAAGCATTGTTGCAGAGAGGACATGAAGGATCAATAGAGTTATTATATCCATTCATAGTAACATTAACTGGCAACATATGAGCAAAAACTTTCCATATAAAAAACTTAACTTTAGGAAGACAGTTCAACGACCAAACCTTAGTCCAAAAAGAAGACTCTTCAGCAGTAGCAAACTCGTTTGTGTACACTTTATAAGCAGACTTAATTGTAAAATTACTATCTTTAGTGTGTTCCCACATAATCTTATCATCACAAAGAGAAGTCAGACGTATAGAAAGAATTTTAATCACATCCACAGGACAAAACAGAGAATTCAGAATATCTAAGTTCCATGTGTTATGAAGAGGGTCTATAAGCTCACTGACAAAGGTGTAATTATTATAATTAGGATCAATAGATAAAGGAGGAGCAGAAGAGCAGGGTAACCATATAGAAGACCAAATTCTAGTAGAGTTACCATTGTTAATCTTGCAAACAATATTGGATCTTAGAAAGCTTAGACTGTTAACAATGCCATTCCAAATCCAAGAAGAGGCGTCAGCAGCCTTATCGATTTCCAGCAAGTTTTGGTTAGGAAAATATTTATCCTTTAGAAATTTTGAAATTAAGTGATCAGGGAACTGTGTGATTCTCCATGCTATTTTCGATATAAATACCCTATTCAGAGCATAAAAATTTCTAATGCCAAGACCACCACATTTTTTGGATTTGCCAATGTCAGTCCAAGATCGAAAATAAACAGCCTTGCGGGGATTTTTGTTAGACCACCAAAAGGTTCTTTGAATAGAATCAAACTTAGAAGTAAGCTTTTTAGGGAGAGGAAAACAAGACATATGGTACACAACAAGACTTGACAAAACATGTCTAGTAACAACAGTTCTACCAACACCATTGAGATTGGTTTTCTTCATATTGCCAAGCCTAACATAGAACTTATCAATAAGAAAATGAAAGGATTTAGTTCTATCTCTATTAACAAACAGAGGGGTGCCTAAATATTTTTCCGTGCTCGACAGAAACTTGATGCCTAAGGATCTAGAAAGAATTTTAATGTGTTTGTGATGCATATTCATTCTTGTAAAAAAAGTTGACTTTTCCAAATTAATAGCCTGACCCGAAGCTTTTGCAAACTTATTTAAAATATGTATAATATTTTTTGCATACAAAATAGATGCTTTAGAGAAAAGCATACAGTCGTCTGCGAAGAATAAGTGGGTGATAAAAGGGCTATTGGCTCTGAGTTTAAAGCCCTGAATTAGGTTGTACGATTCTGCTTTTAATAACATCTGAGAAAGGACTTCCACAAAAAAGGATAAATATATAAGGAGAAAGATAGTCTCCTTGTTTAATTCCTCTACAAGGAGAGAACACTTCTCCTAAAGAACCATTTATAAGAATCGAATACGAGACAATACTAATACACTGAAGCATCAGCTGACACCAATCATCCGAAAAACCTAGTTTTTGGAAAACAACAATTATAAATGACCATTCTAATCTGTCGAAAGCTTTTGACAGATCAAGCTTAATAGCCATATAACCCTTTTTAGCTCTTTTTTTTTATTCTTTTAAAAGAGTGCAGAATCTCATGACTAATAATGATGTTATCCTGAATTTGCCTATTATAAATAAAAGCCGACTGAAATGGGGAAATAAGCGAATCTAGCAGAGGTTTGAGTCTGTTGGTTAAAATCTTGGAGATAATTTTGTAAACTGAGTTTGCTAAACTAATAGGCCTGAAATCATTAGGCGATGAAGGATTAGATACCTTAATTAGGAATTAAAGCTATAAAAGTGTAGTTCAACTGCTTCAGTAAGAACTTAGTTTTGAATTTTTTTTGAATATGTTCGATTACCTGAACAGAAACTATATCCCAATTATCACGGAAAAATCCTGCTGGGAATCCATCTGGGCCAGGAGAGTTCTGTGGCTCCATATTTTTGATAGTAGACAGGATTTCCTCAGAAGTAGGTATAGCCACAAGAGAAAGGTTGACTTTATCTGTAATAATTGGTTGTACATCTTTTAAAACTTCTTGAATATCAGCAGAACAAGGAGAAGAAGAGTGAAAAACCTTTTTAAAGTGTGTTTCGAAAAGTGAAACAATTTGTTCTCTAGACTCCAACCAGTTTCCTTGCTCATCTTTAACCGTATGGATGGTGTTGTACATATTTCTGAGTTTAGCCGAGTTATGGAAGAACTGAGTGTTCTTGTCATAATGGACAAAATAATTGATTCTAGATTTTTCCTTATAGAATGAATTTTAAATCTCATACCAGAAATCGAGTTGCTTTGAGTAATTTAAGATAAAATTACCAATAACAGGAGTGTATGGTATGGATTGGAGTTTTTCTATTTCAGCATTGAGTTTATGTATATTATTTTTAATATGACCGAAATAGTTAACATTCTAACGACAAAGGTCAAATTTGACATTACGGAGTTTACCAGCTACTACAAAGCTAGGAGAACCCTTAACTCCCTTGGACCAAGAGGAAGACAGAACATCTTTAAAATCTGGACTCAATTGCCAGCACTTGAAGAACTTATAAGGAATGTGAAGCTTTTGTTCCGAGTGAAAACAGTTTGCGAGGATGGTACTGTAGTCTGAATAAACTCTGCCTAAATTAGTGACTCTAGTCTGAGGCAGGAGAGACACCCATTTATCATTCATAAACCCTCTATCAAGCTTTTCAAAGATCAGTTCAGCAGGATTCCTAAATCTCCTATTACACCAGGTAAACGGATTTCCAAAAGAAAAGATTTCATTAAAATTAAGATCTATCATCTTAGCTCTAATGAAATCAGGTATTAACGAGTTAGCATCTATTCCACCTTGTTTTTCAGATTCATGCATAACGAAATTGAAATCTCCTAACAACATCCAAGGACGGTGAACATCATCACTAATACCATCTAAAACATTCCATTGTGCTCTCATACCAGTAATATTCAAAGAACCATAAACAAAAGAAATCAGGCAATTTTTTATCCTAGGGGTGATATCGCAGACTATATGGATCATGTTAAGGGATGCATTAATTACTTCTAGATTAGAATTCTTAAAAAAACCCAGTGCAAGACCACTCGATTTTCCAGTCGGGGAATAAAAAACCATGAGTCGAAAGGAAGATGGTGACAGTATTTTTTCACAATCATTATCAACCATAGTTTCAATTAGGCATATTGCATCAAAACGATATTTCCTATAGAGACTAGAGATATGCAGCCATTTCTTATCTGAACAACAACCATTCATGTTCCAACTTAAAAATTTCATGATTGTCAAGGAGAGCAAAAAGACAAATCACAGAAACAAGTAGCGGGATAAACAATAATACAACTAGAGAGGATGAAAAGGGATAAACATGCAGCAACAAAAGGATGTAAGCGTCAAAAACTAGCAAAAGAGAGAGGACTTACAAGGTTATGAGCTGAGGAGGGTTCAACATCCATAGCATGGGGGTCCATCATCATGAGATCAATTTCTTTGTTAAAATCTTCATCAGTAACAGTTGGTTCCGGTGGAAGCATAGATAACGGCATGGGCTCAAGGACTAAATCCTCCTTAAGATCATTAATCTGATTATTAGGGTTTCCAAAGTCGCAATCTAAGTTAGCACTCAAAAAAAAATTCAGAAGAATAGTTCATTTAAGTGGTTGTGTTGAAAGCAAAATCAGAATAAGTAAACACAGCTTGTGAGAAAGAAGTACAGGGTGCAGACCAAATAACATTTGTCTCAGCCGTACCATTTCTAGAGGATACTCCTAAGCTTCCCACATTGAAAGAAGTATCATTGGGTGGATTAAAAAGTGGTAATGAGCTCATTAAAGGCCATTGAGGTGGAGACTTCAATGAAGCTGAGGATGAAAAAGAGGTAGATCTTATGGATGCCGATTCGAAAGAAGTCCTAGGCTTTTTCCCTTTTCGATCATGAACAAGACCATCTGGTCCAAAAGTGAGGTTATCAAAGGGGGATACATTGAAGACAGTGTTGCCAGTACTAGGCGAAATGGGTGAGAAGATAAATCCTTATTAACAGGTTCTTTGATAGTTAAGGAAGAAACTGCAGGCATTACAGAAAACATAACAAGGATAGATATTGAAGAACCTCTGTTTCCAAGAGCACCAACTAGCTTCAGACTGACTGAGAAAGCAGTATGCTTGGAGGATCCATCTGATGCGGATGCACCAGGAAGAACATTAGAGGGATCAGATGCACGAGAGCCTTCTCCTTTATTATGATTCATCGTCATTCTTGTGACAGCAACATGGGAAGCTCGAGGAGAAGGAGTAGGCAGAGCACGAACATAAATCCTAGACTGAATTTCCTTACACAGTATATCATCATGGTAAAGTACAAAACATTGCTTGCAAACAAGATATGGAAGCTTTGGATAAAATGCTGACATGATATAGGTACGCTTATTTGTATTGATGATCACTTTTTTGGTAAGAGGAGAGTTAAGAGGTACCATAAGTTTTGCATCAAAATAATTTCCAGCTGCAGATTCCGCAGAGACAAAAGTGCCAATTTCTTCCAAAACTTCTCTCGCCTTTCCTCTATTGACCAAATCTGAAGGAATATAAATTTGCACAGGCATTAGAGTTTTGTCCCAGACAAGATCAAAAATAGACTCTAAGTCACCAAATGGCTGGAGAGCAAACAGTTGACCAAACATAAGAGTATGCCTAGCAGCAAAAACAATATCCCTATCTCTTATATTCTTGAATATAACCACGAATAGGTTCTGAATACCCATCCCCTGAACATATAGTTTAGCAAGCTTGAAATCTGAAGAGGCTACAGTCCATATTTTATTGAGGTTGTGCTTGACTGAAGTTTTGTGGTAGTAATTGTACTTGTTGCATATAAGAGCAGCAAACCTAAAAGGAAATTCTTCTACATCCTCATCTAAGTCCAAGACTCTAACTTGTGCTGCTGGGATAGCCATGAAAGAGACCACAAGAGTAATGGAATACAAGGTTTGATTACTGAGCTAGAAAGAGGTGTGAGTAGAAACTGAGGAAACCCTTACAATATATATGAAAAAATTCAGATGAGCATGCAGGGATATCTAGGAAATGTAATGTTTCAGACAAGCAGTAATGAGAAAAATTGCAGACTTGCAGTTATGATATAGACAAGTCATTCAATTTGGAATTAACAACTGAGTACTGAAAACTGAAAATACAAATATACTTATTCTTCAAAATCTGAATTCTCAAGGGAGAATTATAACTCTGCCAAGAGTATTTGCCAAGTGTAGGAGAAATTCTGAGAAGGTCGTCCATTATTAAGAGAGTTCTTGGGTTTAGTTAATTAAACACTACAATTTATTATTAAATAATAATTCTTATAATGGAGCATTAAGAATCAAAACACTGCTTTTAAGGGAAAACATCAGCAAATTAACTTCAACAAGAAACCTCAGGCTGATTAAAGATGAAGATTCCTATTAGACTTATCAACCATTTCATCATGAAGAGGGCTGATTTATCTCATATAATAATTCCCAAGAAGATAAAAAGTAGAAAACCTTCAAGATATAATTTCGCACAATCCAATCCCTACTCAAAGTAGGATCTCAAACTATCAAAGATACTTAGAGTGGCTCCTCTTGATATATCAGAGTGAAGTATCAATGAAAACAAAAAGCTTAGAGAGCTTTATTGAAATCTAGAGAAAGTGACCAGATAGGAGTGTCAATGAAAGTTACCCAACATATAAAGAACGCCGCTTCAAACCCATTTCTGTAGATTTATCGAATCTCATGATGATCTTCCCCAAATTGCAATGGATTCACCTCCATCAGCTCATAACATAGAATAAAAAGAGATGAAATAAGAAACTTAAAACAAACAACTTTAGTCAGATTAAATGAAAATAAAATGAAAACTGGAATCTGTATTCAATATAATTAGACATGATTTTGATCTAGGATTTAAAACAGATGGAGGACAAGAAGGTATCAATTTAGGTTAAAAAACAGTTTTAGGGAAAAACTAGGTCGAAAGATTTCCTATGAAGAATTTTAATTGAAATAGACAAATTAGATGAAAACAATACCGAAATTAATGAGGAACATGATTTAGTTAATGGAATTAAGATAGATTCCACGATTGATCATGAAGATGAAGAAGAAATCAATATTGACTAAGTCAACGTCGCAAGAAAATTCGCCACAAAATCGCCTTTGAAAAATGTAACGGACAAGTCAAATGAATAGGAAAGCTCAAAAAGCTTTCCAAAAGATCTTACCCGAGCAATTTCAATTCATTTTCAGTGGGAAGAGACGAGAACGGGTTTGGGTATGCTGGGTTAATAGATAGATTTTTGACTTATATATATTTTAGGCCAGAAACAAGTATTGCTCGCATTATACAGGAAGAAAAAAAAAGTGTTGTTCGCATTATGCGGATATTAGGTCACATAATAATTTCCAGATAACGATATAGTTTATAATCATAGTTTTTACCAAAAAGATAGGCTTGACTGACTAACCAACTTTTGGTCAATAAAAAATTTAGGTTAGTGTGGTATGTGAAAAGCGGGGGTCTAACAACACCACCCAATATTTCGTTAGCAATCTGTATGGAAAAACTCCAATATACTTTTTATGAGAATTAACTCGACAGTTAGACTCAATCAATAAAAAGATATATCAAAAAGTTTATATCTCAATCTCTCGATTTGATCTTTACTCAAGCAAATGGAAATCTGCGAGTCTTTATCAAAGAGAGATAACTTGGACGGTACCAAAGACCAATGTCTAAGGATCAATAAATATCAATTAACAACCAAAGGTCGGATTTCCAATTGATGATCACAAACGCACAACCTGTATTATTTCAATTATAAAGATAAACAATATAATGCGGAAAATGAAATAACACAGACACCAGAAATTTTGTTAACGAGGAAACCACAAATGCAGAAAACCCCCGGGACCTAGTCCATATTGAATACACACTGTGTTAAGCCGCTACAGACACTAGCCTACTCCAAGCTAACTTCGGACTGAACTATAGTTGAACCCCAATCAGTTTCCCACTAATTCAAGGTACAGTTGTAATCCTACGCCTCTGATCCCAGCAGGATACTGCGCACTTGATTCCCTTAGCTGATCTCACCCACAACCAAGAGTTGCTGCAACCCAAAATCGCAGACTTGGTAATAAACAAATCTGTCTCACACAGAAAAGTCCATCAAAGGATAAATCTGTCTCCCACAGAAAAACCCTAGGTTTTTGTTTCGTCTTAAGATATGAAATCAAGGTGAACAGAAACCAATTGATAATCCGGTCTTATATTCCCGAAGAACAGCCTAGATTAATCAATCACCTCTCAACAGTCTTACTTGAATACACAAGAGGACGTCGAGGAATCACAAACAGTGAGACGAAGATGTTTGTGACTTATTTATCTTGACTATCGTAGAACTCTCACGATCTCAAGCCAATCAAAGATTGTACTCGTACGATAGAAGATGCAAGATCAGATCACACAACTACGATAAAAGTAGTATCGGTCTGGCTTCACAATCCCAATGAAGTCTTTAAGTCGTTAACCTGGTTTTAGAGAAGAAAACCAAAGGTTAGAGGAGAATCGACTCTAGCGAGCACACTAGTATCACACAATGCTAGATGTATCCTATATATAATCTTCAAATCAGGGTTTTTCCTTAGTTACAAAGCAATCAATATTCACCGTTAGATGAAAACCTTATTTAGATTCAAGCTAATATTTCTCAACCGTTAGATCGAAAACTTAGCTTGTCACACACACTTGAGATATACGTTTACTGGGTCTGTGAAAACCGTGCCCAAACGTGTACGTGTATGTTGGTTCAACATAGTAACCCAAAAGGTCAACCATATGAGCATTTCATATTAACCTTGTTCTTATTCACCATAACTAGTTCTACTGACTCAAATGAACTAGTTAGAGAGTTGTTCATTTGCTATGAGATCTTATGTAAAAACACAAGACACAATTGAAACAAGGATGATTCGATTCGATTGAATCGGCTCATGAACTTTATAGCCACGGTTTGCATACTGCATTCCTTAGTAATTTAAGTTTCATGTTCAAAGCACATCTTTAGATCATAACCCACTCAAGTACGTAAATAAGTTCGCGGACTTAAGACAACCGGCAGAGTTTTCCAAACTCAGCAGAAAATCTCGGCAAGGAGACTTCCGCCAGTTCGCGGACTAAACACTCAAACGAGTTTTTGGAAAATCCAGCAGAAATTCTCGTCAAGAGAACTTCCGTCAGTTCGTGGACTGAGTTCACGGACTTGGAAAAGCCAATTCCTGAGGTTTCTCTCAATCAACAAAGTTCACAAAATTCGGATTAAGGAATAGGATTTATGCACATATGTGTTTCCACACAATGCTTATATCCATAATTGGTTATATATACCTAAACTTTCATTCCAACCATTGAAACATTCTTAGAGGACGTTACATGGTTGTTACACTATTTCTCGTCAAAGCGGTTTTCAAAGTGATTGAAACATTATGACTTTCGTCATTAGGTGAAGATAAACCCGATCAAAGTGAAACGTTTTACCAACACATGATTTAGAGATATAGATAGACGAGATATACTCGGCTCGAAATATCAAATGTGTATGATCCAGTCTATATAGCATACTACTTTTGTCTCATAAGAAGTAGGAGATATAAGAGATAGACTTTTGAGTGATAGATAAGTTCAAGTATCCACATACCTTTTTGTTGATGAAGTTCCAAGGTTCCTTGAGTAGATCTTCGTCGTTGTATGATGAATATCCATGAAGTCCTTGAGCTCAACTACACTTTTCTATCCTAGTCCAAGACTTAGCTATGTAGACTAGAAATCAAGACTCATAGTTTTGATCACTAACATTGACAAACATGCTTGATATAACAATGCATGCGAGGTCGACCGAGCTATGCTCTAACAATCTCCACTTTTGTCAATTTTAGTGACAAAACTATTAATAAATATGGAATGCAAAAAAGATAAACTTTAGTGGCTCCTATTCCATAGTCTAATCTTCAACATTCCCTGAAATCTTCGTCCTTCCAAGTACTCCAATGATCCCAAAGGTTGTAAGTTTAGCATCACCGTTGTTGAAGATCCGTAGCTATAATAATGAGAGAAATCGAGATTCTCGATCATCATTATACAATGACATAGTATTATTATGTAACATCAAAGTCCAATTGCATCACGACTTTAACAATAATACTACGGTGATATGTATCACTCCCCCTTAGTCAATACTCCATGTCACATGGAAACCACTCCCCCTTACACAATGATCCGAAAACCATATGTATATGTAGTAGAACTACACATTAATTCTCCCCCTTTTTGTCAATAAAATTGGCAAAGGTACAAGAACGGGTTCCTAATGAAATTTCCGAGTAGAGACGTTTCATAGAGTAAAAGAAGAAATACATACCAACTTAATTTAGATGCAATCATAAAGCCGAAGCTAAATGCATTCATCAAGGAGTTTTAAGATACAAGATAACCCCTATAAAATTCCACAGCCGCACACCCCGCAAGATATTACCATTAAGCACAAGTTCAAAAGAACTCTCCCCCATTTGATGTCATTCCCGAGAGAGCAACAAGAGCGACCTTAATTTCGAAAGAAAAGAAGAATTTTTAATTGGACACCAAAAACTATAGGAAAATGATTTTCTATATCCAAAACTCAATCAAATTAATCACAAGTAAACCCATGATTAATTTAATTGGAATACGCAACTAAATCAAACCACAAAAGTGATCAATTTAATTGATTGTGCTCAACATAAGTAAACTTACGGAGCTACGACTAAGGTAATCATACGGAGATGACTAACTTAATCGTTCACATACTCAACATAAGGAAAACCTTACGGAATATATGACTACATAAACCAATAGAACATAGTTAGTATAGTCGTTCATATACTCAACACAAGAACTTGTGGAATATATGAAAAATCAACTAGACTAATTACAAGAGAACCCATAATTAATCTAATTGGAATACAAATAACCAAACTAATCACGAAGGTAATCAATTTAATTGTCAAAAGTTTTGCTCGACAAAAGAATACTTTCGGAGCAAATAACTAAATAACCAACCAAGATGATTAATTTAGTTCATAATGCTCAACATATAGCATCTTATGGAGCAACCAACAAATCCAATAAGAATAATCGATTTAGTTGTATCGTGCTCAACATAAAACACACAATGGAGACTTCACGGTAATACAAGAATGGATCAAAGAAGATCAATACCGCGGAATACATACAAGGATCTATTCTATCTTTCCATCACTATATGCATAATGACATAATAAACTTTATCCTTGTCACACAAAAGATTTTACCTTATTTTCCATCAAATAAATGACTGCATAGGTATAACTTTTGTATTTGTCAAAAGTCCATTCGTCCTTTCATCAATACGAATACCAATTTATAAGCGACTTTACTTTTGACAACATATGATACTTTCAAGTTCACGGATGCAAACAATACTTATCCCATAAAAAATTGCAATATCACAAAATCATAAAGATTAATACTGCAATAACAATCTTTGCCCTTAGAAGGTAGAATCAATCTTTTTCGCACGGCTTTATACCAAGAGTGGTTACCAAAAGCGTATAAAAAGATTTCCTTAACAAAGAAGAACATACAAAGTCGTTGACGACTATGCACCGTAGTTCACATGAGATGATTGTGAACACTCAAGAATATATAACAATGTGAACTACTACCCATTCTCGAACTTCCTTCTTTTTGATTCACCAACATCACTCTTGTAACAACCAAAAAATAGCTTAGAATAGGATTTATCCAAGAATCCCAGTGCCCAAGTCCAAGAGAATAGAATGTGACTACTCGTTTTCCCGTAGTCTACGTAATGTATACAGCTCTGAGGATCTGATAGTAAGTAGTATTGATACCTCCGTTGAACCGATATTTCCAAGTAATAAATGATATCTAAGATCACAATAACAATGAAGAACACAAGTATAATGTAAAAGCTTCTAAGTTATCATGAGACACAAGATATTTACATGGTTCGACATTTGTCTACATCCACGGGGTAATGAGTGCTTGTTTTTGTATTAAGTTGTGGTGGTTACAAAGATCTTAAATGCTTCCCAAAGTAATAGAGAGAACTCAAGTGGAAGTAAATACTTAAGTTCTAAACATTAAAGAGGTATAAGCTTAAGACTAGATCTTCTCTCCTGGATATTGAATGCCCTTAGTTTGTTGGTGAAGCTTGATATTTATAGCCCCTCTTGATCCAGGTATATCTTTGTTGCCTCTAGGTCCATCATCTGTTGATATACCTTTCTTACCAATGGTACCTTCGTCCACCGCGTACTTTCTACAGTTATATTTCACCACCTCAGCTGGCCCATATTCCTTCGGGAACTACCCAACCTTAGTACAGGTTGTACCTTCGTTCACCGCCAGCTTCCGCCAATCGGGCTGCCACACTTTCTCTCTCCACGTGCCTAGATTCATGCATGTAGATAAGAGATTTGAGCATTTAATGCTAATTGGATGCGTCATCTACCTTTGTCCCCTTGCCAGCTGACTCTATATAGACTAGGCTTTTCCCTTCCTTATCTTGACCGTTCACGCCTTCTTTCTTAGGATGAGATAAAGTAGATCTGCGGAGGTATCCCTTGTTACTCAGGCTTCTGTGTTTAGCGAAGGCTACACAGTTAGGTATATATGCAACCACTAAGATCGTGACACGTGCTCCACAGAATATTGGTATTCACAGTTTGCCTCTTTTCTTTCATCTTCTACCGTTTGGTAGAAGTGGAAGAAAACTTCCGTTACGCCGCCAATTTTTCCCGTACCGATTGGGTGGTCCCTACATGTCCTTTCATGCAATGACTTCCCCTTGAATTTCGGGACATCCAAATTTTTTTGGATTTTCCAGCCGCCTATAAAAGGGGAACAAGGAGAAGGGAATTTTATTAACTCCCTTTCCTCTTCTTCTTCGAACTGTCGCTCTCTATCCCTTTTATTGAGATACTCTTTTGTTGCTAACTTCTCCCCCTTTTCCTTCTATTCTCCGCGTGCTTTGGCTCCACTGTGTCGATCATACAAGTAAGTGATACCCGTATTTGGTCTTGATTTTCTCCATGCTTGCCCCTGTTGTATCGTTGTCGGAATAGGAGATTTATTTATGTTGCTTATTATGCTTGCATGTGAGAATTCCTGCTTTCTTTTGCTTGTTTACGCTGTATGGGAACTTGGGTTTTGTTCCATTTTGATTTTTGATGATGATTTCGGTATGATAGTTCTTCGCTTGCAACTTTGATCATGTGATCAAATGTTTTTGATTTTCCCCCATGATATATTTAGATTGTCCCCTTTGGTTGTTTAAGTGAAACCCATGCCCAAAGTTCGTCGGTTTTCTGCCCCCAATTCACTTTTGAATGAATTGCAATCTTCTTCTGCCATTGTTGATGGAGATGTTCTTCCTGCTGGTGTTAGGCATCATGAGGCTTCCAAATAAACCTACGCGTAAGGGTCCAAAGATATCTTCGTCGACTGATCCTCCTCCACGAATGGATCATCCTGATGCTACGCTATCTCCTCCTGAGGATTCTGAGGTGCCTACTGGTACTGAGGTGGCTACGGTCGCTGAGGAGGAATTTGTTATCGACGATCTTCTACCTCCTCCTCCTCACTATGAGCTTCAGAGGCTCCAACTGTGTGACAAGGACAACCTTGCTCATTTGTCTATTGATGAGATTACCAAGTCTTTTCGCCTTCATAAATTCGATATTTTCTTCGTCAATGGCCCTGATGTTCTCACTGAGTCTCACATTCGGGATTTCCCTTATGATGAGAATAATCTTTTGATTAGCATTGGCCAATTGGCCGCAGGTATGCTTCTTCCTATGTATAGTAGAAAGGATCCTTTCTATTATGACGTCTTTTCCACCAGGGATGACCCTGCAAACAAGACTCAGGTCCGAGGAATTTACCAGTATACTGGTAATTACTGGCGTGCCCTTCGCGAAAGCTGGTATCGTAGCAAGGGAAAGACTTATTTGAAGTCTTATGACCCCTTTGCTGAAGGGAGATCAAAGCAGGAGGACTATACCCCTGCCAACTTCAATGATACATATGCTGATGTTATTCAAAAAAACAGCCTTCTTCCTTGGAGTGTTGGTCCTCGTAGTATTCATGTTACTGCTAGGAAGATTATGGAGGGTAATAGCCGTCGCTTGCTGGAGGAGATTGATAAGACTGGTTTGGCTACCATCCCTTATTCTGCTAGGATGCCTTTGCCAAAGTCTGATCGCATTCGTCTTGATTATGATGATCGTTGGGCTCGTACTCCTCTTCGTGTGGTTGGTCCTTTGTCTTATGGTTTCACCACTGCGGACCCCTCACTCCCTCTTTCAGCTTGTTCTTTTCCTGATAAGTATGATAGGTATCAGCCTTGGATTTTTATTCCTGCTGCTTCTCACGAGGTACCTTTGTTGTTAATATCTTCGCCTGCTTAGATATCTTTATCTGCTTAGATATCTTTATCTGCTTTGATATCTTTGTTCTGATGGTCTTCTTTTGCAGTCTGCTTCTCACGAGGTACCTTTTCTGTTAATATCTTCGTCTGCTTAGATATCTTTATCTGCTTTCATATCTTTGTTCTGATGGTCTTCTTTTGCAGTTTGCCCCTGCTTCTTCTGCTGGGATTGCTCCAGGATCTGCTGGTAATTTTGTGGCCACGAGGACTAGGAAGAGAAAGTCTTTGGTTGAAACGTCTGCGGAGGTAAGGATCATTATCATACCTTTGTGCTTGTAAGTTCCTTAGTACCTTGCCCCCGATTCTTAGCTGACGCATGTGTTTCTTTACAGTCTTCCCAGAGGAAGGGTAAGTTGAAGACCGTGATTGATCTTGATGCTTTGGATGATGATCCCAAGGCTGCTGGTGAGGGACCCGGTGACGAAGACATGGAGGATATCGAGGATACTGGCCTTAGTCCTCATTTGGATGATATTGAGGAGGATTTTGCCAAAGATAACCCTATCCCCGTCTGATCTGCTTCAGTTGAGGGTGAGAACCTTCTTGTTGGTACTGGTGCTCAGCTAGTAGAGCCTGTTAGCGTTCAAGCCCCTGCACCTACGTTATCCTTGAATATTCTTTCGTTTTCTGCTCCTAGCAAAGATTTTCCCGCTATTCCTGCTGCTGCTGGAGCTGCTGTTGTGGCTTCTAAGAGTCTCCCTTCGTCTCCTGCTACCTCCCTTCAATCAAGTGGTTCGTTTGCTAAGGTTGTTACCCCCACGGTGAGGGCTGGTAGTTCAGATTCTCATCAGAAGAAGAAGTTTGTGATTTCACTAGCTAGCTTCTCCTTCAATGATGTTCCTGCTTTACTAGGGAATGCTCAGTCTGTTTCTACTGGCCCCGCTAGTAAAGTTGTTAAACCCCCACCTTCGTCACCAGATTGGACCGGACTGGGTAATCTTCCTTCTGCCGGTGACATGGATTTGGGAGGCTCTCAAGCTCTTATTTCTATTCCTAGCTATTCCACCATTCCATCTCTTCGTCGTGGTGAGGGTTCAGCAGTCGTGCCCCTTGTTCGTGTTCAAACAAACGAGGGAGTTGCCACTGAATCTATCCAAGGTAGGTTGACGGAGAGATTGATCTTGGGTAGTTCCGATGACGCTATTCTTGAGGCCATCCTGCGGGATTCCAAGGGTCCCTTTCTGTTGGAGTTGATCATCATCATCTTGGTAGTTCTTTCGAGATAGGTTCACAGCTGGACGTGTTATCTGATCATTATCGTGCTGCCAAAGATTTGTTCTTTGACCCTGGTTGTCTCCACTCCAGTCAGAGCTTTGGTGAGATCCGTAGGGGTAGCATCCAAGAGATGGAGGCTTTCATGGATACCTACGCTAACTTCCTCCTCCGTCTTTCAGCGTTCTCAGTAAGTGATTCTTACCTTATCTTTTTTCTTCTTAATATGATTCTTCGTCCGTACTTATACTCCTTTATTTGCAGCTTTGCAAGCAGATAGATGTTGGTTATACCTTATTCAAGGTTTATAGGGCTAGATGAACTCATTTGAGTGCCCTGCTGGAACGTGCTCATCAAAAGTATGCTCTTGCCGTTGCTCAGCAGCCTTCGTCGAGTGATGATACTTCTGTTGCTAAGATATCTTCGTTGGAGGATGATCTGAGGAAAACCCAGCGATCTCTGGAAGCTTGTTTATTGGCTCTTGAGAGAGCTAATAATGCTGTTAAGGTTGCCGAGGATGGTCGCAAATCTGCTGATGTTGTCTTAGTTGCCGAGTCTTCTAAATCCATAAGTTTGTTTCTTCTTCTCCTTAGCTTTTTTCTTTACTTTCTGGTTGCATAGTCCTAAGACAACCTTCGTCTGCCATCCGGCAGCTCTAGTGAACTTAGATGTCTTCGAGATCAAGTGGCCAAGTTAACCTCTGATGTTTGGTATTATCAAAAGAAGTCTGATCGGCTAATGAACGTAACTGTTCATTATGAGGCCCAGCTTTCCCTTGAGTCCGCTCATAATGCAGACTCAGTGGAGCAGATGGCTTCGCTTCGTGAGGAGTGTGACGAAGCCCTTTGATGGAAGGAGAGTCTCATTTTAAAGCAAAAGGAGGATATTGCCTTAGTCGAGAAGTGTCTCTCTGCCCAAGAAATTATTCGTAAGAAATATCATGCCGATTTTGAAGCTGTTTGTGCTTCTTTAGCTAAGTTTACTGCAGAGCGTAATGTTTTAACCTCTGAGGTCTGTTCTCTTAAGAAGAAACTTATTGATTCCAACTCTGTGCCTTCTTCCATGTCTCATGTATCCTTAGTAAAAAGGTTTGAAGAGTTAGATAATGTGTACCAAGTTTTATCCTCTGAGAATGCTTCGCTCCGGATAGATGTTGATGATCTTCGTACGGAGAGGGATACCCTTGTGGAAGACCTTGATGCGGCTGAGGTAGAGCTTGATGAGGCTCAAGATAGTTTAGAAGAGTCCTTTAGTCATGCCGAAGGTAGCTTAGGACAATTATTTTTTCTGTAGCATCCTTTGTATCTTTAGCTCCTTGTTCTTGTTGTTGATACCCTTTATGTCTGCAGGCCTCCAAGAGCAGTTGGTGGGTGCTAACGCGAATATTAACCGCCTTGAAGGCCAGATATGTCAGATGGAGATATCTCGCCAGTTTGATGCTGCTGCTAAGTTTAAAGCTGAGGCGCTTCAGCAAGCTAATGATCAGCTTAGCACTTATATTATAGAGCTTCGTCAGAAATCGGCTTCGGACCTAGCGGCGCAAGCTTCCCAAATGGAGGCGCAGTTCAAGCGTTCTGACATTGACTATATTAACAATGCTTTTGCGGAGGCTGATCTCCAAGATGAAGGTGTTGTATTCCCTCGCCTTCCTTACCCTTGATTGTGTTATGCTGACCTTGTTTTCAACCGAACTCCTTTGATGTATTTTTCCCCCAGCTGAGGGGCCTTTGTTGTCTCCTTTCCTTGAAACAATACTTCGTTATTTTCTGAACCTTTGTAATCTGTAACTTTGAGATGTGTTAGTTTTATTTTGGCAGTACTTATTTTAGTACCTTTATTATATATATATATATAGACGTATTATGTCTAATTTGTTTGCACATTTCGAGTCATCACAAGGTGCTAAGGTGTTTTTAACCTTTGGTGGAACATTCATCATCCTACCCAAGTATCCTTTGGCCAGAAGTTACCGTGGTGGCGATGGCTCATACGTGGGTAATAATTTTCCTGTAACCCTACGCGTTCAGCGCGATTGCTGCTTTACTTCGACAAGATATCTCTCTTTGTGGGTTATATTGCTTATTATTTTCCTTTCAGTGGGATTCATTTGCCCTTAGGATCCGAGATTGACATATGCGCTGTTATGTCTTGCCTTGACTCATCGTCAATTGTGACGGAGGGTGTCTTTTTAACCCAATTTTTATTTAATTAACATGCACTCTTTCTTAGCAAAATTTTTCTTTCATTGATTAATTTGGTTTGTAATACCTTTGATCAGGGATAGAACATGGCGAGCTATTGCCCCTTCCCTTCTTCTCCTGAGTGATAACCATTCTCTTACGGGTAATACTTCTTTAGGTACATTGCATTCCAAGTGTGTTGCAATACTTCCCCTTTGAGATTTATTAAGTAGTATGAACCCTTTCCCGCAATATCGTGTATAATGTAGGGTCCGCCCCATGTCAGAGCTAGCTTCCCCCCTCTTTTTTCCTTTGATATGGTGGTATTTGACGTAGTACGTATTCTTCGACCACAAAGTTTCTAGGAATTACCCATTTGTTGTATCCACGAGCCAGCCTTCGTTGGTAGTTTACTATCCTTTGCAGAGCTACTTCCCGCCTTTCTACAAGGTCATCAAGCTTTTCCAGCATAAGATCTGTTGTCAGATTCTTTTCCCATGCCTTTGTCTTCGTTGTTGGCAATATTATATCCGTTGGGATGACTGCTTCGGCTCCGTAGGTTAGTAAGAATGGAGTTTCTCCCGTGGTTGTCCTCCCGTGGCTGTCCTTCTCTCGCACCATCTTTTCTTGTATGCCCCCAGCTTCTTTTTTAAGTTTAATGCTATCGTCTTATTAGTGGCCTCCGCTTGTCCATTTCTCTTAGGATATATCGGAGTAGACTTGTTTTTATGAATATTGAAGGTGTTGAAGAGCATGTCTATGTTCTTTCCTTCCAACTGTTTACCATTGTCAGAGACTATGGCGGCTGGTATCCCGAACCTGCAGATGATTTGCTCGAAAAAGAATTTAAAGACATCTGTGTCCCTAATCCTTGTCAAAGCCCTTGCTTCCACCCATTTGGTGAAATAATCCGTAGCTATGATAAGGTATCTTCTTTTTGATGTCCCCTTTATCAAGGGTCCAACAATGTCAACTCTCCATTTGGCGAATGGCCACAGGCTGATGACCGAGTTAAGCTCCGTCGCTGGCGCTTTAATCTTCCTAGCATAGCGTTGGCATCTTTCACAACACCTTGCTATATTCCTCGCATCTTCGTCCATGCTTAGCTAATAGTATCCTTGCATTTTGGATTTGATTGCCAAAGACTTCTTCCGCTATGATTGTCAGCTTCTTCGTTGTGTATATGATGCAGTATCCTTTTACCTTCGGTTTGTGAGAGACATCGCATCAAAGGTCCAAGAAATGACCTTCTATACAGTATCCCGTCTCGTAGGCCGTACATTGCTGCCTTTGATTCGAGTTTTCGAGCTTCTTTGACGTCTGCGGGTAAGGTACCATTATCAAGGTACTGGTGAATTGGGATTCTCCAATCGTCCTCAGCTTCGTCTTCGTTGCGTTCATCTGACGTGGGTTGATCTTTATCAGACTCACCAGCTTCGTTATCTGGCTCTCCCATCGCTTCATTTTCTTTTTCTTTTTCTGCTTCCCTCATGGCCCTCGTTTGGACAGCTAAGGTTTCTTTACTGTCAGAGGTTAGTCCTTCTATCGAAGGTTCATAAATTCTCCCAATTTGGACTGAGGTAATGTTTCTGTCTCTCGGCATTGATGATATAAATGCCAAGGCATCTGCGTGTCTGTTATCTTTTCGGCAGACATGTCTGAATGTGACCTTGTTGATCTTTGACGCATGCTCCTGTGCTAGCTTTAGATACGAATATAGTATCGGATCCAGAGTTTGGTATTTGAGCTCTATTTGTCTAATGACCAATTGCGAATCACTAGTCAAACGGACATTTGATAAGCCCAGCTCTTGTGCTAAGCGCAGGCCGTGTATGACTGCCTCATACTCCGTGATGTTGTTAGTGTATTGTTCGAATTCTAACCTGAATGCATAGATAAGTCGGTCTCCAGTAGGGGTTGTTATCATGATCCCTATACCTGCGCCTTCTCCGTTGGAGGAGCCATCTACGAATTTCTCCCACCTTCGTGAGTTCCGTGGTTCCAAGAGATCCCCTGGTTACGGCTTGTCTTCCTCCATTCCTGGGATGTCGTCTATCTCAGCTTCGTCATTCAGAGGTAGGTCTGCCAAGAAGTCTGCTAAGATTTGTGATTTCTCCGCTTTCCTGGTTTCGAAGATTATGTGAAATTGTTTGTCATGGCATTCCATTTTGCCACTCTTCCTATCTTCTCTGTGTTGTCGAGGATTTGACTTATTTGAGCCTTCGTGAAAACTCGGATGGTGTGTGCATCGAAATATATTCTTATCTTTTATGTTGCACTACTAAGGCATATATGAGTTGTTCCACCTTGGTGTAGTTAAGATCCGCTGCACTGAGTGTCTTGCTGATGTAGTATACGAGATTTTCTCCTTGCCCTTGGTCTCGTACCAACACTGCGCTCACAGTGTAGATTGTTGCTGCTAGGTATAGTGTGAGTATCTCGCCTGGCTCCGGTTTCTACAAGATGGGTACTGATACTAAGTACTCTTTGATCTTGCAAAAAGCTTGTTCGCACTCTTCGGTCCATGTGAACCTGCTTCCTTTCCTTAGTGTGTCAAAAAATGCTTTGCATTTATCTGATGACATTGATATGAATCTTCCCATGGAAGCTAAAATTCCATTTAGCTTTTGCACTCCATTTAGGATTTGCGGAGATGGCATCTCCATTGTTGCTCTGACCATTTCAGGGTCTACTTCGATTCCTCGCTTGGTAACCAAGTAACCCATGAATTTTCCTGAGGTAACTCCGAACGTACTTTTGTACGGGTTTACCTTCATGTGGTAAATCCTCATGGCTTCAAATATCTCCCTTCGGTCCGAGAGATGGTTTTTTGCTTCTTTGCTCTTGACGAGCATGTCGTCTACGTAGACCTCCAGTATTTTTCCTATCCATGGCTTTAAAATTTTTGTCTACTAACCGTTGGTATGTTGCCCCCGTGTTTTTTAGTCCAAAAGGCATCCTTGTATAGAAATACAGGCCTCGTAGGGGTAAAGAACGCATTATGATCCTAATCTTCTTCCGCAAGGGCTATTTGGTTATAGTCTGAGTATCCATCCATGAAGGATAGCCTTTGGTGGCCTTCGGTTGCATTGACCAGCTGGTCAATATTTGGCAGTAGGTAGCTGTCCTTGGGGAACGCCTTGTTGAGATTTCTAAAGCCGATGCAAATGCATACACCTCCGTTCTTATTAGGAACAATGGTCATGTTTGATATCCAAGTGGGATATTTGACTTCTCATATGAATCCAGCTGCAAGTAACTTTTGCAACCCTTCGTGGTAGATGTCTGCCACTTTACGTATGCGTTGTTTGAACGGTGGTATCTCCGGTATGAGCCGAAGGTGGTGTGAGACCAAATTCGTATCGATTCCCGGCATGTCTTCCATTGACCATGCGAAGACATCTGCGTATTCTTTTAGTAGCCTTTGTAGTTGCATCTCCTCTTCTTCATCAAGAAAAGTTCTGATGTTGAGCATCTTTGGTTCTGCCTCCGTCCCGATGTTGATTTTCTTTGTTGGTTCTACCAGTGAGCAGATTTGAGGAGTGATTTTATGTAATTGTCATTTGGCGGAGACATCTGCGCCTGGAGTGGCGGAGGTGCTTGTCTCCGGGTCTGAGACGGCTTTGGGTACTGAGGAGGCTGCGTCCTATACTTCCTTGGTATTTGCCTTACGTCTCTTTCTTTCATGTTGTTGAGTAGCAGTTCTTTC
Organism: Papaver somniferum; assembly: GCF_003573695.1. Taxonomy (NCBI): domain Eukaryota; kingdom Viridiplantae; phylum Streptophyta; class Magnoliopsida; order Ranunculales; family Papaveraceae; genus Papaver; species Papaver somniferum. Next base: position 1,313,252 of record NW_020625487.1, read on the forward strand.
TTCGTTGAGTCTGATTTCTGCTAGATTGCATAGCCTTGCGTCTTGATGGTCGCCTTTGATTTCCATTTCACCCATAGGTGTAGGAAAGCGTAGGTACTGGTGATACGTCGAAGGTGTTCCTCGCAGTCTATGGACCCATAGTCTACCCATGACTACATTGTAGGGCGAAGGTGCGTCCACCACACAGAAGCGTGTACTGGTTACTAAGGGTCCTGCGTGTACCTACAAGACTATTTCTCCCTTCGGTCTTGAGAGTGCTCCATTAAAATCATATATTGTGCAAGTGGAAGAATCCATTTGTTTTGATGTCAAACCTATGCGTAGGTAGGGTTCATAAAATAACACATTTAACGAACTGCCCCCATCCACAAGGACCTTCATAACGTTCCATCCATGTATTGGAAGAGTGATCACTAGTGGATCTTTGGGCATTTCAACCTCCTGGTTGACGTCCTTTGTTGAAAAGGTTAATGGTGTGGCCATCAAGTCCTCCCAAGTGCTAGTGGGTGGTCCACTTAGCTTGAACACTTCATGAGATTCAATCTTCTTTCTGTTTCGAGCTAACTCGAGGATATCTTCGAGCATTTCTTCTTGACCTCCGCTGGAGAAGGTGACCATGTTGATGTATTTGCCATCCTGAGGTAGTTCTACCCTTTTCTTTGGGATTTCCTCAGTCTCCGCTGGCTGCAGTTGTACGTACTCCATGAATTTGCCTTCGTCGATGAATCTTTGGATCACGTTGCGCATGTGGTAGCATGTATCAGTAGTATGTCCGTAGTATTGGTGGTACGCACAGTGATGTAGTTTTTAAGTGGTAGGAAAGTTCGTTCAACTCGGACTTGTGTAGACTCAATTTTAGACTTAAAAATAAAAAGAAATAAAATATATTCACAGAATTGTCACGATAACGAGAGACACTAAGACTTCGGATTCCACCATTAATCACATTCAATTGGTTCATATAATGACTCATAACAACTCTAGCTCTTTTATGGACTCTATTTATTTGCCAAGGTAGATTTCTAAAATATTAGATGTAAATCACAAGCATGGTATATCAAAATCTCTTACGTCTAAGCATACACCATCAAATGAAATCACAACTAATTAGTGAAAATCATAAATCAATTGAATCAAGTGCAAAAGTCAAAAAGAATCTAATATAGTTACCAAACAATTGTGAATAAGGTTTCCTCCGTCATCCCAGCGTTGGGGTTTAGCTCCTCATGTCGGAAAAACACCCGAAAGATATAAACATGGCTCACAAGGTGTTTTTATTGAAAAATAATATAGTGCAGCGAGTTTGTAACAGAGATAATTGTTACAATCCCACTGTTACAGAGAAACCCTAGCAGAAGTGTTGCGAACTCAAACTTAATTGTTACAAAACTGTTACAAAGGTATTGGATTTAAAAGATTGGGTAACGGTTTCTGCGACTTTCTTTTTCTGCGGTTTGCACTGTCCTTCTTCTTCTTCCCTGGAACAGAAGCAAGCTTCTCTGCAACTTCACCTGCAGCTACCCAATCACCTCCGTTCGGTCCCCCAACTCCCGATTACCCTCTGTGACTCTAGCACAGGCTATTTATATCCAACAGCAATCCAAAATATCCCTAAAACATCTTCCAAATCTCTCTCTGCCTTTCACCGGAAGTCGCCGATTCTTTCCTTTTTCGTTTCTCTTTTTAACGCGTAATAACAGAGTGTGACATGTTCAATCCTCTCCATAGATAGACTACAATCTCGAGAGGAAGATATCTTATCTTATTCTCACGTACTTTCCTTTATTTTTGCTCAACCCAAACAAACCCGATAAACCTATGCCCTGTTTTGTTGTCGCGAAAATCAACTGCCAAACTTTGTCACACAGACTCGAGCTCTTATTGCTCCTCCTCAGACTCACCACCGGCTGCAACAGCAGTACCCCGAAGCAATCAAACTACGGAAAATATCCGAGTATATCTCTTCCAAAAATATCCAAACAATCCCGCGAATATCTTCACCTTCCCTGCTTCGGTAAAACTTCCCTTATAAATAAAACAGGGTCATATCAATCAGTACATGGCAACAAATCCAATTAAATCTCTCCAGTTCTTCCCAAATATAAATCCGAGAAGCCTATCTCCCTGTTTCACTCGAATCGAAATATTTCCCTTTTTTTATACGTAAATAAATCGTTACCATCCCTTTTCTATTGCACCAAGCCCATGACGATCCATATATGTGAACAAGTCCAACATAATCGCACCCAAATTGTTGCCAGAAAGTTACGCAGCTGTAACTCATTCTCCCGCCAAAACTTCATTTTCAAACAAGGAAGATAGGATCCCCCCCAACCAGAGTAGGGGTGCACATAGCCATGGGGTGTAAATAATATATCTGGGGTACAAATAGCAATGAGGTGCCCCTTAGTAATTGAAGTACCCCTTATCCAAACTGAGAGTCTGAATAGTAGGTGTCCTCCGGGGCGCCTTTATCAACTTTTCGAGCCGATTTCTCCAAAAATGTTTATTGCCCAAAAATACCTACAAAGACATAAAACACCATAATAAGTACAAAATCGAGCACTAACAATATATACAATTGAGATCAAAATAGACACATAAATGTGTCTATCAAATACCCCCAAACTTATTATTTGCTAGTCCTCGAGAAAATCAAATCGACAAAATAAAATCCTAACTCACTGTCGCAGGCATCGTCGGTTGCATTTAGCATATGCAACAAGCCTTTAAACCCCTAGGTGGTCCTAGTGGCCGAGTTATAGTCTCGGGAGGGCTTACCAGAGATATACCATATCAAAAACAGGTTCAAAATATTTTTCCATTGCTCAAAAGGTGTTTTCAAAGGTGAAGAGACTCAAAGGGAGTAAAAAAGTTCAATCGCAACGTTTATATGTGTTGCAGATCGATTGTTACAAGAGAAACAGAAGGAATAAGACTGCTACAGTAACGATAGAAGCGAAGTGCTGTAGAACAACGACAGTGTTCTGCGACAGTTGGGCGTGGGTTGATGTTCTTCGTGTTCTTCAGCAGCACCAGCATAACATCTTTCCTGCAACTCGTGATTTTTGTCTCCTCTGGTTCTCTAAACTACCCCAAACTGTTTGTAATCCTTCTATGACCTGCAACCAACCTATATATAGGCAACAGACCCAAAAATAACTCTATTTAATCCCTTTCTTTCCTTCACAGCAAGTCTCGGATATTTCCTTTTCTGAATCTTCTCTACGCGTCTTACAAATTAAATCTGACGTCCAAGAATCTCCCAACGATGGCATTTAATATACAGAAGATCTTCTACCCTTATCTGCACGTAATCCCCATGTATAGAACCAAGAAAATTCCCGATAATAATGCTCCTCCTCTGTTTTGTTCAATCCAAGAATTCATCCATGTTCCTTCGTATTTGATAAACATACATCCCCTGTTATGCTCTAAGAAGTCCATCCCAACACGAATATGCAGTTGAATCACTCCTAATCAGATCCATAAAATCTCACAAGTACCGTGAAACTCCAAGCCTTTGTTTTGTATAAACTCGATTTCTGACCCTGTTTTTTCGATTCTATAGCTCATACCTTCCCTGTTTGACCAAAACAGGGTAATCCCAATCCACAACAAACACGAATTCAGCCTAAAACTCGATCAGAATCTCGCCAAAATGTTCCGCTGCAAAACTGAATTTGAATTCAGTTTTTCCCGCCAAAAATTTGGAGAAGAGAAAGGTTGCCCCCTATCCGGAGTAGAGGTGCCGATAGCAGGTGCCTTTGGGGTGTCCTGAGGGTATCTCAATCACTCTAATTCACCCTAACATTGGTAACAACTTGAATCGTGAGCCCCACCAAATCACTTAGAAACATATTTAAAAAGAAAACTAAAAACAGAAGTGAAAAGGACTCAACGAGATATGGCGAAACTACCATGTTATTTCTAACACCTGAGCTCTGTGCTTTTATGAATAGATTCTTTAGATGTTTCCATCTAATCAGATTGGTTCCTCAACTCCTACAACCAAAATGCTTCCATCCACTTAGATTGATTAGTGCAATCCTTAATAGGCATAAATTTCTAGGCTCTGGAGTTTATTTATTGCAACTAAAAAGTTTATCCCATTGTTGTAGTATTTTTCGTGCGGTAAATAAGAATTCGTTGCTCGGACTTGTAAAGATTTAAAAACAATAAAAATATATACAATATATGTCACACGATCAAGAAATACTAGGACTTCGGATTCCACCATTAATCATTCACACGATTCATATATTTATTCCAAACAATAATAGCTCAAATAATATTGACTCTTAATCTCGCCAAAGATAGATTTTGTAAAACATCAATTGTAAATCACAAGCATGGTGCATCAAAAGCTCTTACGTCTAAGCATACACCATCAAACGATATCACAACCAATTAATAAAAATCATAAAACAATTAATAAAAGTGCAAGTAGTCATAAAAGAATTAAATATAATTAGCACATGCATGAAATATGGCTTCCTCCATCATCCCAGTATCGGGGATTAGTTACTCATAATAATCATGTTCTCAAAATACATATTTGATGCTCAAAGTGTGATTAAAAGAGTGAATAATATAAAGCAGTGAAACTACGACCAACAGAAGGCGTCACAAATAAACGATAGAGTTGTACTGCTGTAAATCAACGATACTTAACTGCTGTTGTTGACGCTGCGGAAAATAAGACTGCCCTGTGCAGTCTGTTCTTCGTGTTCTTCAAGGTCCTCTAATGGCAGCAGCAGCAGCAGGTGGGAATTGCTGTTAATCCTTCTTCTTCGCTCCTCTCCGTCCCAAACCTTCCCCAAACTCTTGATCCCCCTTCTCTCACTTCCCACCAGCCTTTATATACACAACATGGTCCAAATAACTCGATTAAATCTGAGTTTATCTCCCTTTTTCCTTTCCCTCAAGTCTCGGTCTTCTCTTCAACTACATGTCACGAATATCTGCTATTTTTCCTCTTCCTTACGCGCTGAGTTACTCTTAACTTTCCATATTGATGTGTACGAATATTAGGAGAATATTGACTGCACTTTCACACGTAACTTCCTTGATTATTTTCTCCAGAAAAGCCGATAATAACTCAACGTCCTGTTTACTCCCAAACTCGGCTCCTAGACAAATTTGATCTCGTACAGCAACCTTACCAGGCCTGTTTAGTTAATTATAGCCCATTCGTAACAAATCCAGCAATTGAATCTACTTCTAATTCGTCCATAAAATCGAACCCTAATATCAGTTCCGCTGCAAAGTCCTTCCCGCCAAAATCTCGAGTTTGAAAATTGAGAAGGGATGCCCCCTATCCCTATCAGGTGCGAATAGCGAGTGGGGTTGAAATAAAATTCCTGGGGTGGAAATAACCAAAACTTGGGTGTCTTTAGTAATTTTTCTGGGATGTTTTCCGGATTTTTTCGGGGTTCCTCCGGGGTGTTTCTGGGGTACTTCCGGTACACTTCTGGGGCACTTCCGGTACACTGTCTACGGAGCTCCAAAAGCCACATTTTTAGCCAGTTTCGCCGCAAAACCTTATTTTTCCAAAAACACCTACAAATAAATAAAACACCATAATAAGTATAAAATCGAGCACAAATATTATATACAATTGGGATATATTAGACACATAAATGCGTCTATCATCCATACCCCCAAACTTAAATTTAACATTGTCCTCAATATTCCAAAGATGAAATTAAAAGCATGAACAAGGAGAAACTGTTACCATTTGAAGCAAAAGAGATAAGAAAAGATATTACCATGTTGCATGAGATTGGGTTACCTCCCAAGAAGTGCTAAGTTTAACGTCTTCAGCCAGACATAAGAAAGGATTAATCACCTCGTATCATAAAGTAATAGCCGAAATATTTGTGGGTCATCAGAACCAAATAGAGCTATCACAAGTAAAAGGAATCTGCAACATGCCAAGAAAATTAACAAATAAAGCGCACCCTTGTCTAGTTTCCTATTTAAGACAACTACATATAGCTGTGGTTCAATTTCAGGCTCTTTGAAAGGGTCTAGATAAAATATTTTCATGCGCTGGAATTCCTCAAAGCCAAGTATTGATACCTCCGTTGAACCGATATTGCCAAGTAATAAATGATATCTAAGATCACAATAACAACGAAGAACACAAGTATAATGTAAAAGCTTATAAGTTATCATGAGACACAAGAGATTTATGTGGTTCGACATTTGTCTACATCCACGGGGTAATGAGTGCTTGTTTTTGTATTAAGTTGTGGTGGTTACAAAGATCTTAAATGCTTCCCAAAGTAATAGAGAGAACTCAAGTGGAAGTAAATACTTAAGTTCTAAACATTAAAGAGGTATAAGTTTAAGACTAGATCTTCTCTCCTAGATATTGAATGCCCTTAGTTTGTTGGTGAAGCTTGATATTTAAAGCCCCTCTTGATCCAAGTATATCTTTGCTGCCTCTGGGTCCATCATCTGCTGATATACCTTTCGTACCAATGGTACCTTCATCCACCGCGTACTTTCTCCAGTTATATTTCGCCACCTCAGCTGGCCCACGTTCCTTCGAGAACTACCCAACCTTAGTACAGGTTGTACCTTCGTTCACCGCCAGCTTCCGCCAATCGAGTTCTGCCACGCTTTCTCTCTTCACGTGCCTAGATTCATGCCTGTAGATAAGAAATTTGAGCATTTAATGCTGATTGGATGCGTCATCTACCTCTGTCCCCTCGCCAGCTGACTCTATATAGACTAGGATGTTTCCTTCCTTATCTTGACCGTTCACGCCTTCTTTCTTGGGATGAGATAAAGTAGATCTGCGGAGGTATCCCTTGTTACTCAGGCTTCTCTGTTTAGCGAAGGCTACACAGTTAGGTATATATGCCGCCACTAAGATCGTGACACGTGCTCCACAGAATATTGGTATTCACATAGAACAAGTGCAACAAAACAGAGCAAACACTAAAAAACAAGAGACAGGACAAAGACCAATATTAACTCATCCAAATTCAACAATTCTCATCTCCATTTTGAAGGGAATTCAATAAGGAAGAGAATTCAATAAGGAAGAGAATTCAAAAAGAATGAGGTAAATCCTAGTTCGGACGAAGAAGTTACGGCCAATACAAGTTTACCGAATATCGACGTCAAGTATGCATACGGGTTTGCGAACTTAAACCCCTGGATTTTGATTTTGAATGTTGTTATGCATACTTGGTATGTGTACCATGTAGTCCAAACATCCCGAACTATTATTTTCAAACCTAAACATTTAAGAACCTTAAACACGGATCAAGTTAGGTAGAAATGAACGATAAGCAAGATTATTATAAGTATTCGAAGCAAATAAAAGTACAAATCTTGCTCAAGTTTATAGACATACCTTTTTAGATGAATCCAATCGAATTCTTCCGCCTTACCGAACATAATCTGTGTGCCCCAATTCTTGTGCTTCCCTTACCGTATACAAATCAGGGCATTCCTTGGTGAGGATGCATTTCCAACACAATCAAGTTGCGTTGGGGTGAACAAAGTCTTGCTCACCACAAGTGACCTTTGGATTATCATGAAAGAGATCACTTTTAGAACCTTTCACATCCAATTCCATCTTTCCAAAAAACTTGATAAGTTCCAAAATCATGGATACTGCCTTTTCCATAGTCATGGAGTTTTCTGGAAGATCATTCCTTTTCACAGTCAAAACATCATTGTCTTTCTTCGGTATCCACTTCTGAGTGCGTTTAGGAACAGTCGGAACCTTCTTCCCAATTCTAGAAGAGAATTGGATTGACTATTCTTTTGCAAGTTAGTCTTTCTCCAATTGGGAGCATCGGATCTTGTCTTCATCTTTACGAAGTTATCCTTTTGATAACCATTACGATTATGAAAACGATTCGTACGACGTTTATAGGCAAATCTAGGTCTATCATAGCATTGATTCCTTTGCCTAAAGGTTGGACAATTATAACCTGTAATGTTAAGAGGATCAGTCTTAACGTATGATCTTGGTTTCACAACTTCTTGTGATTCCCAAACAAGAACATCATGAAGTTTCTCATTCCTTATACGGAAACGACATCTCCTTTCCAGGTGACCTTTATTTCCGAAATAGTGGCAAACATAAGGAATGTTCTTACCTCGATCCGTGTGTGCTAACTTTGGAGGTTGATAAACTTTTCTCTTTTGAACCTTAACTTCCAGAGAAGGTATTTTACTTTTGCGATCAGTGGAAACATTTTGTTGAGAAGAATCACTAGCCTTGACAAATTTTACCTCTTTGCTAGTACTTGGAGCATCTATTCCCTTATAGCCCAATCCTCGTGTATCATGATGATTTTTACTTGCTCCTAGCATAGTGGTTAATTTGCTTGAACTAGTATTGAACTTTTTCAAGTCATCTTCCAACATCTTGATTTTATCAAGAGCAGCAGCTAAATCAGCCTCAAGGCATTTTTCTCGAGTGAGATAAGCGCTTTCTCTGTCGTTAAAACTTGTTTGCTGGAAGTTAAACCTTGCTTCAGATTCTGCAAGTTTCTCTTCCAACAAAAAGTACTTTTGATAAAGATTATCACATTCAAGTGACTTCATACGTAAGTTTTCCTCAGAATCCTTGAGGATCGATTCGGTAGAACGATTCGAAAAATAAAAACCTGCGTAACATCTTCTCAATTTCTTTTTTTCTCGACAGAGAGGAGTCAGAAGAGGTGTGACATGAGAAGTTGTAATCTTCTTCATATTCCACGAATCCAAAAACTAAACATACTCTGAGACTTCCTCATCAACATCTCTATCAATATCTGAATCACCTTCATCAGAAAGTTCATCCAACTGTTCTTCTAGGAGAGTTTCCCAATCAACAGTTTTTACATCAAGAGAATGTTTGGATATTGACTTAGATGTGACAATTCTCTTAGGTGAATCCAAGCTTTTAGAATCATCTGGTAATTTCTGAAAGGGTACGTTATTGGAGATAGACTCGTCCATAATCAGATCGCCACAAACAAAGACTTATAAGGTCTTTAACGTGTTTGCCTGCTCTGATACCAATTGAAAAAGAGGGGGTCTAACAACACCACCTAATATTTCGCTTATCAATCTGTATGGAAAAACTCCAATATACTTTTTATGAGAATTAACTAGACAGTTAGACTCAATCAATAAAAAGATATATCAAAGAGTTTATATCTCAATCTCTCGATTTGATCTTTACTCAAGCAAATGGAAATCTGCGAGTCTTTATCAAAGAGAGATAACTTGGACGGTACCAAAGACCAGTGTCCAAGGATCAATCAATATCAATGAACAACCAAAGGTAGGATTTCCAATTGATGATCACAAACGCACAACCTGTATTATTTCAATTATAAAGATAAACAATATAATCCGGAAAATGAAATAACACAGACACCAGAAATTTTGTTAACAAGGAAACCGCAAATGCAGAAAAACCCCGGGACCTAGTCCAGATTGAATACACACTGTATTAAGCCGCTACAGACACTAGCCTACTCCAAGCTAACTTCGGACTGGACTATAGTTGAACCCCAATTAGTCTCCCACTAATTCAAGGTACAGTTGTACTCCTACGCCTCTGATCCCAGCAGGATACTGCGCACTTGATTTCCTTAGCTGATCTCACCCACAACCAAGAGTTGCTGCAACCCAAAATCGCAGACTTGATAATAAACAAATCTGTCTCACACAGAAAAGTCTATCAAAGGATAAATCTGTCTCCCACAGAACAACCCTAGGTTTTTGTTCCGTATTAAGATATGAAATCAAGGTGAACATGAACAATTGATAATCCGGTCTCATATTCCCGAAAAATAGCCTAGATTAATCAATCACCTCTCAACAGTCTTACTTGAATACACAAGAGGACGTCGAGGAATCACAAACAGTGAGACAAAGATGTTTGTGACTTCTTTATCTTGCCTATCGGAGAACTCTCACGATCTAAAGACAATCAAAGATTGTACTCGTACGATAGAAGATGCAATATCAGATCACACAACTACGATAAAAGTAGTATCGTTCTGGCTTCACAATCCCAATGAAGTCTTTAAGTCGTCAACCTGGCTTTAGAGAAGAAAACCAAAGGTTAGAGGAGAATCGACTCTAGCGAGCGCACTAGTATCACACAGACGTGTGGGGATTAGTTTTGCCCAATGCTAGATGTATCTTATATATAGTCTTCAAATCCGGGTTTTGCCTTAGTTACAAAGAAATAAATATTCACCGTTAGATGAAAACCTGATTTAGATTCAAGCTAATATTGCTCAACCGTTAGATCGAAAACTTAGCTTGTCACACACACTTGAGATATACATTTACTGGGTTTGTGAAAACCGTGCCCAAACGTGTACGTGTATGTTGGTTCAACATAGTAACCCAAAAGGTAGACCATATGAGCATTTCATATTAACCTTGTTCTTCTTCACCATAACTAGTTCTATTGACTCAAATGAACTAGTTAGAGAGTTGTTCAATTGCTACGAGATCTTATGTAACTACACAAGACACAATTGAAACAAGGATGATTCGATTCGATTGAATCGTCTCATGAACTTTATAGCCACGGTTTGCATACTGCATTCCTTAGTAATTTAAGTTTCATGTTCAGAGCACATCTTTAGATCATAACCCACTCAAGTACGCAAACAAGTTCGAGGACTTAAGACAACCGGCAGAGTTTTCCAAACTCAGCAGAAAATCTCGGCAAGGAGACTTTCGCCAGTTCGAGGACTAGGTTCGCGGACTGAGTTCGCGGACTAAACACGCAAACGAGTTTTTTGAAAATCCAGCAGAAATTCTCGGCAAGAGAACTTCCATCAGTTCGCGGACTTGGCAAAGCCAATTCCTCCGGTTTCTCTCAATCAACAAAGTTCACAAACTTCGGATTAAGGAATAGGACTTATGCACATATGTGTTTCCACACAATGCTTATATCCATCATTGGTTATATAGACCTAAACTCTCATTCCAACCATTGAAACATTCTTAGAGGACGTTATATAGTTGTTACACTATTTCTCGTCAAAGCGATTTTCAAAGTGATTGAAACATTATGACTTTCGTCATTAGGTGAAGATAAACCCGATCAAAGCGAATCGCTTTACCAACACATGATTTCGAGATATAGTTAGGCGAGATATACTCGGCTCGAAATATCAAATGTGTATGATCCAGTCTATATAAGATACGACTTTTGTCTCATACGAAGTAGGAGATAAAAGAGATAGACTTTTGAGTGATAGATAAGTTCAAGTCTCCACATACCTTTTTTTTGATGAAGTTCCACGGTTCCTTGAGTAGATCTTCGTCATTGTATGATGAATCGCCATGAATTCCTTGAGCTCAACTACACTTTTCTATCCTAGTCCGAGACTTATTTATGTAGACTAAAAATCAAGACTCATAGTTTTGATCACTAACATTGACAAACATGCTTGATATAGCGACGCATGCGAGGTCGACCGAGCTATGCTCTAACAGTATGTATAGGATTATTTTTTTTCTTTTTTTTTGAAGAAGAAAATTATGCAAAACCTAAGAAATTACGTTCTCCTACCTGGGATACTCTGCCTAGAATATACCAAGGGTCCAGTAACATCTTTCATACTGATATCCAATGTAGTCTATCGGATTTTGGTGAATATCGGTCGGGGACCGAGACACTATATTTCGGTGAATATTGGTGAGATATCGACGAATATTGGTGAAATATCGGCAATATCGGCATCACGGATAAACGTTTAAACCGATATTATCGGCGGTATCTCGGCCGAGATCAACTACATTGCTGATAGCAGAGTTATGGAAATTACAAAAAAGCTCAGAATAATCTGCCATGCCAACTGATAATATAGGTTATTATATATCTTTTACAAATAAAAGATAAAAAGAAAGTTTGATTTTTGTTGGATTATATGAATGCCTGTAAGATTAACAGGGACAAATAGGCTTGATGAATCATATTTTCCTTGCCACCTTGATATCTAGCATGGTAAAAAGAAAAAAACCTTTCTCTCACCACATCTGGATAAAAGGTTTGAAAACTTCTTAAGAGTGGCTATATCTTCTGCTTCGATTTGAACATTCATGAGCTGCATCTCTTTGGCCTAATTAAAAACTAGTTCAACTCCTCTTGAGAGTCCATCATCTCTATAATATCCTAAATGTCCCCTTGATCCAATGCAGTTTCCTGCAAAATCAATAAAAATTAAATAGGTATCGAAATAATATGTATCAGGACCCTGTAAAATGCATATTTTTGTAACACCAAAAGGCCCATTGACGTTAAAGGAGAACATATATAATATTTTGAATAATATACATTCTGATATAGTGTAGATTGTTGAGAATGTGATCCTGGACATTGTGGACTCTGTTATAGGATCAAAAATGATGTTGATGCTTTTAACAGTTACATTAGCATCCAACTCAATTTTCTAAAGATATGATCCCATCTGGAATTCTTAATAAACCAGCAGGAAAAAGCACAACTTGAAACATGCCTTATCACGATTGTTTTTAAACCAAGAGTTAAATCAATCCTGAAATTAGCATTGGTTTCAAAATTCAGTTGTTTTGACCAAAAATTCTCTTCCATGCATAGATAGCAAAGGGACAGCCTATAAAGAGATGGGTCATAGTTTCCTTCCCACAATTGCAAGATTTTGATATGGGATCAATATAGTGAAGAATAATAGACGTCTTAGCATTAATTGGAAGAATTCCATAAGCACATTTTCAGCTAAAATTTTTAATGTCATGGGGAGTAACAATTTTCCATATTTTTTTTCTAATCGGTAAGTTGAGTGTCACTCCTGTACTTCTTATCCGTTTTGGCATTGAAGAGAGACCTTATAGAAAAGGAAGTCTTTATTTGCGGTAAGCTTCCAAATATTTTAGTCTTTATCTTTAGAATTTGTTTCAATATCAGTATAACCATTATCTTATGAACAACTTATTGAGATCCCATTCCCGATTGTGCGAAAAAAGAGACTCACAAGGTGAAGATAATATGTTGGGCAATTTGGAGGTTTAGTAAGAGAGATATCTGGATCGCTGACCACTTTCTCCCAAATATTGACATTGTGGTCGTTTCCTATCTTCCACATGTTATGTTAGAGCGAATGCTTGGTTCAACCCTACAGTCCTTGGTATGTCAAAAATGTTGCCATTCAGATGCTAGAAATAATTTTTGATTTAGCCATAATAAAGTTAACTTTAGTTTTGACTAGAATATGTAATAAAATAGGATATTATAAGTTACTCAACAAAATTGAATAATTGAAGACCGCACGAGGACATCAATTTGAAAAATTAATCAAGGTTAGTTACGAAAAACTAGTTTCTCCTTTCAGAATATTTTTTCTTGGATTTATTTATCCATCTATGCTTAACAATGTCAAGCACTTTAATATATGATTATATACAAAGAAGAATTATATCACAGATAAGCCATTGGCGTATATCGAGTGATGTTTCGATTTCTAGTCTTGACTTGAAATCTTTTTGAAATAACGAAATAAATTTTCATAAGATGTTCTACATTTGAGTTCGCGAACCAACTAATGTCGAATATCCAGAACCTAGGAATTATTTGAGTTCCCGAACCTACCTTGGTGACTTTACGAACCTATGTGAATTCAATATTTTTTGAACTCGAAAGTCATTTGAGATCGCGAACTTACCTTGGTGAGTTCATGTACCTTATTGAGTTTCAAAGTTTATGAACTCGGAATTTATTTGAGTTCCCGAACCTACCTTGATGAGTTCAAGAACCTAACTGCAATCTAATATTTCAAGACCCGTAACTCATTTGAGTTCGCGAACCTAAACAAATACAGTCGACCAAATTGTTATATCTAGGTTCATGCAATTAATTTCCTTTGTTGATTTTCAATGAAAACTTTATGCATTCTTAGTGTAGTTACCTAAGATAGGTAAGAGGCTAAAAGTGAGATTCTGGGATTTTGAAAGTGAGTTAGGGAGGTTGAGCACGAATAGTCTTCGCCTAAACCCTAATCTCATCTTGACTTTTTGCTAAACTCTAGATTTATTGGTTGAAACTGTTAAGTCAAATGTCTATGATTTGATAGATAGATTAATTCGCCTTGTCTTGACTCTTCCTATTTCAACGCTACTACAAAAAGGATATTTTCATGTATGAATATTGTGTAACTGTTACCTCATAAGAGTATGGGTAATGAGTTTTTTGGAGACTGTATGGTATCCCATGTTGAAAGAGAAATTGCTGAAAAAGTGAAATATGAATCTATCATAAATGACTTCGCTTCATTGAAAACCCGAAAGGTTCAATTTTAGTACCCAAGTCGGTATATATGGGCTCTTCTTTTGTTATAGCTAGTTATTATATGTATATCATCGTACCGAAAATCTTCATATTTATGGTTTAAATATTAAACCTGTTGTTAGAGCACTGCTTGGACGAACTCGCAAGCGTTGTTATCTCACGCTTGTTTGTCAAGTTTAGTTGTCAAAACTATAAGTCTTGATTTCTAGTCTACTTATAGCTAAGTCTCGGATTAGGATAGAAAGTACAGTTGATCATTATAATTCACGACGTTCATCGATTGAAGATGAAGAACTACTAAGGGATCTTGTGAAACTTCATCAACAAAAAGGTATGTGGAGACTTGAACTCATCTATCACTCAAAAATCTATTTACTCTATCTTCCATTTGAAACAAAAGTCATATAGCTATATAGACTTCAATTATGCACATTTGATATTTCGAGCTGAGTTTAACTCGCTTTTACAAATTTCTCGAAATATGTGTTGGTAAGCTTTTGCTTTAACCAAGTTCATCTTATATTCTTAACGAAAGTCAAAAGATGATCATGTGAAAATCGCCTGGTAACATCTTACTTGATTTGTGTTAGACAGTCATTTGATGTAGACTCGGAATGTTTCAAATTGATTATTCGGTCACTTGAAAATTGGTTTGAACCTAATAGTTTGTGTGAGACAGCTATTGTCGTCTTGCAAGAATGTTTCAATGTATGAAATGAGAGTTTAGAACAATTGGATATAAGCACAGTATGCATACTTGCATATGTGTAATCCAAGTCCGGGAATCATGGTATGCATACCCGTATGCGTACTGATTGGTTTAGTAAATGTACGTAACTCAGTACGCATACTGGAGTGGGGTTCAAGTTCGAGGACTTTACCGAGTTTGATGGTATGCGTACCAGTTCGCGTACTGGCGAATCCAAACTCGGTCAGGCCACTTAGGTATTCGTACGCGTTTGCATACTTGAGTAGGTTATGTTCTAAAATCGGTTTTTTCATGAACTAATACATTTATATAATAAGGAATGAAATCTTTTGCAAACCGTGGCTATAATGCTCATGAATTTATTCGAGTGAATCAAAATCGATTTTGCTTCAATTATGTCTTGTATACTTTTATGAGAATATAAACAACTGAACAACTCTAGAACTAGTTTCATTTGAGTCATTTGAACTAGTTAATGGTTAAGATTAATATGGTTGATATGAAAGTGTTCATATGGCTAACTTCGTTAACTATTGTTGAGCCAACAAAGCTGTACACGTTTAGGTACGGTTATCCATATCTAAATGAAGTCACTTTTCATTTGTGTGTAACAAGCTAAGTTCAATCTAACAGTTGAAAGATATTAGCTTGAGTCTAATCAGATTTCATCTAATGGTGAATATTGAATTCTTTGTTACCAAGGTAAAATTGATTGCAAACCCTGATTTGAAGACTATATAAAAGAGAACTCTAGCAACTGGGAAACCTAATCCCCACACCTCCTGTGTGATACTAGTTACGACTAGAGTCGATTCTACTTTAACCTTAGGTTTTTCTAAAACCCTGTAGGTTAACGACTTGAAGACTTCATTGGGATTGTGAAGCCAGGCCGAACTATTTTCTGTGTAGTTGCGTGTTCTGATCTTGTTGTTTTCTATCGTGATTGAGTACTATCTTCTCTAAGATTGGCTCGAGATTTAATCTCTGATAGAAAAGATAAAATTAGTCACAAACATGTTCGTCTCATCGTTTGTGATTCCACAATATATGGTTTCTCTACCATACAATTAAGATTATTTTGAGGTGATTGATACTTCTAGGCTGTTCGTCGGGAATATAAGTTCGGTATATCAATTGGTTCCTGCTCACCTTGATTTATCAAAAGACGGAACAAAACTTATAGGTATATCTGTGGGAGACATATTTATCTATCTCAATAGACTTTTCTGTGTTAGACAGATTGGTTTATCAAGTCTTCGACTTTGGGTCGTACCAACTCTTAGTTGTAGGTGAGATCAGCTAAGGGAATCAAGTGCACAGAATCCGACGTGGTTCTAGAGGCGTAAGGAACGCGACTATACCTTGATAAGTGTGAGATTGGTTAGGGCTCAACCGCATTCCAGTCCGAAGTTAACTTGGATTAGGCTAGTGTCTGTAGCGGCTTAATACAGTGTGGTGTTCAAATATGGACTAGGTCCCGGAGTTTTTCTGCATTTGCGGTTTCCTCATTAACAAAAATTCTGGTGTATGTGTTATTTCTTTTCCGCATTATATTTTCTATATAATTGAAATATCACAGGTTGTGCGTAAGTTCAATCAATTGTGAATCCAACCCTTGGTTGTTGATTAAATTGATTGACACTTGGATATTGGTTTTTGATTGCAGATTGAATTGAGAAATAGAGATATAACTCTTTGATATAATTTTTCTTAAGATTGAGTCTGACTGTCTAGTTGATTCTCTTGAAAATATATTGGAGTTATTCCATACATATTACTAAGTGAAATATTGCTAAGTCTGACTGTCTAGTTGTTTTTAACTACTTATGCAAATTTAATGGAATATAGTTTTTTTTGCTACAAATTGAATGATATTTGGTTTGCTAATGGTTTTTGTTAATTTTATGAAGCTAACCCCTTTGAGATTTTGTAAGGTTTTAGTGATTCATGTTTTAGCCTTGTAGATGAAGTGATATATAGTTCACCGAATGCTGTAAAGCTTAGGAAACGATTACCATTTTGTTGTTGGAAAAGTGACATGATATATTTGCATCAAAAAAAGATACTACTTGGAGAACTTCTTTTGTGAAACTTTCGGTACCTCACAAAATATTTTTTTTGTTCTTACAAAAGATTAGCGCCCTACCCAATATTAACTCCCGGGTCTGTCTCTACTCATATTGACGATCTACTCATTTCTCTTGCTAAATCATGTCCTCCTCCTGTTAATACTTCTCCTAAATTCGCCATAGTTTTTCACTTCTACCATCAAAAAATTTAGATTCTTTTTGATTTAATTTCACTCTTTTCAGATCTGACAAGAGATTCGAATATTTCTCCCCAGTTTTTAAGCGTTTTTTTCCTTTTGATTTTGGTGATGAAAGAAGAATTTACGGTTTTGATTACGATTCTGATTCTGATTCTGAAAAGTGTATTTAAGATCTCTCTGTCTGAACAAGAAAAAAGAAGAAGATCAAGTAATGAGACGAGGAAGGAAAAGAAAATTTGTTGTTGTTCGAACAAGTCACTCCATTTCCAAGATATTTTCTTTGTAATTGAGTACAAGATTCATTTCCAAAAGCAACACAACGTTGTTAATGTGGGCGCGAGATTACTGGGAGGGTACCAAAATTTATACAAGATAGAGGACTTTCTAGTTTGTCTTATACGGTTTTGGTACCTTCCTACTAAACTGGTATACCCATTAACAACCGTGATAGTACCGATTTCATAGTTTTTTTCCTTTATAATACTTTCAAACAAAATGACCAATACGTAGTACCCGGCCATGACTATTGACGAAGTGACTCCACTCGACAATCTGTGATACCTTGAATTCAAGAAGACATGTCCTGTTATATGAATCTTTAATGTAAACTACCAACAATAGTGACTACTAATATTATCTCATATAATCCTCAAGGGTCAAAAAGTGACTATTAATAACGAGACTAATACAATCCTCTCATAGTAACAATAACAAACAAGTCCATCGACCTCTATATCTAGGTAATGAAATTATGAATAAACTACCAACAATCAAGTTTCCACCTTCCATTGAAGCAGCCATGAATTCCAACTAAATACATTTAGATTCTGCTGCTATAAATTTATTAATTTTCAAAAACGACTAGACAAACTTAATTTACTTATTAAATAAATATACTATCAACAGAAACAGAAAAATTGAGACTCATTGGTTATCTCTTTCGTGATCAAAACTAGAGATTTCAACAGATTTGCGTTATGCACCATGGTTTACAGTTTTCTCCAACTTCTCCTATGCCAATCTTTTCACCCAACACAATGATAATGACGCAAATTCTAAAAGAAAACGAAACCAAAAGCAAGTCTTCCCTTATTCTTATGTTTCGTTTATATGTAATCTCGCAACCTCCCATCATATCAAAAAATAAAGATTGAATGTATTTGTTATGCACCCGAAATACACAAATCATAGAAGAGCAACCATACGTTATTGCATGACAAAACACGACAACCATTTTTACAAAATAAATGAAAACCATACTTCTCATTTCTGAAACCACTCTTTTGGTTTATTATGAACTAGATTTTGTTACTCCGTCCAGCGGCCAACCACATTTATTTACACAAACAATAATGATAAAAAACATGACATTTGAATTTTGGGGCACTTGGTCACTCTGGGGGTGTGGTCATATTTTCAACTTTATCTATTTTTTAGTTATCTTCATTCAACTCGACAATTTTTTTGTTCAAGGGTGATGTTAACACAGTGGCTTGAATTCATACCGCGGCTCACTATTTTGGAAGCATGGAGTATCTTATTAACTAACCACCTAAAATTCAACTAAGAGATTTTCCTCTTCTTTAGTAGATACATTTACACTAATAGAGGGTATGTTCTAGGAATTATACATAAGCCTTTGTAAGTCGAATCGGGTCTTAGAGTAGAAGTGGCTGTAGTTGCAGGAAATCTTACACTACATCCCTCACAAGTTTTAATTAACATTCAACTCATTTTTGGATTAACAATCTTAATTTTATTGATGAATCTTTGAACAATCTTACAAGAAAAGATAAAGGACTCAAGAATAATCACTGTTTTAGATTTTCTTTCTCCTATTTACTTGCTTCTCACTCAGAAAAGATCTCTCTCTTTTCCTTTACAACTGAACGGCTATTTATAGGGAATTACATAGTGGATGACAACTAATCTTTCCTTTATTTTCGGATATGGCTTGCGACATTCTCGCAACCTTACAAATGTTAATCTCGCAAACTCCCTAATTTTCGCAGGACCATCACATTTTTCTCATGATTTAGCTGACGTCGTTTCTTCTTTCGTTTCTGAAGTTGTTCTGCATCACTGCTGTGTTGTGTTATTAATAATTTCGATGAGGCATTAATGCTGCAATATTCTGATCCTACATCTTGCCTCTTCTCATATCTTCTCTGCGAAGTAGAGAACGATGTGAGAAATGCCACAGTTGTCCATCTCTTCATATTCTGCATTTATCACACGTATCATTTCTTCCATCTATTTCTTGACACGTCTTATGTAACCGCTGCTTTTCAACCGCTCACGTCTTTTCGCATTAATGGTGTTTATTTCTTCGAGTAAAAAAAATCTTCTTTATATATTCTTCTTACTCTTCTTTCCATTTTCTTTTTACTTTCTCTTCTCTTTTTACTCTCTCATCTCTGCAACTCTATTGTTCTTCCGTAAGTTCTGCTACTGTAATTCTTCCTTCTTCAATCTTCTTACTTTTCATCCATTCCTATACTCTATATTCAGATATGCCTCCAAGCGGTCAAAAGCATGAGAAAACTTTTAAGGAAACCCAAAAAGATCTTGCCGAGAAAGGTTTCACACTTTCTACCATTCCTGGTGAAAGTGCCAAATCAATTCTTTCTATCAAACTTTTCTCTGATCATTGTGATGATCAATCAATCATAATTTCGCTGGGTCAAATTCTCGCAGGTCTCCCCATTCCTCTTTATGACCCAGATATTCCTCTGTTCTATGAAATTCTCGCTCACTCGGGATTTTCGCGAGCTATCTTCCAATTGAGTGGGGATTGCATCCATCTGATGCCGGAGTTCGCTAACTGTGGTGCTGGTAAAGGATCTCTTTACTCTAAATAACGTAGGGATCCTAAATACACAGTAACGAGTTTCTTTGAGAATTATGAATTGATCTCCATGAAGAAAGAGAATACTCGCTGGGGTATTCGCTTGAAAAGGAAAGATAATATTGATGACGGTAAAATACTCATGCAAGACATTGATTGGCACTCTGGTAAGAACACAACCCCTCGCCAATCCAAAGATGATAAATGGTGCGTTTTTCCCTTGATGCTGAAAGGACCTTACATTGCTGGGTCAAATGTTCTTCCTGGGAATCTCGCTACTTATCAACCTTGGGTATTCTCTTGGCCCGAGAAGGAGAAAGAGGTATGTTTCTTCCAGTTTCGCCCACTTTACATTTCTTTATTTATATTTATTCTTTTGTTCGCTGACTCTTGCGAAATTCTACAGATCCAGAAACTGAAAGATAGCTACCACATGACTGGTAAGGCTAGTACCTTGTTAGCTCTTCGCTCATACATAGATGAGGTAAGAAATATTCTCTTATGATTTTAAACAATATATTGTTGCCTCTATTTCTTATTTCTATCTGTGTGTGAAGGTTATTGCTGAAATAGAAGAGCCTGCCAATGTTGCGAAGACTGGTGATAAAGGCAAAGGTGCTCTTCGCAGGGAAAAACCAACTGCTACTCCTTCAAAGAAGAGAAAAATCCGTTCTTCCTCTTCTTCAAATACTCCTTTTCATGAAAACTCCGAGAGTGATGAGGATAATGATGACCTTGCTGCAAATGAAGATTCTCCATCTGAATCTTCTATGGATAATCTCTCTGGCATCTTTTCTGATTCTTGGCAAGGAATGGGAGATAGTCAACTCGCTAATACCTGCAAAGCTCTCGCTACGATTTGCGATGTTCCTTTATTGGATGGTGATAATTCTATTCACGGAGTTTCTAGATCGGTTACTCCCAACTTCCGGCATTCTCTTAATAGTCTGGTATGGTTTCGTCTTTTTACTTCTTCATTATTGTAACTCAAAATCTCTTTTTATTTTAATACTTTTTACATTTTCTCGCAGGATGGAAAAGCTTCTTTCGCTATTGCCTCAGATCTGGAGAGGAGACGCGAAATTCTTGAAAAGAAGAATCTTCAATTTCGTGCAAATAATGAGGAACTGGAAACTGAAGTCAAAGGTCTTCGCGAGAAGAACAAACAACTAGAAATTGATTCTTCTTCGTACAAGAATAAAATATCTAGTCTTCAGCAAGCTAATAATCAACTCTATGGTATGTTAATTTTCTCCTTTCCCTTCATTCATTCATCCTGTTGTTTTATCTTATTTGATTGATCCTTTTTGCAGACATTTATGGTATTTCTGATGAAGCTACCATTCTTTGTTCATTTCCTAATGCCTTGGATAATGATACCCTTCTTGAGCGTCTTAATAAATCTTTAAATAGTTTCTCAAATGATAAAATTTCATCTCTTTCTCTGAATGAACTGAGATCCAAATTTCGCCTCTTAGAGATTGACCATAGATCTAGTTTAGGCTTAGCCAACCGATTTAAACGTTTCTTTCTTAATTCTAAATAGAAAATCAATGAGCTAAGAACCAAAATTAGCGGTCTCATAGATGATAAGGATCGCATCTATGATCAAGGTGTTAAGGCTTTGGCGAAATTCCAAGAGACCCTTCTTGAAGTTCAACTTGAACGAGATGAAGCTAACCGCAAGAATACCGAGCTCTGCGAAAGATAAAACCAAATTCGTTCTCGTCTCCTTATAAATAATGAGGATGAATTCGCTTGGGCTGCGAAAATCTTAGATGATGCCAGAAAAGATTTAGGTGTAAATGTTAGTCTCCAAGTTGAGCATACATCCTTGATTAGAGATATGATTTCTGACAAAGAAGGTTATTAACTGTTCTTCTTCACTAATATTTTGTTTCTTATGAATTTTCATCAAGTTATTAATTGATTGCCTTTTGCTCGCAGATTCTGAAAGTAGATATCGCGAAAGAATTGAGGAACTTGAAGCTGAAAAAGAGGAACTTAGAAAGTCTTTCTTCTCGCAACGACAAGTATTCTAGATTAAATAATCAAATCAAGATCACTGTTGCGAACTTTAAGAACGACGCTCTGCATTTTCGCAATCAAACTATTCAAATGGTTTGTGATGACCATAGTATTCCTCACTCTGATTATCCTTGTCTCTTGGAGGAGATCCCAAAGAACATTCCTAGTCTGACTATCTCTGATAGCGAAGCTGATGATGAAGAATCTGATGGTGATGAAGGTTCTGATGGAGATAAAAGTTCTGATGCAGACGAAGAAGAGAACAAGTCTGATGAAGATGATGAAGGATCAACTAAGAAGTAGTCTTTGTTTCTTTCTTTGATCTTCTGTAATACTTGTACATTTATTCCTTCTTTCTGTATATTTGCGAATTCTTTTGGTTCCCCATATTCCTTAATATATGAGTTTTTTTCATTTTGACTTGCATTCATTAAAACAATTCTTCCTTGCAATACGGTTAATCATCATAATCATTAATTTTTGAATTTTTGCGTAAATCTATCATATGGA
The DNA here is from genome assembly GCF_003573695.1 of Papaver somniferum. Lineage (NCBI taxonomy): Eukaryota > Viridiplantae > Streptophyta > Magnoliopsida > Ranunculales > Papaveraceae > Papaver > Papaver somniferum. Next base: position 1,335,927 of record NW_020625487.1, read on the forward strand.
GACAAATAACATTTTCTAATTTCATTCATTCCCATACTTGCCTCTGTTATTTGTATCTAAATGAGAGATTTTGCAGATTTTTCTTATTTTGTGCCTCAACTTCGCAGTTGTTTATGTATAATTTCGCAATCATATGCGAAGTGAATTTTGATTCTTTTCAAAATCTCATTCATGTGTGGTCTTAATTTGCCTTCCTAGTTAAAGGTCTTATTATGCCACCTCTTGTCATTGCGACAAAATCGCAGGACGTCCTTGCACTTTCATGCAAAAGCCCATTGATCTTGCCTTAACATTTTCTTTTGTATTATGGCCTCTTCAGGAATGTTGCGACAATATGACAGGCCTAAATATTCTTGCGAAAATAAAGCCCCATGACATTGTCGTCTTGCGACGAAATCGCTGGACGTCTTCGCACTTTCATGCGAAAATCCATTGATCTCGTCTTATCTTTTTCTTTTGTATTATTTCCTCTTAAAGATTGCCGCACAAATATGACAAGCCTTAATACCCTTGCGAGTAAAAAGACTCATGAAATTTGCGTCTTAAGACACTTATCAGCTCCCTAATGGAGGGTGTCGCCCTTATCTTCCCCCTGGTTTCCCCTTCAAGGAGGCGTACCTCTACCATACAAGGTTGGCTCCTCCCATCCGGTCTTAACAACAACCAGTTATTTTCGCAGACTCTTATCCCTTTTACCTATAGGGCTTATGGTTACGAGAGTGCACCCTAAGTGCGGTTTTCTTCGGGCCGAGTGCAGTATAAGCCAAGACTTGTCAATAATGGCAAGGTACGCTCCAGACTCCCCTGGCACTCTTGACTCAACCGTGTACCTCGGCGCCTTGGTCAGATTATGCACTCCTTGGGAGAGTCCTTATTACCTTAGTCGCCCAACCTAAGTCATATGCTTAAGCTGAGAACCCAAGGTGCCTCTCCCGGATGGGCTTTATTGACCCCAAATCTCCATGACTCAGGTTCCGCTGGCGGTGTAGCCTTTCCCTGAGCTATGCAATAGGTACCCCTTATATGACGTACTTTAGGTCTTACATTTTCCTCTTGCGAAATTGTATTCGCGAACTAGGGAGTACGCCATAAAGGTTCGCCCCTTTCTCTTTTGTCATTGTTCTCTGATTGTCTTTTGTAGAATTCATTATCTCTGCGAGATTCTCGCACATCATCATATCGTATTTGCATTTCACAATCTCAATTTTGTCATTCAATAAAATGTATTTTTGAGAATTTTATTTGTTGCGAGAGTGTCGCAACAAATCAATCATTCATACATTTCTTATTTTTATTACCTTTGCCATTCTCTGCTTCTTTGTTATTTTCTGCTATTGCTTCCTTGGTAGTGGTATGTTCACCATTTTTTATTCTGAGCTAGCATTAGTTTTGCAACATTTCTTCTTCTTTTCGTTCGATTGCATACACCATCAATATCTCACTTCTTTGTGTCTCTTTGATTTTCTGTCGCCAACTTTCCTTCTTGTTTGCTCTTCCTTCGCAGGATTCTACCTCAGTTTCGTAACACTTCTTTCCTTCAACCCAATCTCCTTTTATGATTCATATACCGCTGGGGTGAGGGAATTTGATGCACCGGTGGAAAATTGAAGCTACACCTAGAATCCCATGTAGCCAAGGTCGACCAATTAATGCATTGTAGGGTGATTCTACGTCAACGACACAGAACATGATTTCAGAAGATATTCCATTCAATGGAATTCGCATAGTAACATCCCCTTTAGGCTTGTTAGCAGCACCATTAAAAACATATATCTTATATGTTGATGGTATAAGATCATCATCTCTTCCTCCCATAGTTTTATAAGTATGATAAAATAAGATGTTCACAGAGCTTCCAGTATCGATTAGAATCTTATTAATTGCCCATGAATCTCCAGCTTCATCATCCTCATCTTCTTTCCGTTTTGGATTAATTTCTAATTTTACCACCAATGGATTGTCATGTACCTCTCCACTTTCGGGGACTTCTTCTGCGGTAAAAGAAATAGCATGTTTCTGTCATTCCTCTAGTGGCGAGATTTTCGCAATTTTCATAATTTCTCTTCCATCATTGTCTCGTGCGAACACTCTACTCAAAACATTGTCATGAAAATCTTCAATTGTCTTGTATGAATGTACGATAGAGTGACATAATAGATTCTTTGCTTTTGCACCAACTTCTATGAAGAATATTTCCTTCTTTTTCACAGTGTTTACTCTAGGATGCTCTGGTGGTGGCAGTGGAAACGGTTGAGATTGTGGGTGCCCTACCAAAAAGTGGTTTAGTTTTCCTTGATCTATCATTCTCAGAATAATTTTTTTTTATATTTCTGCAATCGTTTGTAATATGTCCATGAAAATGATGATAAGAACAGAATTCATGACTTCTGTGGTTTGGAGGTAGTTCTGTTCCCATGTTCCATGGTGTTGGTATATTCTCCATCAAAATTATAGATTCCCATATTTTCTCCATACTTGCATTTAGAGGTGGCATCTTGATTTTGTAGTTGCAGGAAATCCTGTACTACACCCCTCATATGATTTCATTGTTGATCAACTCATTTTTAGCTTTACACTCTTAACTTTATTGATTAATTTTTGAATGTTCTTACAAGAAAGATAAAGAAGTCAAGAATGATCTCTGCTTTGGACTTTCTCTCTCCTATTTACTTGATTCTTACTCAAAAAGATCTCTCTCCCTCTTTACAACTCGAATGACTATTTAGAAGGAAATACATAGTGGATGACATCTAATTTGTCCTTTATTTTCGGATGCGGTTTGCGACATTCTCGCAACCTTACAAATGTTAATTTCGCAAGCTCTCTAATTTTCGCAAGACTATCACATTTTTCTCATGATCCTTGCTGACGTCATTTCTGAAATTGTTCTGCGACGCTATTGTGCAATACCATTGATAATTTCGCTGAGACATAATTGTTGCGAGATTCTGATCCTACATCTTGCATCTTCTCATATCTTCTCTGCAAAGTAGAGAATGATGTGAGAAATGTCGCAACTGCTTATCTTTTCATATTCCACATTTATCACACGTACTCTCTCTTCCATTTATTTCTTGACACGTCTTCTGTAACCGCCACCTTTCAACCGCTCACGTCTCTTCGTCTTAATGGTGTTTATTTCTTCGAGAAGTAAATTTTTTTTATATAATCTTCTCCCTCTTTCCACTTTTCTTTTTACTTTCTCTTCTATTTTTATTCTCTCATCTCTGCAACTCTATCATTCTTCTGCAAATTCTGCTGCTGTAATTTTTTCTTCCTTCAATTCTTTTACTTTCTATACATTCCCATACTCTATATTCAATCATGGATCCAAGTGGTCATAGATATGAGAAGAATCTACAAGATGTCCAAAAAGATCTTGTTAATAAAGATCTTACACTCTCCCCCATTCCTGGTGTGAATGCCAAATCAATTCTTTCTGTCAAGCTTTTCTCCAATCAAAATTGTGATGATCAATCAATCATAATTTATCTAGGTCAAATTCTCGCAGGTCTCCCTATTCCTCTTTATAACCCAGACATTCCTTTATTTTATGAAATGCTCGCTCATCCGGGGTTTTCGCGAGCCATTTTCCAACTAAGTGGGGACTTCATCAGTCTGATGCTAGAGTTCGCTAATCGTGGTGCTGGTAGAGGATCTCTTTAATCCAAAGAACTTAGGGATACAATATTCGCAGACCTAGAGATAGTTGTTGAGAAATATACAGTGGAGAATTTCTTTGAAAACTACAAACTTATCTTCATGAAGAAAGAGAATACTCGCTGGGGTACTTGATTAAGAAGAAAAGATAACATTGATGAAGCCAAAATTCTTATGCAAGATATTGACTGACATTCTGGTAAAAACACAACTCCCCGCCAATCCAAAGATGACAAATGGTGTGTGTTTCCTTTAATGCTAAAGGGTCCTTACATTGCTGGATAAAACGTTCTTCCTGCGAATCTCGCTGCATATCAACCTTGGGTTTTCTCCTGGCCCGAGAAGGATAAAGAGGTATACTTCTCCCCTTTAACTCATTTTATACTTCTTTATTGATTTTTACTATTCAGTTCGCTAACTCTTGCCATATTCCTCAGATCCAAAAACTAAAAGATAGTTATAACAGGACTGGGAAATCTAGTACTCTGTTAGCTCTTCGCTCATACACAGATGAGGTAAGAAATTTTCTTTTATGACTTTAAATAGTACTGTTACTTCTATGCTTACATTTCTTATTTTTATCTGTGTGTGAAGGTTATTGCTGAAGTAGAAGAATCTGTTGATGCTGCGAAGATTGGTGATAAAGGTAAAGGTACTCTTCGCAGGAAAAAATCAACTGGTCCTCCTCCAAAGAAAATAAAAGTTCGTTCTCCTTCTCCTTCAAATGTTCTTCCTAACGAAAGTTCTGAAAATGATAAGGGTGATGAAGATAACGATGATCTTGCTGCAACTGAAGATTCTCCACCTGAATCTTCTATGGCTAAGCTTTCTGGCCTCTTTTCTGATTCTCTACAAGGGATGGGAGATAACCAATTCGCAAATACCTGCAAAGCTCTCGCTACCCTTTGTGACGTCCCTTTACTGGATGGTGATAACTCTCTTCGCGGAGTTTCTAGATCAGTGACTCCCGACTTCTTGCATTCTCTCAATAGTCTGGTATACTTTTATCTTTTTACTTTTTCATTATTATAACTCAAAAGCTCTTTCTATATTAATTTTTTTTTTTATTTTCGCAGGCTGGAAAAGCTTCTTTTGCTGTTGCCTCAGATCTGGAGAGAAGACGCGAAAATCTTGAAAAAAAAATCTTCAATTTCGCAGAAAGAATGAGGACTTGGAAGCTGAAGTTAAAAGTCTTCGCGAGAAAAATAGGAAATTAGAAATTGAATCTTCCTCATATAAGAATAAAATTTCTATTCTTCAACAAGCCAATAATCATCTTTACGGTATGTTGCTCTTTTTTTCTCTTTATTAATTCATTATGTTGTTTTATCTTATTTAAATGATCCTTTTTGCAGACATTTATGGTCTTTCTGATGAAGTTAACCTTCTTCGCACATTTCCTAATGCCTTGGATAATGATACCCTTCTTGAACGCCTTAACAATTCTTTAAATAACTTCTCAAATGATAGAATTTCATCTCTTTATCTAAATGAACTTAGATCGAAATTTCGTCTCTTAGAGATTGATCATATATCCAGTTTATGCTTAGCCAACAGATTTAAGCGTCTCCTTATTGATTCCAAAGAGAAAACCAAAGAATTAAGAACCAAAATTAGCGGTCTCATAGATGATAAGGATCGTATCTCTGATCAAGGTGCCAAGGATTTAGCGAAATTCCAAGAGGCTCTCCTTGAAGTTCAACTTGAGCGAGATGAAGCTAACCGCAAGAATATTGAACTCTGCGAAAGGGAAAATCAAATTCGTTCTCGTCTTCTCATAAGTAGTGAGGATGAATTTGTCTGGGCTGCGAAAATTTTAGATGATGCTAGAAAAGATTTAGGCGTAAATGTTAGTCTCCAAGTTGAACATACTGCCTTGATTAGAGACATGATTTCTGACAGAGAAGGTTGCTAATTGCTCTTCTTTACTAATCTTTTGCTTCTTATGAATTTTCATCCAATTAATAATTGATTGCCTTTTGTTCGCAAATTCTGAAAATAAATATCGTGAAAAGATTGAAGAACTTGAAGCTGAAAAGAAGGAACTCGCAAAGAATCTTTCTTCTCGCAACAACAAGTATTCTAGATTGAAGAATCAAATCATAATCACTACTGAGAATTTTAAGAATGACGCTATGCATTTTCGCAATCAAACCATCCAGATGGTTTGTGATGATCATAATACCCCTCATTCTGATTATCCTTGTCTTTTAGAAGAAATCCCACAAAATACTCCCAGTTTGATTATCTCTGATAGTGAAGCTGACGATGAAGAGTCTGATAGTGATGGAAGTTCTGATGGTGATAAAGATTCTGACGTAGATGAAGAAGGAAACAATTCTGGTGAAGATAATAAGGATTAACCAAGAAATATTCTTTACTTCTTTCTTTGATTCTTTGTAATACTTGTACACTTATTTCTTCTTTCTGTATATTTGCGTTTCTTCCATTTTAACCTGCATGAATGAAAACAATTATTCTTTGCAATACAATTAATCAATATAATTATTAATTCTTGAATTTTTGAGTAAATCTCTCATATGGAGATAAATAACATTTTCTAATTTCATACATTCCCATACTTGCCTCTGTTATTTAAATCTAAATGAGAGATTTCATATAACTTTTCTTATTGTATAATTTCGCAGCCTTTTGCGAAGTGATTTTTGTTTCTTTTCAAAATCTCATTCCTGTGTGGTCTTATTTTGCCTTCCTAATTAAAGGTCTTATTATGTCACCTCTTGTCATTGCGACAAAATCGCAGGACGTCCTTGCATTTTCATGCAAAAACCCATTGATCTTGCCTTAACTTTTTCTTTTGTATTATGGCCTCTTTAGGAATGTTGCGAATATATGACAGGCCTAAATATTCTTGATAAAATAAAGCCCCATGACATTGCCGTCGTGCGACGAAATCGCAGGACGTCTTCGCATTTTCATGCGAAAACCCATTGATCTCGTCTTATCTTTTTCTTTTGTATTATTGCCTCTTCAGGACTGTTGCACAAATATGACAAGCCTTAATATCCTTGCGAATAAAAAGCCTCATGACATTTGTGTCTTAAGACACTTATCAGCTCCCTAATGGAGGGTGCCGCCCTTATCTCCCCCTGCTTGCCCCTTCAAGGAGGCGTACTTATACCATACAAGGTTAGATCCTCCCATCCAGTCTTAACAACAACCAGTTGTTTTCGCAGCCTCTTATCCCTTTTACATATGGGGTTTATGGTTACGAGACTGCACCCTAAGTGGGGTTTTCTTCAGGCCGAGTGCAGTATAAGCCAAGACTTGTCAAGAATGGCAAGGGCGCTTCAAGCGCCCTCGGCACCCTTGACTCAACCGTGTACCTCGGCCCCTTGATCAGATTCTGCACTCCTTGAGAGAGTCCTTATTACCTTAGCCTCCCAACCTAAGTCATATGCTTAAGTTGAGAATCCAAGGTGCCTCTCCCGGATGGGATTTATTGACCCCAAATCTCCATGACTCAGGTTCCGGTGGCGGTGTAGCCTTTCCCTGAGCCATGTAACAGGTACCCCCTAATATGACGTACTTTAGGTCTTACATTTTCCTCTTGCGAAATTTTACTCGCGAACTAGGGTGTACGCCATAAAGGTTCGCCTCTTTCTCTTTTGTCATTCTTTTCTGATTATTTTTATAAAATTCATTATCTCTGCGAGAGTCTCGCAATTCATAATATTGTATCTGAATTTCGCAATCTCAATTTTGTTGTTCAATCAAATGTGTTTTTGAGAATTTTACTTATTGCGAGATTATCACAACAACTTAATCATTCATACATTTCTTTCTTTTATTACTTTTTCCCTCCTCTGCTTCTTTATGATTTTCTGCTACTGCTTCCTTGGTAATGGTATGTTCATCCTTTTTATCCTGAGCTAGAATTGATTTTGTAACATCTCTTATCCTTTCTTTTCGATTGTATCCACCATCAACTTCTCACTTCTTTGAACATCGTTGATTTTGTGTCGCCAGTTTTCCTTCTTGTTTGCTCTTCCTTCGCAAGATTCTATCTCAGTAACATTTCTTTCCTTCAACCCAATCTCCCTTTATGATTCCTACACCATTGGGGTGAGGGAATTTGATGCATTGATGGAAAGTTGAAGCTACACCTAGAATCCCATGTAGCCAAGGTCGACCAATTAACGCATTGTAGGGTGATTCATTAAACCATAAATCTTATATGTTGATGGTATAAGATCGTCATCTCTTCCACCCATGGTTTTATAAGTATGATAAAATAAGATGTTCACAGAGCTTCCAGTATCGATTAGAATTCTATTGATTTCCCATGAATCTTCAGCTTCATCATCCTTATCTTCTTTCAGTTTTGGATTAATTTCTAATTTTATTACCAATGGATTGTCATGCACCTCTTCTCCTTCGGGAATTTCTTCTTCGGTAAAAGAAATGATATGTTTCTGCCATTCCTCTAATAGCGAGATTTTCGCAATATTCATAATTTCTCTTCCATTACTATCTCTTGCAAACACTCTACTCAAAATATTATCATGAAAATCTTCAATTTTCTTATATGAATGTACGATAGAGTGACATAATAGATTTTTTGCTTTTGCACCAACTTCTATGAAGAATGTTTCTTTCTTTTTCATCGTATTCACTTTGTGATGTTCTGGCGGTGGTGGTAATGGTTGAGGTTGCGGATGCCCTACCAGAAAGTCGTTTAGTTTTCCTTGATCTATCATTCTCAAAATAATTATCTTTTCATTTCTGCAATCGTTTGTGGTATGTCCATGAAAATGCTGATAAGAACAAAATTCATGACTTGTGTGATTTGGAGGTGGTTCCGTTCCCATATTCCATGGTGTTGGTATATTCTCCATCAAGATTATAGCTTCACATATCTTCTCCACACTTACATTTAGAGGTGGCATCTTGATTTCTTCCTATACTACCTTGTGACCTCCTTGTCCTATATTAAAGTTTGGTCTTTGACCTACATAAGTTTCTTGTGGTTGATAGAGTCTTTGAATCTTGTTATTTCCTCCACGACTATAGAAATTTCTTTCTCTTTCATACTCTTCTTGATCTCGACTCCCCATAGCTACCAACTTCTGCTGATTATTACCTGTCACCTTTTCTTGTTGTACTTGCGAAGTATTCGCCACTGTGTTTATCATCTTGGGTAATAAGCTTGCATTCGCTGTTTGTGAGATGGTGTTCGCAACTGGATATGATTCCATTTCATTTTTTCTTTCCTCTAAAGCAATGTATTCTTCTTGAAGTTCTCGCAATTCAGTCATTGTAATCGTATTCTTGACTCTGAAAATTTGGACATACAACAGGTTTGTTGCAAACATAGCATTGATAAATGATAATATGAGATATCTCTCATCTACACGGCCAGCCATTTCGCTAAACATAGTTCTCCATCTTTTAGTCAAATGTTTCAAACTTTCGCCAACCCTTTGCTTTAATCCAAACACATCTTCTATACCAGGTCGTGAGGAATTGTTACTTATATATGCCCCCAAAAATGTAGTCTGCAAACGATTAAATGAAGTTATTGTATTCTTTGGCAAACCTTCAAACCATTTTAACGCTTCTCCTATTAAGCTGGATGCGAAATATTTTCACAATACCGCATCATGATTTTCCCATTGTAACATGCACCTCACATAAGCTTTAATGTGTTGAATTGCACAAGTTATTCCATCGAAAATGCTGGTTAATGCAGGCAAATTGCATTTCGGTGGTATTCCTCCTAATTGTATTTCCCTTATAAATGGAGTTTTCGCAGCTTCTTCTATTGCTTCATCCAATTGTCTTCTACCTACTTCTCCTATGTTATTTAGCATTCCCCTCATTTCTTCTAATTCTTTCAAGATTTGTTTATTTACTCCTGAATCTTGACCCATTGGTCTCTTTAATTTTGCTTCTCTTCTTCTGCGTTCACGTCTATCTTTTCTTGCGAAATTTTGTATCTCTTATTCTTTATCCTCATCTCTCCTTCTTCTGCGATTCTCTTCCTCATCCCTATCTTGAATTCGCAAATGATGACGTCGTTCATTTTCACCTCCATAATTTTGTTCATTTATTATCAATTCAATTCGTTGTCTTTCATACATTCTCTTTATTCTACCATACTCTTCATTGAGATTATCGTTATTCCGGTTTTGTATACGCCTTCTTTCCCGATTGTCATGATTGTTTTGGCGAATTGTCTCATGAAACTCTTGTTCTTCCCGTTCCGCTCTCAATCTTTCACGTTCGCAGATTAAACGTGCTTGTTCAGCATTATGTCTTTCAATTTCTTCTTCAATCGTCTGTTGATTTCTTTGAGTTTCTCTCACATGTAAAATTATTTTTCCTTCCTATTGATTTCCTTCGCCATCTTGGTTATTTTGTCTCTGATTTTGCCCGTTCTCTTGATTTCCTCCAATTTTCCCATCATCAAAAGTTTTATTTTGTGGAATGTAACGATCATCAATTCTTTCTCTATTTTCGCGATATTCTTCATTAGGATTTGACATTTCTTCTTGAATATTGTTTCCAGCATTGATCGCGGGTGAATTTTGCCTCATTTCTCTTCTAGTCGATCTAGAATATGATTTTGTAACACTTCTCGATCTTCTATTCTGCAATCTGATATTCTCCATCCTTAATTCGTGATTTTGTCTTGTTAAATTCGCACGTTCTTCTGCCTCAGCTCTTCTTTCTTCATGTATTCTTCGTCTCAATGTTTCTAACGCTCCAATTTCCTCACCTCCATGAATTATTCCTTCATCTTCTTCTTGATTTCTCTCTTCCTGTCTGTAATTTCTATTTTGTTGCTCTTATTCTATTTCTTCTGCTGAATTTGATCGCGAAGTGTGTACGCTCACTCTGTCATAATCTGTATTCCTCTCTTGAACTAGTATTTGTTGAATTGACGATTGAATTAGATTTTCTCTATTATTTCTCATTCTAGTAGATTCTCCCATTTCACTTCTTTCTCTTCCAGCAATTCTTTTGCTTCTTCTAATAGTAGTCGGTTGTTCGGATGTATTTCTTCTTCTATCCATTTCTTCAATGCTAACAGTATTCCAATAAATTATGAAAAATTCTTAATCAATTACTTTAAATTTTCATAAATCTCAATATCAATCTTTAGATTTTTCTAGAATAATCTTCAATTGTACCTGTTTCTAGCGCCATTATGTAGTTGCAGGAAATCCTACACTACACCCCTCATATGATTTCTTTGTTGATCAACTCATTTTTAGGTTTACACTCTTAATTTTATTGATTAATTTTTGAATTTTCTTACAAGAAAGATAAAGAAGTCAAGAATGATCTCTGCTTTGGACTTTCTCTCTCTTATTTACTTAATTCTTACTCAAAAAGATCTCTCTACCTCTTTACAACTCGAATGACTATTTATAAGGAAATACATAGTGGATGACAGCTAATCTGTCCTTTATTTTTGGATGTGGTTTGCGACATTCTCGCAACCTTACAAATGTTAATTTCGCAAGCTCTCTAATTTTCGCAAGACTATCACATTTTTCTCACGATCCTTGCTGACGTCATTTCTGAAATTGTTCACGATGCTATTGTGCAATACAATTGATAATTTCGCTGAGACATAATTGTTGCGAGATTCTGATCTTACAGATTTCTTCCCATACTACCTTGTGACCTCCTTGTCCTCTATTATAGTTTTGTCTTTGACCTCCAAAAGTTTTTTTGCGGCTGATCGAGTCTTTGAATCTTGTTATTTCCACCACGATTGTAGAAACTTCTTTCTATTTTATACTCCTCTTGATCTCGGCTTCTCATAGCCACCAGTTTCTGTTGATTGTTGCCCGTCACCTTTTCTTGTTGTACTTGCGAAGTGCTGGCCACTGTATTTATTAGTTTGGGTAATAAGCTTGCATTCGCTGTTTGTGAACTTATGTTCGCAACCGGGTGTGATTCCATTTCATTTTGCCTTTCCTCTAGAGCAATATATTCTTCCTGAAGTTCTCGCAATTCAGTCATTGTGATCGTATTCTTGACTCTGAAAATTTGGATATACAATAGATTGGTTGGATGCAGACGCATTGATAAATGATAAGATAAGATATCTCTCATCCACACGGTCAGCCATTTCGCTACACAGTCCTCCATCTTTTAGTTAGGTGCTTCAAACTTTCGCTAATCCTTTGTTTTAATCCAAACACGTCTTCAATACCAGGTCGCGAAGAATTGTTACTTATATATGCCCCCAGGAATCTAGTCTGCAAATGATTGAAGGATGTTATTGTATTCTTTGGTAGACCTTCGAACCATTTTAAAGCCTCACCTGTTAAGTTGGATGCAAAATACTTGCATAATACGGCATCATGATTTTCCCATTGCAACATGCACCTCACGTAGGCTTTAATGTGTTGAATTGCACAAGTTGTTCCATCAAAAATGCTGGTTAATGCGGGCAAATTGCATTTCGGAGGTATTCCTCCTAGTTGTATTTCCCTTGTAAATGGAGTTTTCGCAGCTTCTTCTATAACTTCTTCTAATTGTCTTCTGCCTACTTCTCCTCTATTATTTAGCATTCCTTTCATTTATTTTAATTCTTTTAAGATTTGTTTATTTACACCTGAATTTTGATCCATTGGTATTTTTAATTTCGCCTCCCTTTTTCTGCGTTCATGTCTTTCTTCTCTCGCGAAATTTTGCATTTCTTCTTCATCATCCTCATCTCGTCTTCTTCTGCGATTCTCTTCCTCATCTCTATCTTGAATTCGCATATGATGATGTCTCTCATTTTCCCCTCCATGATTTTGTTCATTTCTCATCAATTTCATTCGCTGTCTTTCAGCCATCCTATGTACTCTATCATACTCTTCATTGATATTATTGTTGTTCCGGTTTTGTGTTCATCTTCTTTCTCGATTGTCGTGATTGTTCTGGCGAATTGTTTCCTGAAGCTCTTGTTCTTCCATTTCGGCTCTCAATCTTTCACGTTCGCAAATTAAACGTGCTTGTTCAGCATAATGTCTTTCAATTTCTTCTTCAATCGTTTGTTGATTTCTTTGAGCTTCTCTCTCATGTAAAATTATCCTTCCTTCCTCTCGATTCCCTTCGCCATCTTGATTATTTCGTCCCTGACGTTGTCCATTCTCTTGATTTCTATCATTTTGCCTATCATCTAAAGTTTCATTTTGTGGAACGTAACGATCGTTAGTCCTTTCTCTATCTTCGCGATGTTCTTCATTAGGATTTGATATTTCTTCTCGAATATTATTTCCAGCATTAATTGTGGGTGAGTTTCGCCTCATCTCTGTTCTAGTCGATCTTGAATATGATTTTGTAGCACTTCTCGATCTTCTACTCTGTAGTCTCGTATTTCCAATCCTCAATTCGTGATTTTGCCTTGTTAGATTTGCACGTTCTTCTGCCTCAGCTCTTCTTTCTTCATGTATTCTTCGTCTCAACGTTTCTAACGCTCCAATTTCCTCATCTTCATGAATTATTCCTTAATCTGCTTCTTGATTTCTCTCTACCTGTCTATGGTTTCTGGTTTGTTGTTCTTCTTCTATTTCTTCTGCTGAATTTGATTGCCAAGTGTGTATACTCACCCTATCATAATATGTATTCCTTCCTTGTATTAGTGTTTGTTGAACTGGTGGTTGAATTTGATTTTCTCCATTATTTCTCATTCTAGTAGATTCTCCCATTTCACTTCTTTCCCTTCCAGCAAGTCTCTTGTTTCTTCTAACAGTAGTTGGTTGTTCTGATATATTTCTTCTTCTAGCCATTTCTTCAATATTAATGAATTGAAAGAGATTATGTAAAATTCTTAACCAATTACTCCAAATCTTCACAAATCTCAATATTAATCTTCAATTTCTTCTAGAATAATATTCAATCCCTCCCTGTTTCTAGCGCCATTATGTAGTTGCAGGAAATCCTACATTACACCCCTCACAAGATTTAATTAACATTCAACTCATTTTTGGATTAACAATCTTAATTTTATCGATGAATCTTTGAACAATCTTCCAAGAAAAGATAAAGGACTCAAGAATAATCACTGCTCTAGATTTTCTTTCTCCTATTTAATTGCTTCTCATTCAGAAAAGATCTCTCTCTTTTCCTTTACAACTGAACGACTATTTATAGGGAATTACATAGTGGATGACAGCTAATCTGTCCTTTATTTTCGGATATGGATTGCGACATTCTCGCGACCTTACAAATGTTAATCTCGCAAACTCCCTAATTTTCGCAGGACCATCACATTTTTCTCATGATTTAGCTGACGTCGTTTATTATTTCATTTCTGAAGTTGTTCTGCGACACTGCTGTGTTGTGTTATTAATAATTTCGCTGAGGCATTATTGCTGCGATATTCTAATCCTACAATGGCCAGTGTATCTCGCGATGATGTATTAGGAATCAGTATTTGATCTCAAATAGGTGTGAGCCGTGCGTACTGGAGACATTAATGTCTCCGCTATGGGTCAGAAGTCAGCAGTGGATATTTTTATGCATCTACAAAGCCTACATGACTAGCAGCATGTCATCGTGGATGTATACTAGAAATCATGACATTACAACCAGCTACGTCACATGAAGACATACTGAAATCATGGATGCATTGGTTCATGAGCCAATCGTGGATGTTTTTACGCTCTACAAAACCTATGCGATCAGCAGTATCTCGTCGAGGATGTGTTCTATGAGTCATGACATCACCACCCACAGTATCTCGCGGGAACGTATACTAGAAATCATGGCTATGAGTGCCTTGAAAACCAAAGGATGGGTCTCTCTCGTGATAGTTAAGTAATTTTGCCTTATGGGTATGAGCTTATCTTTTAGTAATGAATATCGAACTTGTCTTTAGAGTTCCCTTTTCACGTCCAAATTATGATTCTCTCCCAATCTAGTTTTTGATGAACTTTGAAGACAACTATTGGCTCAAAATGATGACTCATTCCCAAGTTATGGAATTACCATTTTTCCTTTGGCCTTGAAATGACACTTTTACCTTCATTTAAATTTCACCATATACACTTATGAATTTTCATTAGTTAACTAGTTCCTTTGTTTGGAAAGTCTGGTTCATTTCCGTTGGTAGTTTGAAGTTATCTTTGGTAGTAATTTTTTTCATAGAATTTACTTGAGCTAAATATTGACTTTACTTTAAACTATGAATAGTCACTCAATTCCAGTTTATTTTTAACTGAAGAAACAAAAAAAAATTGTATCCTGGGAAACGACTAATATCTTGGGTTGCAAAAAATTTGTTGCTCACATTTTAAGCAACCTAGCTTTGATCAATTACTATAAATTTGAGACATCAGCCATACTGAAAACACAATCCCTACACGCATGTGTACCTTGTTACAAAGTTTGTCCTCAAAACATTTAAGGATCTTCCTGATCTAAGATATGACTTTGAAAGACTTCACTTGGGGTCCGTGAAACACATATTCATCTATCTTCCAAGAAGGATAGTTTCGTAACCTGTATTTGCATTTGATCTGTATTGTATTTCTTTCATATTCTACTTAAAGTCTTTCTCCAATAATATAATGCCATTCAAGAACTAATCAAATCCACATTCGATAGAAATATTCAAACATAAGTGAGTATGACATTTATCATGTTGAAATTATGTTTATAAGTTTTCCACGAGAATTTGTATTAGATTTAGTTCTAGATTATATTCTTTTCAATACATCTAATTATGTATCTTTATAACTTTTGAAAAGAATAAACCATAGTCTTTTAGATTTAGATCATCTAAATCCGGAAATTTGATTTATGTCTCATTGATCTTAAATCATATAAAAAAATTACCAAAGGCCTTGTTGGAGGCAGGGTAGCGCTAGTCTTCACGAAGGACTATGAAAAAATCCTAAGCCTGTAGGGAATCAAGTGCACCGATTCTTGCGAGAATCAATAGCAGCTTGGAAGGTTTATTCAGTCACAAATTGTGTGACTTCCTTATTAATTATGTGAAAATGATTCGACAATCCTTGAGCATCACACATTCTTGGGTTCCCCGTTTTTTTCCGCGAACATTGCAATAAAACTACGCCAAAAATGTTGATAACGTCGATTTGACACGATTTTAAATATCATTATGGATAACTTTTCTTGATTGAAAAACATAAGATCTTACAAATAGTAGAATCCCCTTCTTGAATACACATAGGACCAGAAAACTCTAAGAGATATTTTTCATGATTAGAGTGAGATTAGAAAATAATAAAAGTGAAATAAGAAAACACCAAGGTGAAGGTGTGATTTTGGAAGTGAAAAGAGTTAAATTTATACACGAATAATTTACAGTAGTTGAATGAACTAGCTATTGCCGGCCTAGTATAGGTAGATCGTCTCAACTTGAGCCTATCGTCAGCCTAGCCTTGGCCGACCGACTTAGTTTCTACCGCTCGTCTCAAGATCTGTCAAGATGTGCAAATTCTCAGATTTAAACGCTTTCCCATCCAGTTTCCTAATTTACCTGCTCGTCTCAGTATTTATCGACCCCACTGACTTATCCTTGTTGATCCCTAATTTACCTGCTCGTCTCAGTATTTATCGACCCCACTGACTTACCCTTGTTGATCGAAATTCAATGTATGTATTCTCTCTGTTTTTAGAAAACGGACATACCATTTTTCCAGTTTGACATATTTTTAGGTTAAAAAGATATAGCATCTCTTTTCCAGAATCGAACAGAGTACTAATTATCTAAATTAGTTGGGCTGGTGGCATCATTTCCCAAATCACCGTAGTAACTAGGAACCTTTTTGAGCCGATGTGAGCTTGGTCCATAAAACTAAGGCAGTATGACAAATATAGATGAGTATGGCACTCCTCCAATGACCACCTCCTGAAATAACAAATCTTATCGGACCCCACTTTTCCCAATTTCTATTAGGCGCCACCATCACCAATGATTTTAAAATCTAGGGTTTCTTAAAGAATCTATCTACAATCGAAGAGACACTAAATTTGGAAGAAGAACAGACGAAGAAGAAGACTTGAAGATGGATTCTGAAATTTCAATCGAAAAGGTCAGAAAAAGTCAGATGTTACCCCATTTATTATAATTTGTAATCTGTGGTTTTAATTTTCCTTAGATTTGATCTTGTAATAAAAATCAAATCTGTGAATTTGCCCTTCTTATTATAGTTAGGGTTTACTGTGAATTTAGTGTATCAAAAAAACTTAAGTTATTATCATTAGTGTTAGAGTAATTTAGAGTTATTAGAAATGCGATCCAGAAAGATGACATATAGGGATAGATCTCTATTAGGCAGGAGAAGGGATAATAATGATAGTAGAAGACCAGATCACTATCATACTCGTCGCGGTGTTGCTGATGATGAAGGTGAACCTCGATATAATGATCGAAGTCCACTGGCGAGGCGTGAGGTGAAGAGATTGAGTTCTGAAGATAGGTTTAATGATCGAAGTCCACTGCCGAGGCGTCCTGTGAGGAGATTGAGTACTCCTCCTGAATCTGGGAGAATTGTTTTTCGGGGTGGTCGAAGCAATTCTCCACCTCCTCAGAATAATATCCATAGAGGTGGTTATATGAGGCGTTTTGATGGGGATAAAGAAGATGATATGATTGTTGGTGCGAGGGGAAGCGTGCGCCAGCAGCAGCAGCCATGGAATCGTTCGGAGTTGGATGAGAAAGTTTCACGAAGAGGGGGTTTGTCGATGGAATACAGGCATGTTAATGATGAGGTGAATCGTAGTTTAAAGCAAGTGGGTGAATCTGAGAATTCTATGCAAAGATTTCGGCATGAAAAGGAATATCGGGGGATTGGTTCTTCGTCATTTGATGGGGGGAAGAGTATGTTAGTTCCAAAACCTATGTACTTTGAGGATGGGACTGTTCGGACATTCTTTGCACTGCCTCCAGAAGGCAGTAAAAATAGAGACTTTCTGCCATCATCGTCTGGAATGACAAATGTTGGTCTTCACAAGGATGAAGAACTTCGGTACAGAGATCAAATACATTCGATGAAGATGCCAATGAGAGAAACTTTTGGTGAAGCCAAACCCGTATACGATGAGCAACACTACAGTGTGCAAATGCATCCAAGTAGGGTACATACAAGGGAATCTTATGATGAAGAACTGAAACCTGTGTTATATTCAAGGGATGCTGCTTATCCTGTGGTACCAGTTTCTCAATCCAAGACCTTCGGTACTTCATCATTAAGCTCCGGGAAAGAAGATGGCGTAGGTTCCCGTCTTCCTGTAGAAGGATATGGCAAGGGCGTTGGAAATTTTGTGGACTCTTTAGGGCGTGATGCGAACATTTCTGCATCGCATTCTGACCCCACAAGAGACGAAAAAGATTCAGCATACTACCAGCGGGGTGTGCGTAGTCCTCTCAGGCATGAGCATCAGGATTATTACCACCCTGAACTAGGAAGAAGAAAGATTATTGACTCAGGATACTCGGGCGATGAGTTGTATAGAAAGATGCCATCAGCAACTCAAGGAGATTATCGTAATAGAGAGTTGTTAAAGCCAAGTTACATGGATCTTGATCAAGTTGATGAGTTCTATAGAGAGATGCCACCAACAATTCAAAGAGATTATCACAATAGAGAGTTGTCAAGGCCAAGTTACATTGATCTCGACTTTGGAAGATCCAGCAGAAGTACGAGAGAAAGTGACTTGTTGGATCATTATACTGCACGTGGTGAGCCTGTCTCAGACTACAACAGTATCAAGAGGGCGCCATTAGTACCAATGCAAGATAGGGACTTTGTAGGTTCCGGAAGTAGCCATCCTGAGATTGGAACAAGAATATCTGCCGGCCGTAAAGTCACAAGTCTGGAACAAGATTATGCTTTCGAAAGAGAGGCAATCTCACGCTCTTACAGAGAAAGATTAATAGAGAAAGCACCACCAGAATTTGAGTCGGATATGCATGATATTAATTTGAGCCCCCGACGAAGATTGAGAGTTGAAGAGGTAGATAACTATGACTCATCTGAGCGGATGCTCCAAAGGGATTACATCATGGAGGAGGAGATGAGTCGGCGTTACCCTGGCAGTACATTATCAAGTGGTAGGATTATATCTAGGCGGATACAGGAGCCCACCAGCAGTGATATACGAGGAGATGGTGCTAATCCGGGTCGCTTATCCTTGTCTGAAAGATTGAACTTTGATCGCCACCAATATAGAAAAGGTGGAAAGCCATTCAAAAGACTGACCACCATTGGAGCGTCTTCCTCTGATCGCTTCTCAGACCATGCCCAGCCGCGAACTAGTGGCCATGTAAGCATTAAAAAACGATTGAGATCTGGTCCTTTCAATTCACATCATCTGGATGAAAGAATGGACTCACATAAAGGGCTAAAATCTAGAAGAAGAGCCCTAAATAATCCGTTTGATAGTCCGGGTGCAAGCAATGGTGATGCAGTGGAAGATGCATTTACTCTGAAGTCTGACGTCCCTGAAGATTCCGAGGAGTTTAAGCTTTTGGTACAAAGAGCTTTCCTTCGATTTTCTAAACAGCTGAATGAGAACCCATCTCAGCGAAAGCGATACTTGGAGCAAGGGAAATGTCGTGTGTTATGCAGCGTATGTGGCAGGTGTGTCTCTTATTTCATGATTTGTTTCTGAAAGGGAGCACTTGATACTCCCTATATTTTGATCCCAGAAGTTACTTAATCGTACTCATGATGCTCAAAGTGAGTACCGACTGAGCTAAGTAGTATTCTTGCATATATTCAAGGGTCTTATCTTGTGGGTTTTTCGAAAGTAGACATTGCTTGAATACTTGAATTGGATAAATATTTGGAGATGAGATCATGAGACGATTATGAGGTATTAGTACCACCACTCATTTTTAAGGCTGAGTGCACATATGATGTGAATGACGCGGACTGAATATATTAAATAATGTCTCTCTTCTCTGTTCGAAAATTGACATCACAAGGTAAGTCTGAGAATTGAGAAGTGTTTTGAACGAATGAAGATCCTTTTTGATTTACTGCTATCGTAAAATGGATCTTAATCAAGTAGCTCTTTAGGATATCCTGCGATTCTTTTTGGTGCTGAGGTGGCATTCAGGTAGGATTTGGTTTATGGCTTGGGAGATTTGTTTGTGGATTTTGCGGCGATGCAAACTCGAAGTTGTCATGGTATTGCATATGATTTTGGGACAGACGGTAGTCATTGGAGGAGTTACTATTCACCAGAGAAGTACCCTTTTTATCCGCTTCCCTTATTGCCGTCTCCAGTTTGGAAGTCCTCGTTCTTGGAGCCACTTGTGGTAGCCTGTAGGTGACTGGTGATGGCATAGAGCCTGTAAGAAGGCCTTCAGGAATATTCTATTGCGTGACTGTCAGCATTTAGCTGATGGGATGTCTTGCAGGATCTCATTTTAAAACACTTGTGTTTTTTAACCAGGCTTCTCTGTGAGAAGCTGTTGCATCCGAGGATATCCCTACTTTATAGTTTCTGATGGAGTCGTAGTTTTGTCCCTTTCTGTTCCTAAAAGTTCGCATAGTGCACACAGGGTCTATTGTCAGTAGTTTATTACTATGCTATGTGTTTTATCTCCTTTACTCCTCTTGACGCTCTTTTGACCCGCCTTTGTGGTTTCAGCCTCTCAAAAGAGTTTCCGGACACACAGAGCTTAGTCAGACATGCCTTCACGTCTCTCAAGGTTGGATTAAGAGCAGACCACTTGGGTCTTCACAAAGCCCTTTGCGTCCTGATGGGGTGGAAGAGTTCCGAGGTACCTGATGGTAGGTGGTCCCTGCAGGTCTTACCTGAAGCCCAAGCATTATCTCTGAAGGAAGATCTCGTTTTGTGGCCTCCGCAAGTCATCATCCACAACTCCTCTATATTGAACGAGAATCCAGATGAAAGAAAGGTCATAAAAATTGAAGAAATGGAGGGCATACTCAAAGGTCTGTATTTTACTTGGTGCTGCTAATGCCATTGTCAGCAACTAATTTTCATCTTTTGGGGTTCAGTATTGTAAGCCCATTTGTTCTCTCTTTAAATTGTAGATATGGGGTATGGTGATGGGAAAACCAAGGTTTGTCGTGGGAAGCCAGCAAATCAAAGCATTATGGTAGTGATTTTCAATTCCACTTTTTCTGGATTGCAAGAAGCACAGAGGCTTCACAACTATTATGCAGATAAGAAGCGCGGGAGGGAGGATTTCTTGCGAATCAATTCCAAAAGTGGAGAGAAAAGTGAGGAAGCACATGGTGAGCTAGCAAAGAATGTGGGTCACGATGTCCTATATGGGTACATGGGAACTGCAGAAGACTTGGATAAGCTGGATTTTGGGTCAAAATCGAAGTGTATTGTGAAGAGCAAGAAAGATATCCAGGCCATTGCAGGTGCTCCTCTCGAAACTGATTAAGAAGGTAGGTATGTTTTTTGCTGACTACTCGTAACTCTCTTCCACGTTAAACTACACAAACATGAAACAACAGCATCTTTTAAGGCCAGGGATTCCCTTTTTGATTGATCGTATGAAGAAGTGAAACACTTGCTTACTCTTCTGTGGTCTTATTTTGGGTATTTTATATACCAGTTAATCTCTGCTATGCGCAGCTCAAAGTGTTTTTTTTTTTTGAGAAACAGATACGTATAGCAGAATAATACAACCACCTGGTCCATGACATCATTGTTATGCATTTCTGATTTTTTTGTTATGCAATAACAGAGAAAGAGAGCTTTTCCGTATGGGGATATTGTAACCAATCATAAATCTATGAAATTTATCTCTAGCAATGTAGTTGGTGCTGTTTATTTTCAGGGCAAGTTGTGTATGTGGGGGATCACCAGACAACAACATAGTACTGATTAGATTGTTGGACACTAATGTTTGAGTTTCAACACTTTCTCCTTGGAAACTGTTGGGTTTGAACCTATCTTTTCTATTACTGAAAGCTGAATAATGTTCACTTTGAGTTGTTGTTTTCAAAATTCCCCTCTCGAGTCTATTCTTTCGGCTTTTCGTACTCTAAAGTCGATATAAGGACCACCAAAAGAACTGATGCATTATTACCTAACCGTAGCCGAACCCCCTTTGAATGTATGGTTAACTTGGCGTTTTATAGCTTTCCCTTGTTTGAATTACAGCTCGTTTGTTGAAATCATCTGTAATTCTTCTGCCCGTTGTTGTTTGTTTCTGGTTACTTGTAACTGAATTTTAATGCTCGTTTGGATCTGAGTCAAAAGCAGAGTGTTTGCTTTCATGCTTTTCATCTCTTTTGTCACGTTCAGAACTTTTTTGGGCCTTACTGGATATGTATGTATAAGTGTGTGTGCAACTTGAGAATAATGTTTCTTCCACTTTCCATCTTTGCGTAAGAGTCTGTGCAGCGCAGAGTCTACTAGCCATCGTGCGAAAGTTACAAGACTACCAAGCTTCCTTCTTTCACACTGGCTAAATTTGTAGCAGAGAAATTACATTTTTTTTGTTTTTTTTTTTTCTATATATCAATTCATCTTTGCAATTAGTTCATTTTCCTGGTAGAATACAAGTAATCAGTCAGTCAATTCATATAAAACAAAATAATCACGAATTTCTAATCAGTAACTCCTTATCATTACCGGTACGTTTCACGAATTAAAATCTGTTCTCCTAAATTTGCTTTTGATTTCGGAGGCTTTGACCACTTTTTATACGTATACGGGTAGACCGTAGCTGTAAGGGTACAATTTTGTTTAATCACGTGGTGTCACGTGCAATACGGACGGTAAAAATATTTATCACTTTTGGTTTTTGATTTTTTAGTGGTGTCTCTATTCCCGCGTGCAAGGGTAAAAAGCGTTGGACCCACGTGAGTAAGAGAGGAGCTGTCTCTTCTGACCACCAGTAGGTGGTGGTGGAGGGGGAGGGATATGACTGACTCATACTTTAATTTTTGTGTCAGACTGTCTTGTTTCATTCAATTCCTGCTCCTTGGCTGTTTCCTCCTCCTCCATAACGGAAAGCAGCTTCTTTCACCTCCAAAATCCGGATAACAAACAAAAATATCAATTGCATCACACAGACGTGGAAGAAACAAATGTGTCTAGGTTACACGTACAGTGCATAGTCATTAGTCACCCATGCGTAACCGAGTTGACAACCTTCCTCAACGGGGAGTCCTGAATTCCTTCGGACCACCTGGCTCGGGACTGAGTTGAAACGGAGTCGTCCCTTTTGACTCAAACTCAGAAAAAGAGGAGGTTGCAGCAGAGGCATAATGAAAAGATTAGAGATTGGGATTAGGGAGAAGAAGAAAAGAGCATTGAACAGCAAAAGACCTAGAGAAACCAGTACTTGTTGTCTTGGATAAACCCAAGTTTGTCATGTACACAACTTCACAAAATCCTCTGTCATGAACCCCAAAACTCGAGACTCTTACCAACCACTATTATCTTAATTCATTCCGAGTCCCTATTAATTTTGCTACTGTAATCTTACATTCTCAAGTATTACTATTATTATTTTCGGGCGTTTTGAATTTTGTGTCCATTTCGTTAATAATCTTAATATAATCACAAGTGTGGGTCTTAGGTTTTGTTAATAACACGAGAGAAATTGCAATGGGACTCCACTGATCACTAATCAACAATGAATCAGAGTTACCTCTAAGAAAGAAAATAAATAAATAAATTATCTGACCGATCGGACTACCGACAACAAATATGAGAAAGACTTCTGACGAACCTTTGGGACGATCATGTCGGGACATTGAGTCGTTGATATCATTCTAATACTACTATTTGTAGTTTTAGCAATAAATGAAATTCACAAGGGAAGCGACTTGAATTCAACCCCGTAGCTGTTGGGTGAAGTACAATAATTTTATTTTCAACTCCTGTGTTGGGATTTGATGATAGAAGAGAGAAGTGGAGGGGGAGCAGTAGCCTCGAAGCGAGAGGTCATTTACATTATGATAACAACAAAAGATGTTGCCTTAGTTGTTGGGTTGTTCAGTCATGTGGGAGAGGTAAGAGAGGAATAGCTAGACCCACCACCACCACTAGGATAGAGCAGATAGATGCTACCACCACCACCCCTCTCAAAGGTCTCAACCTCCCCCTCCTTCCGTTAACAAAACATAGGTCCCGTTCCCCAATATCTGACATTTATGATTTACCCTCAGATGTCTGTCTTTTTTGTCCCTCTATTCTATTTTTACTCCACCCTTTGTTTTATTACCTCTTTGAATATTTACCTTTTTACCCCTCACACCTTCTTTTCCATCACCAACCAACTTGAGATTGCATATTAGAAGCAGAAATCAATTACAGAAATCAAAACCGACAAGAAATTCCCTCGTAGAGGTTTAGGATTTTTGTTTTTCAGAAATACTACCAATGAACGAAATTTATCGGGACTGTACAAAAATATACTGTAAGATAAGATAAACTGAAAAATTCTTTGTCTATATGCTACTTGGTATCCTCCCAGTAATATGGGACTCTAATTAGCAGCTTTGTTATATTTGGGTCCAATGTCTATGTTTTGTAAAAACATCACTAGATCCCCCGTTCATCAAAGTAATTTCTATGTTGAGTTGTTTTGGCAGTTTTTTCACCACCTTCTTACAACCCATCAAGTTGAAAATAACTAACCCAATGACCGAAAAACATGACACACTAGAACTTCAAACCTAGATTCATAGGGAGTGACTTGGAATGTCCCAAAAGTACCTGTACTGTGAGGTAATTTATGTCTTCTTTTTTTAACCTGTAAAATATCTATGAAGAGATAATTTAATTTAATTTAATTTTATGGAATATCTCGATTTTTGCATATAAAATTAATAGTACAATAAGGTACATAGAAATTGCTGCAAGTAGAAAAAGTAAAAACCAAAAAAACAAAAGGTTCCTTATGTGAATACCCAACAGAACCAAGGGTATAACCGACCTACAAAAAATATAGAGACAAACAGAAAACCAAACAGTGAAGATAAAATACTTTGCCCCTGAATGAATAATCAAATCACTAAAGTGGGGTAGTAGGTCTACATATCTCAACCGTCCATTTTCCAACTTTTGATCCCACGGTTTAAAACCCACATTACCTATAAAAGACCAACACAATTTGGTTACTCCATGAAGACTCATTTCCATGTCTCCCAAATATCAATCAAATCAATCATTCTGCAAACCTATTACCGGGTCCCACACTTTTGGTCCTGATTCAATCTGGACCGTTGATTCATCAGAAATGAAACTGAAGGATGAGTAGAGGAGTGCGGGTCCCACAGTCAATGTATGAGTCCAACACGTGGCAGAACAATTGTTTTTTTAATTAAGAGAGATAATGACATCAGCTACCTGACTCAAGTCAGACTGTGGGAGTCTGTCTTGTCTTCTTGAGAGTCTGGTTGGATTATTAAACAAAGCTCAGAAACCGAGGCTTCTCCAATGGCCAAAAACAAACTTAGCAGGCTTTCATTGTCAATAGACACCAGCACCACCGCCCACCACCACCTTCTGACTCTCTCATCTTTACTTCTTTTAGACACACACACACCCTTATCTGACTCATGTCAGTCAGACAACAGATTTGAAAAAGAAAAAACACACTCACTCACACTTATCTGAAAACTCCATTCAGATAAAAAGTGTATTTAAGAACTTTTATTGTTGAGAGCTTAAATATCTCTGATAGTAATCTGACTTCACTCACCAAACCAAGAGAAACTTTTTAAGAAGGAAAGAAATATCTTTAAGTGTGAAAACTTGAATTTGTTTTTACATTCAGAAATGGAATATGATCATCTGAATCAATGGAGAAACCAACAACGTCAGTTAGAACAGGGTTCTGCAGCAAAGATACCAAGAATAGGAGTTGATTCTGATCATACTGAAACTGCTCTTCCATTGTTTGTACCTGAACCATCAGCAGTTAAGATCAGTAGTTTGTCAGCATTTCCTGATTCATTAACTACTACTGCTGTTGCATCTCCTTACAACAGATTTCCTAGTAAGTTCTCTCTTTTGTTCTTCTGTTTCTTCTGGCAAGATTTGAATCTTTTCTGAAAAATGTTTTTTATTTTTTTTTGTTGAACAGGATTGGGAGGTGGGTTGTTTAGTATATCACAATGGCAAGAACTAGAACTACAAGCGTTGATTTTCAAGTATATGTTAGCTGGTGCTGTGATTCCATCTGAGTTGCTTCATTCCATTAAGACTAGCTTTATTAATGCTCCATCATGTTGTCATTATCCTCATCAACAACTTTACCAGCATTACCAACCTGCTGCAAGTAAGGGGTTTTCTTGATTTTGTTTCATTTCAGGGTTCATTTCTATTATTTAAAGTAGTACTAATGGTGTTTTGATTTTTTTTTAGTGATGCAATCAGGGTATTGGGGAAGAGGGTCAATGGACCCAGAACCAGGGAGATGTAGGAGAACTGATGGGAAGAAATGGAGGTGTTCTAGAGATGTGGTACCCGGTCAGAAATATTGTGAGAGACATGTTCATCGAGGCCGAAACCGTTCAAGAAAGCCTGTGGAAATTCCCACACCCGCTGCAGGTGTTGGTAATGGTGGCGGTGGCGGTGGCTTAAGGATTGCAAATGCTACTATTGCTTCTTCACCGGCTTCAATGATGTCTGGTGGTTCTAATTTTAGTCTTTCCGGTTCGCCTTCTATTGAGCTTCTTCACCTTAATCAGAGGTACTAAAAACTTTCGATGCCTAATTTTAGACACCGATTTTCAAGAATATATCTTGTTTTAATTTGTTTATTGGATCAATTAAATGTAGAGGAGTTTCGGCCTTGGATTAGCACTTATCTTAGCTTGTTAATTGATTTTAGAACTCTGTGTGGTGAGTTGTGCAATGTTCATTGACATCATTTTCTCTGTAGATCCTCAGAGAACAGAGTAGGAAACCATGACAATAACATGTCCGGGGAAGCAAAACCTGATGGCCAAGTTCTCAGACATTTCTTCGACGACTGGCCGAGATCGAACCAGAAATCTAATGGCGGCCTTGGAAACAATTCAAGTCCAGCAACTTCGACAACCTGTCTTTCAATTTCAACTCCAGGGAACAACCCGTCATCGGATTTCAGCTTAAAACTTTCCACCGGTAATGTTGACGAACGTGATCAAAGCAGAGAAATGAACGGCGGAGGAGCTGAACGGCGTCAAATGAATTGGGGTGGTGGTTGGGGAACACATCAAATGAGTTCCATGGGAGGAGGACCACTTGCTGAGGCATTACGTTCCTCGTCTATTACTAATTCATCTTCACCAACGAGTGTGTTGCATGAACTGCGACGAGGTTCCATTTCTGAAACTAGTAGTGTGAGCACCTGATTGTATTAATCATAATTTTGTGATGTTTTAAACAATTAGAATTCCTTGGTTTTCTTGGCTTAGCGTGTCTCATCTTCTGTTCTTTTCCATAAATTCGTTTCGTGTTGGATTTGTTTTACCTGGCATTACTTTTGATTCTCATTTCTTCTGCTACTGCATTATGGACCTGAATTTGTTTAGTGTGATGAAGATTTACAATAGCTAGCATTTCAGTTGCAAAATCAGAAAAAATAATTTACAAATCAAAATCCTGTCAACTTAATAACTTGATATAGAATTTGGTTATCTTCTCTGGAAGTTGAGGTACTTGATTCCATAAGCGAAAACAAAGAAGAAGGCGAGGACGAAGCCGATGTGAGCCAAGACAACCCATTTAAGGAAGTCATATTCAAAACCCAGATTATCCTTCAAGTAACTTTGCACTGTTGGATTGACTAACATCCCTGGAATCTGCAACTCGTTGGTCCTGTCGCCGACCTGAGATGTCACTAGACCGTAGAGAGTCCAAGATAGAGGTGACGCCCAGTAGTACCACCTCCACCATATTGGAATTTGCTGCAAATACCAAATACCAGATTCTGATTGAAGTAGTGTTGACAAATTATGTTAGTATGTAATATACAAAGGATTCGTGAAATCACTTACCGTCACTGGAACCAGGAAACCGGAGAACAGATTCCAGAAACCTAAGAAAAAGGACATAGCAACAGCAGCAATCTCAGGAGCGGGAGTCATGACTACGCACATCATGCCATACATTGTGAAGTAGATGAAGCACATGAACATGAAGTATAAGAAGTAAAAGAACTTGACTGCCGTGAACGGAAATCCAATCATTGCGAAGAGCAAAAGACAGTAAATGAAGCTTTGGATGAAAACATAGATCACTTCAATAGCCACCTGCAATAGAAGATGCTCAAAATTAGTTCCCTTACAGTTGAAGCGTCAAGTTCACCAGACAGAAAGGATAAAAAAACGCTTGAAAACTGTTATCTTACCTGTGCAAATGCGTAGGGCAATGGTGCGTACATCCCCGCAGCTCTTTCACGATAGAAAACTGTTCTCTCAACTGACACAATAGACTGAACACTATTTGCGTTACCCGCACCAATGAATAGACAAGCAGCATACATAGCTCCAAGAAGATTTTGCAGATCTTGTTGTTTGGACCTGCAATATATAAAGTAGAACGAATTAAGCTCCAGATAAGAATTAGACTCTTCGCTAACAAGCAAACTTGTCCTAGTAACCGCCTGAACACTCACGTTTTGTCTCCTTTGCGCCAAAAGATGATACCAAACAGAACACCATTCACCAATGTTGTGAGCAATCGGCTTGCATTATATTTTGGGTTCCTCCAATATGACCAATGTTGTTTCCAGAAGCACACTTTGCATTGAGTGATATAGTCCTGAGAATACTCCGTCGGGAAGTGAAGGTCTTGGGAACCTGGCGCAGGAGTGCTTAGCCGTTTGATGAGTTCTTGATTTTCCCTGGAGCGCATAAACATAACGATTCAATACGTATAACACGATATTTCTACATTGGAAAAAAAAATGTATTCCATCCCACTTACTTATAAAGGCTGGAATTGGCATAAATTTCTGCAAAATCTACATCAAGCTGAGCTTCCATAGAAGCAGAACTAACTTCGAGCATCCATGTAGCAGGATTGTATCCATCCGTAATTTTTGGAACTCCTTGGATCGCCTGCAAAATGTTACGTGTTAAGTACCGTAAACATTTTCTAGTTATCAACTGTGGGTGGCAAAAAATGTAAAAAGCGGGACTCACTTCAAAATATTCTACAAGCTTGTGTGAACGAGTGCCGAGTGATCCAGCATAAATGACTTGCCCACCTATCTTCATCAATAAAAGCTGCAAGCACAACCATGTCAACTCAGAAGGGGCATTATAACAGCTAACTCCAGGAGAAATTATAGAATGTCTTAATTCAGACCTCGTCAAAAGCTTCGAAAATGTCAATACTAGGTTGATGGATTGTGCAGACAACAGTTCTCCCTGTATCTACTGTGTTTCTCACTGTGCGCATGACAATTGCAGCAGCCCTTGCATCAAGACCTGACGTTGGCTCATCCATGAAAATGATTGATGGATTGGCAACCAATTCTACGGCTATGGTGAGTCTCTTTCTCTGTTCAGTTGAAAGACCATCTACTCCAGGCATACCAACCAGAGAATTGCTCAATGGATGAAGCTCAACCAAATCCATAACCTCATCAACAAACATCTGAAACACGAGGAGAAAAGAATACAGTCAGTACATTCTAAGTTACAGAAATGGGATTCACCGCAATGTGCATGCATACCTTTCGTGTTTCTTTCTTTACATCAGCAGATAGACGAAGCCAGGCTGAGTACAATAAAGATTCATAAACTGTAACATGCGGTGAATGGATATCATTCTGTTCGCAGTAACCACTAACTCGAGCAAATGTTGCTTGGTTCTTCGGGTACCCGGATATGTTTATTGTTCCTTCAATGTACCCTCCGGTTTTCCTTCCTGCCAGAACATCCATCAAGGTAGTTTTTCCAGCTCCACTAAGACCAACTAATGCTGTCAGTATACCAGGTCTGAAAGCCCCACTAACATCTCTTAACAACTGGAGACGGGTTTCGTCAATTCCTTGGCTCTTCACTTCCTGGATAACAATAAGCACACAATGAGACATGCAAACTTTTGGAACTACACATGCCATCTAAGATTCTTTGACTAGAGGCCTGGGTTAACAACTGACTTACAGCAGGCATATCGACATAATAATTGACATGGTTGAATGCAAGTGAAAGGGGCTGAAAAGGTAGCACCATTCCTCTTCTTTTTTCTGAACCAGTTGAACCCGTAATATCTTGCAATGTGACATCCTTTGGTTTCTTCTTATCATCGTCATCCTCATGCGTATTCAAAGCCTTAGAGTCGCCAGAAGCTGGAAATCAATTTTCGGGAATGAATAGTTGATACTAAATTACTAATGTTATTGTTTTTTCAATTACATAAACATAACACCAATGTAAGTCAAGGATGAAGTGCTTACGGCTTAAATAGGTTAGTGCAAGAATGAAAAGAAAGTTGAAGAAAACCGAAAATGCAAAGAGTGCACCAATACAAATCCAAAACCAATTGTTAGTCAGAAACAAGCCTCTGGATTTGAGAAGGGCCTTTCCAACTGTGGATTGACCAGTGAGGGAATCAACAATAGGTAGAGGCTGTATCAGAGTAAGAAAAAACATGCATGTTAGTATGGGGACATCTATTCCGCAAGAGGCATAGCGCTTTTGTGCTACGCATGAATTCATACCTTGTCCCATCTTTCATCAAGGAATTCGTTTATGGTAATGGCATTTTGACCATACATCATAGGAGAAGCATAGACTGCCCAACTCATCCATGAGGGAAGATCATCTGCAACACCGAAACAAATTTTTGTCTGTTAGGTACATACCACAACCTACTACAACAATTGAATATAAAATCGGATTCCAACAAACCTTTGGCAACAATATATCCTCCAAGTACAAAAACAAATAAGATTGATAAGGTGCCCAGAGTGTCCGCAACAGCCACTGTTCTTCCAAGTGCTGCTATGAAGCGAAAAAGAGCTAAAGCCATCTGATGCACACCAAAAAATGCCAAGAACTGTCGGAAAAACCTGCAGTAGTTGAGCATTTGGCCAAATAAACAAGTGTGAAATGCCCTATTGCCATTGAACTGCATGAATACTACTATAATAAAATGGCAATTGCACTTACCTACTGGCTGCAGGAGCAAACCCAATCGTGTAATAAGTAAGAATGATCCATAAACCTGACTCCATCAAAGAGATTGGAATCCTGAGGATCCAAATTGGTAAAGCATAAGCCCATGCAGGGAAGAACAGCAAATCTCTCTGCTTATAGAACACAGGCAGTGCAAAGACAGTCGTACTGAGCTCCACTACCCCATTGAACATAACTTGAATCAGGCTGAAAAATAATGCTCCAAGAAACTTTCCTCCACCTTCTATTGTACCCACTTTCATTTCTGTTCTAAAGAACACCGTAAACGTAATAATTGACATAAATGTTATCTGGCTGATTTTAAAAACATATAAGAAAGAGTTGCGTTTCATCAACAACCATTCCCTCGAGAAGCATGCCTTAAAGAGTTCCTTGTTGGAGATGCCATACTTTGAATCCACTAATGCAGCAGGATGGGCTCTAAATTTGTCATATGGAATTTTGAGTTCCGCTGAAAGTTGTTGTCCAATGTGGAAATTTTTAAAGCACTGCGCAAATTCCGATACTGAGATGTATCTGTAAGTTTCTTCTCTATTGCACCAATACTGTTCTTGGTCTTTCTTTGAAGTTACCTCTTGCAGAAAGTCAGCAACGCCTTTCCTTTCAGGGCATGTGAATCCCATGCATTCGAAGAATTCAAGAACATCTTCGCGGGGACCTTGGTAAACAATCTCACCCTCGGAAAGTAGAATAATATCATCAAAGAGCCCAAATGTTTCAGGATCCGGTTGCAAAAGAGATATGACCATAGTCATGTCCATGACATGAACCATTTGTCTCATGAACTTAATAATCTGAAACGTAGTCGAACTGTCTAGCCCGGTTGATATTTCATCCATGAAAAGAGCTTTTGCTGGACCAACCAACATCTCTCCTGAATTCAGAGAGCGCCCGAAAACCATTATAGGTAGTAAGTCCAGGATAAGCAATTTCCTAAGCATTTTTATTGTGAATAAACACATACCGGTTGTCACACGCTTCTTCTGACCTCCAGAGATACCCCTTTGCATTGCACCTCCCACCATAATGTCAGCACAAATATCCAACCCAAGTATCTGTCGTAAAACAAATGAAGTTGCATTGGCCGGAACTTTCTTAAAGACGGAGAGAAGTAGAGGTCACCGTTTGAACTAACGAACCTTAAGAGCATAATCTGTAATGAAACTGCTGTCTTGTCCTTCTACGGCTGTCGCTTTCATGTATGTGTCGATCTCAGGATCTGGCTTTATTCCTTCCTGCTTTTCTCGTCTTGACAACTCTGTCAACATGTCATATCTGGTTCCAACTCCTAAGCAGCGTCCGGAAAAATCCAACGTTTCCCTGACTGTCATCTGTGCATAGTGAAGATCATGCTGGCTAATGAATGCAGAGGTTCTCTGAGGGATGAATTCTGAGAATTCGTGGCCGCAATAAGTAATTTTTCCAGTTTCCTGTTGAATGCACAAACATGACAACATTAGACATGCATGAAACAACACAGTTCGTACATACATAAGTAGAAAGAGTTGGGAATACATAGAGAGACCCGTAAACTTCTATCAAGCTCCCCTGCAAGTGCTTGCAAAAATGTTGTTTTCCCTGATGCTGGAGGTCCAAGTAGCAATGTCAACCTGGAACATCAAAGTGGAGGATATTGAAATGCACGTATTGCACAGGAGGAATTTGCAATTTTATCATAAAGGCATACACAAATTATCCTAGAAATAGAGAGACCATGTTCTATTGATTGGTTGCATACCTTGAAGGTTTTACTACTCCACTCAATTCACGAAGTATCTTGTTAACTCTTTTCTTAGACGGTGAACATCGAACAAAACCAAGAATGGTCTATCAACAATAAGTGGGAGAATAATAAGTTATGGTAGACAACCGGAAAAGAACCGTTTTATTTGATTGTCACAAGAAAATTCCCTAGTATTGCAATTATACAAACTGAGATCTCAAGGAAAAGATTACTTCAATGGCGTTCAGCGAAGCATTGAACAAAGTCGGGAGTGCTCTGCTTGCAACAAATGCATCCCCCTCTACTGACAAATTCTCAAACCGAACTTCAATTTTAGGAATTTGAATTCCAACCCTGTCTTTCACAAACCCAGCATAATCATCAAGAATCGAACAAGCACAATTTCATGATACAAAAATGAGAAAATTCAGGAACAAACCTGTCGATACGATATCTAAGTCTGTGAAGAAACTTTTCATTATCTTCTTCAACAACTTTAAGTATACTATCCATCAACTGTTTCTTGTCTTGCAACCCCAACTTCGCAACATCAACTTCATTATGCCGCCTTCTTCCGCTCCCCGTAACCTGAGAAATAACTGATTTTCTAACTCTATCATAAGTCGGTAACCTTTCAATTGCTGCCCATACCAATTCTTCTTCATCTTCTACACGCCTTGTACTACTATGAAATCCGTCAGAATTTGGTGCTGTAGTAAAAACTTCTCTTACACTTGACGATGCCCAACTTTTTTTACTTCCTCCTAATGATGATCTTCTACTCATTGCTCTTGCTAAATTTTCTCCTCCACCACCACCTAAGGCTCCTCCTACATTCGCCATGCTAAAAATATCTTCCAGTTCCAAAAGAACAACTTGAAATTCAGAAAAATCTCATTACAACACCCGCAGAAGTCTTCAAGCTTTTTTACGCAGCTAGTGGCAGTCCTGGATCATGTTTGCAACCTTTCAATCCAAGAGGATGAAAACGAAACACCTTCAACTCCAAAGTGTTAATTAAATTAGTTAGATGGTAACCGTTGGAATAACGACTTTTTTTTTTTTTTTTTTTTTGCTTTTCTTCTTTTCAATCAATAATGGCACCGCTGCTCATTTTAGTCAAATGTGACTGACCTATCATTAGTGTGTCATGCATTTATGAGTACGGGCCTGCCTCCACCTAAATACTTATCTTCTACATATCTTGCTCATTAAATCCAAAATAGCAGGGTCCATACATACCCTATCTTCTCCGCCACTTCACCTAAGGGCGCCGGCCAGCCTCGACCAGGCGTGATAAACTTCTTCTAATTAAATGTGACCTAAAAAAGAATATGGTGGGTGGTTTTTTACAACATTCAATACTTATATTGATTAGCTGATATACAAAACAAAATAAAAAAAAGATTAAGATACATCAAACAACTTATACGGCAATGTCAACCTCAAGAGTTGGAATGCATTCCAACAGTAGCCATGAAATTCCTGCCTGCCATGTACACAGACAGACTGGAATGAAGCTCCTAGGCTATGTTCTGTTTTAACTTTGCCTTTTTCATTTGTAACAGATCATTTGTAACGTCTTTTGCCTAATGTGGCAGCATAGTCATCCCATCTTGGACAACTTAATTGTCCGCTCTGTCTGAACTTGTTGGTTGCTTCCTCCATTTCTTTTAGGGTGATAGCTGGCGACCTGTATCGTCTTTTGACGCATGGTCTTCGATGATTCGATTGTGGTATTACAAAGACTTGAACCTATAATCAAGTGCACATTTGAGTCGGTGAATCACAATTACAAACACAATAAAAAAAAACAAACAAAGAGAAGACAAGACAAACACGTACAATTAAAGAACCAATAACAAACATCAACAGCATATCATGGAGACAGGTTATATGCCAAACTGTAGGAGAATATTGACCAAGCGTATTCCTGATAAACAGTTTACTGAATATACCTACAGAAATGACTAAGATCCATAATTCAAATGAACGCAAGAAAAAGAAAACAAACAGTTTATTATGGAGACAAATTACTAAAAGTTATTGGCAATTAGTCTCAGTGAAGCACTCAACAGTATATCACTGAGACTAATTGCCAATAACTTTTAGTAATTTGTCTCCCAGGTTTTACTATAAAAGAGAAGGTAATCTTCTTCCATCTATCGGTGCTTTAACCACCGAAATTTACTTAAGGTAAAGTTACAATTGGTTTTCAAAAGAACCAGGAGCTCTTTAAGAAAATTATTACCATAGAAATCAATATTCTACACTTCCATGTGATGTATCAAAAGAAAATTGCACCTAATATTACATTTTACATGCATCCCAAACAACTTAAATAAATTCCAAGTAGTAACATCTAGTAATCATCATAAAACAGAACAACAAACAAAGACAGAAATACTGTCCTAACATAGATTTTGTACTTAAGAGGATGCCGAAGCTTGTAGCCATCAAACTAACCTTGGTTAAAGTCTCAGATGCAACTCGTGACGTATCAAAAGAACAATTTCCAAATGTGTGCATCAAACAAAGTCCATCTGTCGTCGCCAATAATTTTACTGTATTATCACTTGCAGCTACAGCTAATAAGGTTCCCTTTACGCGGACTCGTGGGTTTGGCTTGAAACAGTAAGATAGAAAGATTAAGACTTAAGCAATTGATCAGAAAAAGAAACATCAAGACTTAG
The DNA here is from genome assembly GCF_003573695.1 of Papaver somniferum. Taxonomy (NCBI): domain Eukaryota; kingdom Viridiplantae; phylum Streptophyta; class Magnoliopsida; order Ranunculales; family Papaveraceae; genus Papaver; species Papaver somniferum. The sequence goes on from NW_020625487.1 coordinate 1,371,092, forward strand.
GCCAGTACTGTTAACATTCAAAAACATGGTTATATGGTTTACATTTTACATAGACTAAAGTAAGAACTCACTGGTAGGCCTCCAACAGCATCAATAGTGGTTAACAGGTTTATGTCATCCATATCCCAAATGTTGGTTGCAAATTCATCACGTAAACCACGCGTAGGCTTGAGATAGCTTTATCGTGGGTCACACCAGTGTCGACATCTATCTCCTTTAGGGAGAAATCCATGGAGCGCTGGGTCTAACAATCGGATTGTCACAGTAAGACCTACACACCCTTAAATTAAAGTTAGAAATGACCATCATGTAGATATGACGTTGTTCATCATCTAAAAGTAAACCACCAGTTAATAGCTTTTATGGAAGCTTAGTGGTCGTGAGAATACCATCCAATGCATGGAAGATTCTTTCAAAGTCAAATCGTTGGTAGGGCAAAAGCAAGCCCGATGCCACTTTTCTATGTTCCAACATTCCCACCATTATAATTTGTCTAACAACCTTCAACCTATGATCAGAAGCAACGGATTATTACACCACAAAAGAACATAGAGAATTAAAAAGGTTACAAAAGCAGTGTTTTTATGAATGTATTGAATTAACTAGACAAAAATGCCATATTTACCATGTGCTCTGTCCTACAAAGTCCAATTCGTTGAGCAGTGAGCACGACCGTATCTTGTTGTTATTCAGGAATGTCTGCATTTGCCATAACCTATAAGAGCAACCACATTAGTCATACTGAATATTTACTTAATAATTAATTTAATGTTAAATTTTGGGGTACCATGTTACCCAACCAGTATCTTATTTTCCTTTTTTTTTTTCACTCTCTTGTGCCAAATGATACATTTCTTAATTCTTTTCCACTCATCCTAGTTTTGGTAAAACCCATAACTCTTAGTCCATCTCTACCACTCCCCGCCACCTCTAGTTACTCATGTTAAAAAAACAGAAAGTGATAGCCGAGATGGGTAAATTTACAATGGAATTAGTTCTCAAAATGGGGGACTGAGCATAAAGATTATGCAATAAATTCCTTCTATCTTTGCTAACTACAATTGCTGCTAATACTTACAGTGCTGAACTTGGTTCTGCAGAAGGAGCTGCTCTCCCAATCTTCTTTCCTAGAAAGCTCTCACGAAATGTTGGAAACGATGGTTTTCCGACATCAAGAACAACAGTCAATAATACTCTCCGGATGCAGACGCAAATTGAACTTCTTTTCTACAATTGTGTTGGGCCGGGTATATATTCTGTCGGTTCTTCAGAATTCCACCCCCTTAGTAAGCTTAAGTGCTTCAGTTAAAAAGAAAATCTATTAGTACACATGCCAACGCTCAATGCACAGAAGTACTTTGGATGTAAATGAAAATTACGCGCTAAGGTCTTATCTTACTACGACACTGCAAATATAATTGAGTAACTAATTTAGTCTAGCTTGTACACATACTAACCAAAATGACGGCCTTTAGATTATCGGTTGCCATTGGAAATTCAAGAGTACAACTCCTCTTGAAGTTGAAGAAGTACATCTACCAAATCAACCTCCATTTCATAACTCATGCTACTGTTAATGGTTGTCGCTCGATTAGCCTTGTGATGACAGCGGCACATAAAATCAACATCCATTTCCTATTTTTGAACTTCGTTTTTGGCCTAAGCAGCACATATATCAACAAAATTTGGAAATTTGGGTTTTCTATCTTAATCATTATCATGAGAAATCAATTTCAAACAACAAATACTGGAATCAGACAATACCTAGAACACAAAATTGATTAAAACGTAGAAATCAATTTCAAACATAAAATCAGATTGAGTTGAGCTTAATCATATAGGCCTACTACAAAACCCTAACCGTAGATAATATCACCGTATTGAATGACGGACCCTAAAATTGGAATTTGAATCGAGGAAGACAACCTATGGAAATGACTGAAGTTAGTACAGAAGAACAATCGAATACCTGGAATCAGAGATGTGGAGGTGGTAGGCAATAGTTGAGATTTCTACACCGAATGTTTTAGGGTTCAATTCGACTAAGCCACATTGACGGGAATTCTGCCTCGACGCGAATTCAAACAAGCAAAAGAAGTCGAAGTTATAAGCAAAAAAGTCGATTTGTATTGCTACACCTAACTTGCACTTTTTTTTTTCCAAGAAAAAATTCTCAGAATGCAATCCAAAGATTCGAAACACCCACGGTTCTTACGGTTTTGATACCATAAATGCTTCTGTTTCTCCCAAAGAAGAAGTTGGAAGCAAAAACGTTCATTTTTCTGCTTGTAAAAGTCATTCTGAAATTTTACATTCAAACTAATTTCTTGCTTTTTAATTTCTAAAAATTATAAAGTCATTTCGGGATGTGCATCCAAATAAACTAAAGATAATGGGATGCTTCCACAGTCGTCTATCTTAAGATGAATAACTTGAACTCATTATTAGAATTGTTATCCATCCATTGTAAGTGACGACAGCCCGGTAAAATTAACTTTCCAGCGTCAACGAGGAGTAACTACTTTATAAGACTAGGTCTTACTATCCTTCTCAAGTTGTTCCTAAGTCACTTTCCACGTCAATTTGGGAAGAGCCTAACTTCAGCGGTGGTTTTCTATTTGAATTGTGGACCGACAATGATTGTCCGGTTATTTTGGAGAAAAGAAACAGACGATGGTTGTCCGTTCTCTTCTTTATGTCCCCACTTACGCAAAAATGTCCTTCATGAAAAATGTTCGCCTATGTCTTTAGTATAACGTGTTAAAAGTGCATCACATTTCATGTTACGGTCTAAGAGAGATGGCCTCAAAACTGATATATGTCAATAAAAACGTGACAAAAAGCCATTAATAAATTTGACTAAACCTTGAAAACTACAAAAATCAGTAAAGAAATTAGAAAAAATGTCAAAAAAAAATGTAAGATGTTTGTCTATATCCTCAGTACTATAACGTGTTAAAGGTGCGTCACATTTCATGTTATTTTCTAGAAGATATGGTTTCAGAAGTGATATATGTCAATAAAAGCGTTGCAAAAAGTCATTTATAAGTGTGAATTGAGGGGAGTAAGATTGTTTCTTTCATTCGATAACCGAAATCAGAAAGAAACAACTCATACAAATAATAAACTCTCAACGTATACAACACACGAGAGACCCAGACACCTTACGAGTGATGGAACCAAACTTTGTAATTTGGGGGTCTCATTTCATGTTATTCTTTTACCCATATCTAGAAGAATCTGAGGTAAGAACTCTAACACCCACGATCTCCTGGCAGTGGATTTATTTTTTACTTCATATGCTTGTTTTGGATGAACTAGTTTAGTAAGAGACAAAGTCAAAAACACTAAAACGAGACACACAAGTCAAGGAAATATAGACCAGGCTGAACTGATTGAGTAAGGGTACAAGGCGAGGAAATATAGAATAGGTTGATCACTAAAACGAGATACGCAAGTTACCACTAGAAGGAAATATACATAAGTCGTAGAGATATAAATCATTATCATGACTACGCGATCATAAGTCATGGAAATATATCATTGTTATAGTTATTATATGTGAACAAGTAATGTAGTCTGGAATAGTCAATGCCCTAATGCTCAAGGTATAGTATACTATATGTGAGCAAGTAATTTAGTCTGGATTACGAAAACTCAGAAGTTGCATGTGCTACTACATCTCCATCTCTTGATTCTATAATATGTGCAGGTTATTGGGTTTGCAAAATATGAAAGTCCAATATGTCGACATAGTGACTAATTTGAACATGTCCACAAATCTTATCTTTTATTTGTTAGAGCACTGCTCGGTCGAACTCGCAAGCGTTGTTATCTCAAGCTTGTTTGTCAATGTTAGTGATCAAAACTATAAGTCTTGATTTCTAGTCTACTTATAGTGATGTCTCAAACTAGGATAGATTGTGTAGTTGAGCATTAGACTTCACGACGTTCATCAATTGAAGACGAATAACTACTAAGGGGAGCTTGTGGAACTTCATCAACAAAAGGTATATGGAGACAAAAACTCATCTATCACTTGGAAAGTCTATTTCTACTTTATCTCATATATTGAGACAAAAGTTGTATTACAATATAGTATTCGATTATGCACATTTAAGATTTCGAGCTGAGTTTAACTCGCTTACATATTTCTCGAAATATGTGTTGGTAAACTTTCGCTTCAACCAAGTTCATCTTATATTCTTGACGAAAGTCAAAAGATGATCATGTGAAAATTGCCGAGTAACATCTTACATGGTTTGTATGATACAATCATTTGGTGTAGACTTGGAATGTTTCGTTATGATTATTTCAATAACTTGAAAATTGCTTTGATGCTAATAGTGTATGAAAACGGCTATTGTCATCCTCTAAGAAATTTTCAATGATTGAAATAGAGTTTGGAATACTTAAGCATCATTAGATTATGAACATAGTATGCATTCTTTCATGTATGTGATCCATGACCGGAACTATAGTATGCATACCCGTATGCGTACATGTTAGTTGTAAAATTCCGGGTACCTAAGTACACATACCCGTACGCGTACTTGCAAAGGGTTTGGGTCCGGAAATTTCTGTTGTGTTTGGAAGTATGCGTACCCGTTTGCATACTGGCGAACCCAAACTCAGACCGGGTACTTAAGTATGCGTACCCGTTTGCATACTTGAGTGGTTAAAGTTCTAAAATCGGTTTGTTCTTTGCAAACCGTGACTATAATGTTCATGAATTGATTCGAGTGAATCAAACCGATTTTGATTCAATTGTGTTCTTGTATACTTTTATGAGAATATAGCAATTGAACAACTCTATAACTAGTTTCATTTGAGTCATTTGAACTAGTTGTGGTTAAGTTGAATAAGGTTTATATGAGAGTTTTCATATAGCTAACCTCGGTTAACTACTATTGAGCCAACATAGTGTACACGTTTAGGTACGGTTACTCAAACCTAAATGAAGGTACATTTCATTTGTGTATAACAAGCTAAGTTCAATCTAATGGTTGAAAGATATTAGCTTGAGTCTAATCAGGTTTTCATCTAACGGTGAATATTTAATGTGTTGTTACCAAGGTAACTTAGATTGCAAACCCTGATTTGAAAACTATATAAAGGAGAACTCTAGCAACTGGGAAACCTAATCCCCACACCTCTTGTGTGATACTAGTTGCGACTAGAGTCGATTCTCCTTTGACCTTAGGTTTTTAACGAAACCCTATAAGTTAACGACTTAAAGACTTCATTGGGATTGTGAAGCCAGACCCAACTATTTTCTCTGTAGTTGTGTGTTCTGATCTTACTTTACTATCATGATTGAGTATTATCTTTGCCAAGATTTTCTTGAGATTTATCTCTGATAGGTAAGATTAAAAGTAGTCACAAACATCTTCGTCTCATCGATTGTGATTCCACAATATCTTGTTTCACTACCATACGATTAAGATTAGTGTGAGGTGATTGATAATACTAGGATGTTCTTCGGGAATATAAGTCTGGTTTATCAATTGGTTCATGTGCACCTTAATTTATCAAAAGACGGAACAAAACTCGTAGGTATTTCTGTGAGAGACAGATTTATCTAGCTATTCCAATAGAATTTTCTGTGTGAGACAGATTTGTTTATCAAGTCTTCCACTTTGTGTCGTAGCAACTCTTGGTTGTGGGTGAGATCAGCTAAGGGAATCAAGTGTGTCGAATCCTGCTGGGGTTCAGAGACGTAAGGAGCGCAACTGTACCTTGATCACTGTGACATTGATTAGGGCTCAACTACATTCCATTCTGAAGTTCATTGTTAGTAGGCTAGTGTCTGTAGCGACTTAATACATTATGGTGTTCAAAGCTGGACTAGGTCCCTGGGTTTTTCTACATTTGCGGTTTTCCTCGTTAACAAAATTCCGGTGCCTATATTATTTCTTTTCCGAATTATATTTTGTTATATAATAGAAATATCACAGGTTGTGCGTTAAGATCAATCAATTATAATCCAACCTTTGGTTGTTGATATAAATTGATTGACACTTGAACATTGGTATTTGGTACCGTTCAAGTTATTTCTCTTATTCAATCGGGCTCGCAAATTCCTATTTGCTGATTGCAGATTGAATTGAGAAATTGAGATATAAACTCTTTGACATACTTTTCTCTAGATTGAGTCTGACTGTCTAGTTGATTTTCTTGAAAGTATATTGGAGTTTGTTTATTCAGATTGCCGAACGAAATATTGGGTGTGGTTGTTAGACCCCCGCTTTTTCATTATTGTTTAAAGATATTCCTAGGTACTCAATGTGAGATCCCAAACCGAAATATTGAAGAATATTTTGTTAAGTTTTTCGAATATATATGTTTTGTTTTTTCAAGCAAGCAAAACATATCTCTAAAAGCTATATAGTTGAGTCCTAGATAATATTGAGTTTTCCAAGAGATATTTCGGTATTACAGTTGGATATTGGTTGGAATTAGAAAAAACGGAACTTAGGTACTTATTGCATATCTCGAGAATGTGAAATTCCTTGGTGTCCAAACTACTTGGTTTATAAATATTGAAGTTTGTTCTTCTTACAAATTTATCCCGTGGCAAGAACTACATTTTATAGTCAATGATGTAGCCGGCTAACAGTATTATTCGGAATACTATCTTGGAGAGGAGAGTAACCTAATTACGTGAAATCTCTTGCGACGAAAGCGATTTTTCGAAACCCTAAAACAATTTCGTAGAGAAGAAGTGAAAGACCAACGGAATAATCTTTGATATCGAGATCAGAAAAGGGTAAACATGAAGAAGAGCCAATTCTAGTGCATGATTATGTTAAAATCAGCGGGCTGTCTCATAGTCCCCGGAGGCTCTAGGCGGAGTCGACATTTGGGATTTTTATGTATCACCAATACCCTCGATTTTTTATTTTTAAATAGTATTTATACATATATGAAACTAATAACTAGTTGTTGCACACACAGTTCATATTAAAATATAAATTTGGTCGATTTTGGAAATTTAGGTTAAAAATGGAATCGGGTGATTCTAAAATTTAGGTTAAAAATGGAATTGGGTATATAGATCAATACATCTGCTCAAATGTTTAGTTTTACACTAAGATGAATATATATGCAACAATGACTTTGCATAACTAGGGGGTTAATGAGTATTCACATTGTTCTTAAAGTTTGTGTTAGTCCACCTTTGTACTGTCTGTGATGCATTAGTGTACCATATAATTTTAACTTAATAGAATGTGAAATGAGAATGTTAACAATGTCATAGGCTGTTTTGTGCACAATGCAAAGTTCCATGCCATATAGGGATTTTATGCGCCGAGTTTTAGAAGTTGAATGCTGATGAGAGAGATAGAGAAGATATTATGTGTCACCAATACCCTCGATTTTTTATTTTTTAAAATAGTTTTTATATGTATATGAAAATAAACAGTGGTTGCACACACAACCTTTATTGCATAATTTTCCACCAAACAACATTCCACCATTTTTCTCCTATTAATATTTATCTATATCTAATATATCAAGATTTTCGCTTCTTGGTTTTAGAGAAAATAATTAGCATTTTAAACCGGTAGTATTTTTTATATGGATTATTTGAACTTAGGGGATTTATTTCTTAAAAATTCTTACCAAAATATCAGAATCCATAATGAAATTATATGTAAGAAAATATTTATACGAAAAGAAAACGAATCAAATTCTACTAGAAACAGTATATGTAACCATTAAAAAAATGAAAGTTCATATTATGACACACTATTTTTTTCACACATATTTAACTATTAAATTAATTAGTAGTAATGTAAACAGTAAATGTTTTTATATGCTATAAAGAAGTTTTATACGCCAAAAAAAAGAACAATTCATATGCAAGAAAAAAAATTATTTTATGTTTCTCTTGTGTATACTTTTCTTCAACAATTTAAAAGTGGCGCAATCCGCATATATATACAACTAAATTAGGTTTTGCAAATCCTAAATTTGAAATCGCTTTAGGTTTATAAAAGAGTGGGTAAATGTAAATTATTTTTTTTTAATGTGTAAAAATGAATTTACAATTTGTAATATAGTTACGGGTACACATTACCTCCTTTTTTTGTATACGAGTGAAATTAAACACATCTAAATGACAGAATGGCAACAATATAGTTATGGGTGTTAGAATAGATAGTCATGTGTCTCCTTGGACAGAGTACAAGTACAAAAAAAAAGTATGCAACTCACAAAATCTACGACTATCTGTAATACATCTGATCAAATGTTTAGTTTTACACTAAGATAAATATGTAGATGTGGCTTTGCATAAATAGGGGTTTATGTGTATTCACATTGTTCCACATTTTGCACCGTCTTTGATGCATTAGAATGTTCACAATATCATAGACTGTTTTGTGCACAATGCAAAGTTCGACGGCATGCAGGGATTTCATGCGCCGAGTTCCAGAAGTTGAATGCTGATGAGAGAGATAGAGAAGATATTATGTTTATGAAAGCTGCTAAGAAAAATAAATGATGTCAGATATGTCTAATGTGCTTTTATGTTGAAAGATCTTATCACCTAAACAGAGTAATCTTGAATTCCCTAAAAATCGAAATCACGTTCTCAAAGTTTTGGGTCTTTAACCCATCTATTGATTCCATTCCTTGAATTTTTGAAGTACTACAACCAAAATTTATCACCTAAACAGAGTAATCTTGAATTCCCTAAAAAGATGACCCGTATATATCATCATTATGATGTTGGCGAAAGCTAAAGTATGAGCAAGTCTATTACAACATTTTATTTCTATGATGTGCAGTGTAGTATCTGTAGCCATTAAGATATATATTGGGGCATCAACATCATTTGTTTGCAATACCAACAAAGAAAATTGATCGAGTTGTTTGGTCTCTTGAAATCAAAACGCTGACATCTTCAAAATTTTACTTGTGACCTAAAGTTTATCTTGTGGATCAAACTATGCTTGGTGATCATAATCTTCCCCCTAACTCACGATTTTCCCAGTCTCTAAATACCTATAACGACACTAAAAATGAGCCATGTGATTCCAAATATGTCTCCTGGCCCGAAGTTTATCATGTGATCCAATACCTGCATTGTCATCCAAAAACTATATCATGGTGACCAACGCAAAGTTACCCGTGCTCGTCGTGAATTTCTTTTCGGTTTCTAAGCATTTTACATTTTTCTTTAATAGTTTTTCAAGTCCTCATTGATGCATACCCTGATGATCCAAGTCCACATTAGCACTAGATTTCCTGCCATTTTGGATGGTTAGCCTTTAAACGTCTCTAGTGCATGCCAATAAAGGATTAAGGGCTTTGAAGGGAGCCGGTCATTTTTCGTTTAAAAATGATAAAATTTGGAGAAGACTTGATCATTAGGCAGATGAAAAAGGAGAGGAAAATGGATAAGGTTTGGTGTTTGGACCTAAAACTAAAAAGAGAGTAGTTTTATCTATTAAGATTAAAGTAATTAGGTAGCTTTATACAATTAGACACCGCGAAGCTCATTAGCATGGTTGGCAGCAAAAGTTATATATCCAATTAATTTGGGCATACCCCAATTCAGCTGGTTTTGATATCATTTTTTTTCGTCACCTTTGTAAATAAAATCTGCTGAAATGAAACCAAGTCCCAGCAGTACAACTGCGTAAGCGAAGTGTAGTCATACCAACAATTACATTAGTAAGTCGTTTTTTTCCCCTCTGAAAATCAATTTCAGAATTTTAGTCTCTGCAAAACCCTAACAACTACATTAGTAAGAGGCTGATCATGTGCCGTCCAACACAAGTTTTTACGTATGGAGTCCGATCCTTTCTTTAAGATTTGCTGGGAAACTTATCAAGGGATTTATGAACCCATTTTTTTTAACTCTAAATCCCATATATATATATATATATATATATATATATATATATATATATGCAATTTTAAGATGTGAGGATAATGCCAATCGGTACAAATACTTTAATACAAAAAAACTCTATAAATCCTATGAATTTTAATTGAGCTACCAAACACACAAAGAATTTACACGAATCTGTGGAAACGGTAAATTCTACGAACAAACCCACCATTTAGGTTTCTTCTTCTCTTCTCCTTCTGAAAATCAATTTCGGAATTTTTACTCTTCTTCTTCTTCTTCTTCTTCTTCTTCTTGGCAAAGGTGAAATGTTTCGATTAGTTTGGTTAAAGTAGGTGCAATTCTGAAGAGATCTGCCATCAATGGAGAATCTTCGCCTTCATCATTAGCACCATCAGCTAAGTATTTTCTCTATACATTTCAAAATCAAAATGTTTTTGTAATTTCAAAATCTAGGGTTATTACTACTACCAGGAATCTGACTTCTTGGTCTTCTGATTCTTCATTTGTTGTTTCTTATCTGAGAAACTCAATTTTCAAAACCACTTCTAAGCCTGATTCAATCCTAACTTTACTTACAACTTACGGATTCACTCAACTTCACATTTCTAATCTAATTAGCAAGTGTCCATCCATCCTCTTATCTAACCCTCATAAAACCCTGAACCCCAAACTAGATTTTTTCATATCCAAAGGGCTTTATGGACTTGACCTTGCAAACTTCATCTTAAAAGACCCATCGATCCTGAAACGGAGTTTGAATAATGTAATAATCCCTTCATTTGACGAGATGAAATAAAATAGTTGACATGAGATGAGATACTTACAAATAGAGTACGGTGGACTCAAGAGTTCAGGAGGGTTCGTTTTGTAAGTCACCGTAAAATATATCTAATTTTTTGGTGTTGTAACACTCATAGATTTACTGGAATGGAAAGTATGAATATGAATGACGACATTTTCTTAAGTATGTTTGAATGCCGGACCTGCAAATACGTAGATGGTTCCTATAATCAGGAATCACTAGCACAGGAATGTATGAGTAGAAGAAGTGGGAACAGAACTTGGATTTGAATATGAAGGTCTGCATTATTGTTTAATCTGGATTTTGAGTTATTTAGTTGAAATTTGAATATGGCAGAGTCGATAAACAGGCTTAGTAAAATAAATTGGTGCAATGAACACGTACCTACAGTCAGATTAACAATATATGTCTTGTGCCTATTGGCAGATCTTTCTTGTTTACAGTAGTTGCAAGCGGCATTCAAATTAGCATTTCTCCCAGTCTTCTCAAGTCAGAGGGAGAATCTTGCAGTCACTGCTCAATAGAACCCCTTGCCTGTGCTGTGAGCCAAGGATTAACTGAATCCTAGTAGAGTATGATCTGCCACTATTTTGTGTCTTGCCTCTTTTCGTTCTTCCTCTCTCACAGACACTGGACAAATTCATTTCAGACCAACTATATAATACATGCTTGTTGCGTTTTCTTGTGATATCAAGTGTATATCATATTATCATGCATCATTACGATACTCAGTATTGGGCCTGCTTTGTTCTTGTAGGCATATCAGGCAGTTGGTTCTCTTTTCCGGGTAGACTCTGGTTAGATGTATCTGGGATTTGACCCCTTTTTGGTACCCCTTTCTCTTGTATGCACCAGAAGGTTGTCCAACATTTCCCTTCCGAAGGACCACAGCCACTAACAGTATATGTTTCTCCACAACCTCACAGCAAGCTTGATGCAGTTGCAGCAAAGCTGCACATATAGTTACCGGTCTAGGAGATTTGCTTAGCACTATAACTATATTTGTATGCGCAAATGTTAATTTTGCATTTTGGTGTTCTTTTTTTTTTCTTTTCTTTTTAATGTTGGCTTAATTTCGTTTTCTAACGGCTTCCTAACTCAACAGTTTGCCCAGTGTCCAGAAACTTACAATGACATTAAAAATGAGCCATGTGATTCAAAAAAATGGTTCCGGCCGAAAATTTGTCATTTGATTCGATACTCATCCAAAAACTCGACCATGGTGCCATCCAAAGTCCTCGCTCGTCCTGTATTTTTAGAACGATTTTTTAGGGATCATGATTTTTTTGGGAGAACCATGGTCCTATTAGGCCACCTATCCTACAATTTTAAGGGATGTCCTAAAATCATGAGATTACTAATTTGGTCCTTACCTTAATTAAAATTAACCTTAACTTAGTAACTGCCTCTAATTTAATCTAAAACAAAACCTAAACTAAACCTAATTCAAAACCTAAACTAAACCCAAAAAAAGGAAAAAAAAAACAGTTTTGAGGAGAAAACTATTCTCCCTCTTGTTGTTCTCTTCTTCCCCATTTCAACGTCATCTTCATCGATTAATTGTCGATTCATAAAATTTTCATCGTCGATTAATCAATCGACTATAAGAATGGTTCTTTGAAAGAAAACCAAAAGACTCCCAGGAACAGGTCCCCCATTAGGACATCTAGCAAATCAGCCAAGTAATTTTGAGATTCATAAAGAAGTGAAAGATCCAAGTGAATCCATAATCAAGTATAATAGACGCAGTAAAAAGCCTGATTCTTCCATGGGACCGATTCGCAGGTATTTCCCGAGAAACCCATTTCTTTTAATTTGATTTTCATCGATTCAATTGATTAGAAATCATCAAAATAGGGTTCAAATTGAAGTTACAGTGTTTAGTTCGGTTAGAGCGTCTTTTATTGTTGCCCTAGTTTCTTAACCGAACTCCATGAAAAGAAGAACACGAAGAACAGTCCGGTTTTATAGGATTGAAAACTAGGTTACCGAACTCGTGAGTTCGGTTGTTTCGCAAAAAAATTGTTGAACTGTCATGTAACCGAACTATAGCCATATTACCAAAAATAGGAAAAAAATCCATGTAACCGAACTGTTTGATTTTCCCCAAAATTTCTAGTACCCACACTACCGAACTCTAGCACCTTTGTTCGGTTGTTTCGCATAAATGTTTAAAACTGCCATGTAACCGAACTGTACCCTTATTACAAAAAAATAATAATTGGCCATGTAACCGAACTGTTCTTTTTTTCCCTATATGTTTAGTACCCATATAACCGAACTTGTTCCAATATGTTCGGTTTGTTCGCAAAAAACTTTGACAAACCGAACTCTTGGCTATTTACATATATATGTGGAGTTCGGTTTTGTCGAAAAAATAATTGAGTAACCGAACTCTACCCTGGAACACGATTTTTTTTTCTTAAGTTAGTTTTTTTTTCGTGAATTATTCCTTATTTCTTTTGTTTTTTTTTTGTTTAGTGGCAAAGGTAAGAAATCTAACCAACCATTACCGGAAGATTTGAGAACTCCCACGCCTAGAGTCCCAAAACACTTAGGTGCCGACAAGCGTGGAACCAAAAATGCTAAGTATGGAGGTGGGTCATTACCGGGTGTTGTCATCCAAGATGGTGGCAATAGAGATAATGTTGACAACGTAATCCAAAAAGTTAATGAAGAGATCGTGGAAGAGATGAGCAGTCAAGAACATAATCAAGGAGGAGAAGATGAACTAGCTCAAGGAGGAGGAAATGAGGGTGGCGATGATGAGGGTGAAAAGATGAGGAAGGCGGAGACAAGGATGGAGATAAGGATGATGATGAATCAGAGGAGGGCTCGGATGAAGAGGAACAAGTAGACATAGTGGTAAAGAGACCTAGAAAGACGCCTAAAAAGCCTTGTGCTAGATATTCGTACATTCCTCATAAGGATTTGTGTTTGCCGCCAAAGAATCCAACATATGGTACTCCAAGAGATGGCGGGGAGGTATTGATGGGCTACAAAAACTCATGGGCTGCCAAGATCTTTGCAACAAAGGTATGGTTCAATCTTAACCATCAAGATTTATATTTCTCAGTCATTTTATTATATTTCGACATATATTGTTCTTTTCTATATATATTAGTATATAAGATATGATGTTGTTTTTTTAGGATCATAAAAATGATGTTCGTGTTTTGAAACATCAAAAGAACAAGGTATGTAATATAGAAAATGAGTGTGATGAGGTCCGCCTGGCAGTATTTTATTGTGTACTATGGAACGGGATACAACATGCGCACCAAAAATTTGATGCTGCCACTGTTACTGCATTTGCCGAGAGGGCTTATCCAGAAACAGATACCTTTCATCTACCTTTTGGTGAGATGGCAATAACTCCGGATGATTGTTTTAGAATCACAACCCTACCAATTACAGGAACAAGTGTTCGAGATGGCTACGATCCCTCGATGAGTTATGAAGTTCTTGAAAAACTAGTCGAAAGGTGTCTAGCATTGGAGCGATAAAAAGGCACAATATGAGTTTATGCGAGCTAACAAAGAGCCTAAGGAAGGTGATGAGTATAATGAGTTTGAGGAAGACCGCACGTACAAGAAGAAATTGAAAAAGATCAAGCTCAAAACCTTGTTTGATGAGTTTTGAGGGACAAAAGATTTGGTTGCTCAAGGAAAGTTGGTGATGACAGAGGAGAAGACTAAGCACCATGTGACTGCTTATTTGTTATATCAACTTGGAACCATCTTCTTCCCTGACACTTCAGGCCACGTGGTAAATGATCATTACCTCCAGCTATTGGACCCCTTGGATGAGGTGAACAACTACTCTTGGGGCATTGCGGTTCTTTCATTCGTTCAAGTGGAACTCAGAAAATCTTCGAGGCTTAGGAGTCTATATTTTGGAGGCTTATACACCCTTGTTCAGATACCCCGTTAAATTATCGTTTGTGTGTTTGAATATATAAGTGAATGAATGTGTATTGTTACTAATCATATTGTGAATGTATTATGTTTTGCCTTTTCTCATAGGTTTGGGTGTACGACCACTTCCCTAAACTTCAATTGTCTAATGCTCGCACTTCTTGGCCTTATGGAAAGCCTACAACTGGTAAATATGAATTTTTGAACTCACAGGAAAAAAATAAGGAAAAAAAGGTGTTGGAGTTGAGGGAGACATTGGATAAGTTAAAAGTGGAAGATGTGGTTTTCCATCCTTACAACATTGCATCAGATGAAGACGAGGAGGATGTTGATGTTATTGATTTCCACCTGTTACGGGTTATAATGGATCGTTGTTTCATCCTGGGGGTTCTACAATGTATAATCCTCGAAGAGTACATAGACAACTTTCTTGTGTCCAAAGTGTCCCACAAGTGGAAAACTTCAAGGTAAAGAAGGACGAAACTAAGAACAGCGAGAAGAATTTCATCCCCAAATACGATCATGCTCCATCAGTGGACCACTGGAAGAACTTTGGGGATTATCTTGCTCCAGCCGAAGAGTTACAAGATTCATTTGATGAGCCAAATGCCGCTGACGATGGATATATGGAATGGTATGAACATTTTTCTCATCCTCGTGTAGTAAACAGTGTCCAACAAGCCCGTGCTGATAAAGCAAAAGCGACGGCAATGGAGAAAGAGGCTCAGAAGATTATGAAGCCTACACCTATGTGTGGTGATGAGGCCTTGATCTTGTGGAATTCGGCGGTAAGATATTTACTCTTATTTTTGTTTTTCAAAATGTTATAAAGTATTGAAAAATAATAGTGACTTATGTTTTTGATGAGAAAAGGTGAAGGCAAGTGCTAAATTGTCGAAGAAATTGATGGAAAAAATCCGGAGTGGAGAGCCGATGGACACTCGAGAACAAACAGACCTCTACAACCAAATAACTAATATTTTTAATCCCGACCTTGTCGATACAAGCCAGGTTGATCCAAGCCAGACCATGCCGTTGAAAAGGAGTCTCCAACAAGGGGAAGGTTCAAGTCGGATGGTTCAACAACAAAGCAGTGGAGATGACACTCCTAGTGACGAAGGACGACCTAAAGCTCCTAAACGCAAGAGTAGAAAAGTTTCTCGTAGTAGTCGTGGTAAATGAGTGATTGCAACAATTAGTAGTTTGTTTTCTTATGTTTGGAAGACTTTTTTATTGCGGATTTGGTAGTTTATTTCCTTATGTTTGGAAGACTTTTGTTTTGCGGATTTGGTAGTTTGTTTTCTTATGTTTGCTTCCAACATTTAGTTATATGGATTACTAAATGAATTTCATAATTTGGTCTTATGTTGTTGTTGTTACAGTCATGCTTACATTCAAATTTTGGATTCAACACAAGTAGTTCGGTTTGATCGCAAATTTACAGTGTAACTGAACTCAGCATTCGGTTATATCGCAAATGTCCAGTGTAACCGAACTCAAGGGTTGAACAAAAAGGAAAACATGCCAAAACATCCAGAGTCAGGTTCGTTTAACAAGGAAAAAACGACATGTCACCGAACTGAACAGTTCGGTGACCTGCAAAAAAATACGGTGTAACCGAACTCAGCGTTCGGTTTTATCGCAAATGTGCAGTGTAACCGAACTCAGGGGTTGAACAAAAACGAAAACATGCCAAAACATCCAGATGCAGGTTCGGTTAACTAGGAAAAAATGTCAACTCACCGAACTGAGCAGTTCGGTGACCTGCAAAAAAATACGTTGTAATCGAACTTTAATGTTCTAAAAAAATGACACTGTTCGGTTACCTGCAGAATTTTACCAGGTAACCAAACTCAAGATTTGAGACAAGATTGTACTTGATCTGACTCAAAAGACGGCTATTTTTATATCCTTTACGAACCTAAATGCTATATATATGTGTCTCATGGTTAACATTTCTTTAAATCAAAATGGCAATTTCTAGTCATAAATTTACTCTTGAAGAAGATCTTTCTATTTGTAGAAACTACGTTCTATGCTTTCCAAAGAGGGGTGAATAAAGAAGAGTCAATGGTGTTATGAGTAATAGTTTTTGGGAGAAAATTCATGAGAAATTCTGCGACGAGACAGAAAACGTTGATAACCTTGACCAACTACCTTTGTTCATTCGATTTGAAAAGATTCAAGAAAGAGTTGTGGATTTTTTTGATATTGTATCGGATTGTTATGAGGAATCGACTTAGGAGTGAAACATACGAGGAAATCGTTATGATTTCAAAGAATGAATGGCGACGATAGAAATGAAAGGATTTCAAATATGAAGATCATTTCCGCATCCTTAGAGACTTTTTCATAATGTGGTTTGGGTTTTAAGTTCTTAGTAGTTTCATTTTGGCAACGTCATGTATTTTCATTTCCTAACTTATGTCATGAACTAGTTCGATATTGTGTTGTAATCTCATTTCCTAACCGAACTTCTATAAAATGCATTGGGAAAAACAAAAAAAATGAGATAATAACACAAAAATAAGACCAAATACCAAAAAACACAATCTTTCATTCATATGATGATGTTCAAAAGCATACATATATTCTAGCCAAAGGTACATCTAATCATCCCCAAGGGAAACTGCATGTCCATGTATAATTTTGTTTGATTCCTCCAAAGCTTTCCGCATCTCCATGTTATGTTCATACATAATGCACCAACCCAAAATCGTGTCGGGGTTAAATCCATTCCAATAAGAGTATGCGCATATCGGAGGCAATGGAAAATTGTCTTCTAACTGGAGGCCTACAAAATGGTTGTTGTTAACCAACGCAATCACCACTCTCCTGCGTTTAAGTTGCTCGATACATATGGTTGTTTTGGGAGTGTAAGTGAAACTAGCACCTTTTGAGAAATAGTGAACCACACAATTGAATGCGTCGGCGATTAAGTGCCCACATATCGGCATGCCTATCCAATGATCCCTTGTGAATGGATTGCCTCCGTGGAGACGGATTTGATACCTAAGGAATTGCATGTTGAGGCTATCATCCCCATCGGACAACATTCTCTTGTAAAATTCCGGTTTTTCCTTTAGCTTCATCTTCATCCTTTGATGAATATAAGTGATTTCATTATCATCATATAGTTTGGCACCTTGAGTGAAAGGCCCTAGTTGTTCCTTGACAACATGGAAACCGCAATTACCATCCGGAGGGACATCATTGATGGATATGACATAATCTCTAATGTAAGGAGGTAGCTCTTCCAAGTACCTTTTATCAACATGAGCTGGTGTATCATCAATTTCCTTTTGCTTTACTTGACTTGGTTCTGACGGAGTGGGTTCAGAGCGTAACATCGGTCCTTTTTTCTTCATATTTATTTCACTTGACTCGCCCTTTTGAATAATATTCCTTCCCCCTTTGTTCGAATCTTCTTGGTACTTCGCCGCGGTATGCTCATGCCCACAAGGATCTCTAGTAAAAGGGGTCATTTCACTTGCCTTCTTAGCCAAAACCTTTGCATATTCTCTAACTTGTTTTTTTGTTTCTTTGGTTTTTGGCCTACCTTTGCCCTTGCCTTTATCCGGTTCTTGTACATTCTCCGAAGTATGCGGAAAAACGATTGGCCGCATGTCATCCCAAAAGATTTTCCTTTCGAGTTTGTTCATGTTCCGGTACATTTCGATAACCGCTCTTCCCATTTCATTGTCACCAAACTCTTCACCGACATCGCCCTTTGGAGGAGGGACAAAACTTAATTGTTGTCAATGTGGATCAATATCGCTTAAAGGATTATTCCATGTTCATACTTAGATATCATGTGGAGACAAGGGAGTCCTATAGACTTCATCATGTTGCAAACACACACCTCGTCCGGCTTGGTTCCCAATATGTCAATCAAATTCACCTCAACCATTAACCTCTTGATGCAAGCATGTGAAACATTATAGTGGAGTCCCTTAAACAACCGAAGGTCCGCCATTTTCTTGATGTTACCATCTTTGTCTACAATCTTTGTGTACTTCATGATGCGGCTTTTTTGGAACTTCTCTTTAATTCTCTCAATATCGCGTTTGAAGTAACTCTCCATTGCGTTAAACACAACCACAAAATTATCGACACATCCAAAGAGATTTTTCTTCAACCGGTGGTGAGCCGATTCTACCAAACTTGTCGCTTGATTCCCAAAGTGTTTATAGTTGTTGGTAAAAGCATAAACGAAGCGCTCTTTGTGTAGTTTCAACCATTGCTCCACCACATACGTTATTATATCCTCCGGATATTCGGGGCTAGACCAATGTTCTCTAAATTCGGAAATATTTAGATAATACTCTTCTTCGGTGAGAGACAAAGTCAATGCCTCCCATTCCCCGGAGAAGGCAACCCATTTAACGTGATTTTATGGCGTATTGTTTATCGAATTCCTCTTTTGCATCCGCTTGTTCATCTTCCGGTAGCTTACTAATCTCTTCCAATCCTTTCCTCTTAGGTGGACAAAGTTGAGGCTTGCACCTATTCATCACATTGCACCATATATGAAATGTACAAAGCATATTATGTGTTAATGGGAATACTTTCTCTATTGCGTTCATCAATGCTACGTCATTTTCCGTCACGATAACCCCGGGGATCTCATCATCTCGGTAGATCGCCTTCACTTGTTGTAGCGCCCAAGTGTAACTTGGTTCTTGCTCGTCCTTTAGAAAACAAAAAGCAACGGTAAACGGTAACTTCGTCGACGTACGACCAACAATATTCAACAATGGCATCTCGTATTTGTTTGTCTTGTAAGTGCAATCCATTATAAGAACTTCATGGAATGATTGAGACAACTGAACACTCTTCGGATGGGCAATGAATAGATGAGTTATTTCTTCTTCCGGACCTACCTTCTTTTGAATCGCGTAGCCTTTCTCTTGAACCAAAAAAAATAATTGTTGCATTACTTTTCTATCCTTCCATTCATTCCTTTTAATCGTCTCAATTGCATTGTAAATGGTGTACACAGATGATAAGTTACCCGAGTTATCTTGCTTTAATAAGTGAAGCATTGTGGAAGGTGGAATACACAATTTCCTATACTCGGCTATTTTTTCCATTTCTCGAGGAGTGAGCCTTGCGGCCATTGCATGCCCTTCAATATCATCCGGACGAGGGTGGTTATGACGACCTACCACCTTATCCATATCTAGAAACCATTTCGTCGTTAATTTGCTCTTGCTAAATACTAGCTTGAACGGACATTTGATTTTCTTTGAGCACGTTGTGTTCTTCCTCGTCGTCTTTCCTTTATACTCATAACCCTTCCTCTTGTGACTAACATCGGGATCTCCACTTCTCTCACAAATCACTTCAAAACGAGTGTTGCTTTCTTTCCCATTCAAAACCAAGACGCAATTGACTCTCTTGGCATGTTCTCTAGCCCAATTCTTCGCATCAATAGGTAAGTCAAATACCAACTCATTCGCATAGTGAGTAGATATATCTTCGAACAACATACCAATCAGAGAAGGTTGGTCATGCATTGGTATAGGTTGTGATTCCATCTACAAGAAATGTAACAACATCAATGCAATCACAAATAAGTTCGGTCACATAATAATTTTATCGGGGAAACCTAACTCATTGTTCGGTTGGTTAAGCAAGTTGCAAAGCAACCGAACAAATAAAAGGAACCGAGTTCGGTAACATTTGAATTTTATCGCAACAACCGAACTAATAAAAGGAACATAGTTCGGTTACTTTGTATTTTATGTAGATAACCGAACTAGACACTGGAACATCAGATTTTTTTTGTTTGTTAAGTTCGATTGGTTATGCTATTAGGTTCAAGTTTGCGAAACAACCGAACTTATTAAACATAGTTCGGTTAGATAGTTGGTACATGCCGTTTGCGAACCAACCGAACTGTATACACTTGATAAACTTTATTTTTATGTAAAGTTCGGTTAGTTGCGAACCAACCGAACATAACACTGCATCTCAGAACTTCCATTAATGTGGAGTTCGGTAACCTACGTGTTTGGATAAAGTAACCGAACTACATCTTCAAATGAGTTCGGTTACTTATTCATCTCACAAGGAAACCGAACTACACCTTCAGAACAGTTCGGTTACATGTTCTTCATATAATGTAATCGAACTGTGCAAAATCCAGTTCAAAAATTTACATTTTTGCGGAAGTTTTTACCAATTCAACATACATTATCTAAGTTTGGAGCATACATGTTCACCCAAATACTCTTCCTCCGGTTGTGGTTGATAAAATCCATCATTTTCATCTTGAGTTTCATTTTGGGGAAGAATACAATCACCATCTAAGAAATAAGCCAAATCCGGATCATTTTGAAGATTAACAGATATTCTAGGAGAGGATGGAGATGAAGAATCAGATGAGTTTTCATCACTTGAATACTCAAAGGGGGTGAATTGGAATTTTTTTTTTATTTTCCATGTTTTTCTCCTTCATCTTCTCTAACTCTACTCTCACAATAATTCTACTCAACTAATAATAAACCCATCTTTTAATTTAATCTCACTAATTGTTTTTAACTAAATCATTTCACTAATCATAACTTAAATTAATTAAGAGGGTAGATTAGGTATTAAACAAATAACTAGATATGGGGTGACCTAGAATTACTTCTAATGTCTTTACCCAAAATAAAACCATGGTCCCCCAAAAAATCATGGTCCCCAAAAGATCGTTCTATTTTTATCTGTTTCATTTTAACAAATTTTCACTGCTGGCCAAATGGGCTAAAAGAAACCATGTTCCGGTCCAAGCTCCAACTTACCACTATGGTTCGTGCCATTTTCGATGGTTATACGCCTCTAGTTGATCCCACATTCCAAATCCCTCTCCACGACCAATTAGGCAATCGCCAACAGGCGTTTGGAAGACGTGTGCCACAAGTTAGGCCTTTCCCGAATAAGACCGAAATTTGGAAACCGGAAACTAGTGGGAAACATTCTCTTTTTCGTCTTCTGAGCGCTCTATATAAAGGATTTACAATTCTTGTTTCTCTTGGATAATTTATTATTACAGGAGGAGTCTCTCTAGGTAGTTTCAAATTAATTTCTGCTACAAAGATGTCTTCCAATGGAGAAGTCGCTTGCACTTACGCCGCCTTGATTCTTCACGACGACGGAATTCCCATCACTGTAAGTAATTCTTACTTCCTCTCTTTTCTTTATATGTTTTGGTATGTAGAATGCTTCTTAACGTTGGGTTTGACATTCAACTGGTTTCCAACACAGGCTGAAAAGATTTTAACTCTGGTAAAGAAAGCCAATGTCCAATGTGAGTCTTACTGGCCTAGCCTCTTCGCTAAGTTTGTTGAGAGGAAGAACGTTGAAGACTTGATCACCAACGTTGGTGCTACTGGTGGTGCTGCCGTTGCTGTCTCTGCTTCGACAGGTGGTGCAACAGCTGTTGAAGCTCCTGCTGCCGAAGAGAAGAAGAAGAAGGAAGAGAAAGAAGAGAGTGATGACGAAGATATGGACTTGTTCAGTATCTTCGACTAGAGCGCACATTGTTTCTTGGAAGCTGCTTGATGCTTTCTTTAGTTTATTTTGTTTGGTTATGACGTTGTTAAGCTTATTATTGTTTTGTTTATAAACACAGCAGTGGCAGTTTTTTATTCGTAATAATCTACACGTTCCTCTTTCGCTAGCAATACAGATTACAATCAAACTACAGATATATGCAATTTCTTCTCTTCTAACTTGAGATAAACTCGTATACATTCCAATTTAAATACAAAATCGATCAACTTTACGAAATATTAACGAGACGTACTAAAGAGATGTTCGAGCTTTAAGTCCATTCATCATCTTCTTTGGAAATTGAGGTACTTGATTCCATAAGCAAAGACAAAGAAGAAAGCAAGGACAAACCCGATATGGGCTAAGACAACCCATTTAAGGAAGCCATATTCCCAGCCGTAACTTTCTTGCAAGTACTTCTGCACTGTTGGATTGATTGGCAACCCTGGAATCTGCAACTCGTTTGTCCTGTCGCCGACCTGAGATATCACTTGACCATAGAGAGTCCAAGCAACAGGTGAAGCCCAGTAGTACCATCGCCACCATATTGGGATTTGCTGCAATTGTCAAATTTAAGTGTCAGACTTGAAATGTAAGTTCTAGTGTGTACGACAAAGGGGAGACAAAGATTACATACCGGCCTAGGAATGAGGAATCCAGAAAACAAATTCCATAAACCTAAAAAGAAGGACATAGCGATGGCAGCAATTTCAGGCGCTGGAGTCATTGCCACTGTCATCATTCCGTACATTGTGAAGTAGGTAAAGCACATGAACATGAAGTAGAAGAAGTAAAGGAACTTGGCAGCGCTCCAAGGAAATCCAATCATAGAGAAAAGGATAAGAGAGTAAATTAAGGTTTGAACAAATACGTAGATCACTTCGATGGCCACCTACAAAAAGAAGAAGTTCTATCAGTTTCCTTATTGTGAAGTACCAAATGCACCTTGGGTTTCAATAGTAGTCTTTTACCTGTGCAAATGCGTAAGGCAATGCTGAGTACATTCCCGCAGCTCTTTCACGATAGAAAACAGTCTTCTCAACTGCCACAATAGACTGAACAGAAGATGCATTACCCGCTCCAAGAAAAAGAGTAGCAGCGTACATAGCTCCAAGCAGATTCTGCAAGTCTTGTTGTTTAGACCTGTAACATTAAATGAATTTCCGTAAGATATAAAACCTACACTCTTTAACTAACTTCCAAGCCTCACTAAAGAGATGAAATTCTTACACTTTGTCTCCTTTGTTCCAAAAGATAACCCCAAATAAAACACCAATGACTGTAGTTGTAAATAACCGGATTGCATTATATTTCGGGTTCCTCCAGTATGACCAATGTTGTTTCCAGAAACACGCTTTGCATTGAGTAATAAAATCTTGAGAATATTCCGTAGGAAAGTGAAGGTCTTGCGAATCTTGTGCCGGCGTGCTTAATTCTTTGATAAGTTGTTGATTTCTCCTGGAATGCATTAATATAACTATTTAGTAGAATACTCGAACTTCTGCTCAGGTCAAGATTTATTAAGATACAGACCTTATGCTACTCTACTTACTCATAAAGGGTGGAATTGGCATAAACTTCTGCGAAATCCACATCAAGCTGAGCCTCCAAATTAATATAACTATGGATTCACACTTGTATAACTTATTAGTACAGGAGGAGTCTCTCTAGCTAGTTTCAAATCCAAATTAATCTCTGCTGCAAAGATGTCTTCCAGTGGAGAAGTCGCTTGCACTTACGCCACCTTGATTCTTCATGACGACGGAATTCCCATTACTGTAAGTTATTCTTACTTGCTTTTTTTTTTATTTTTTGTTAGATATATATATATATATATAGAATGCCTCTTGATGTTGGGTTTCACATTAAACTTGTTTCCTACAGGCTGACAAGATTTCAACTTTGGTAAAGAAGGCCAATGTCCAATGTGAGTCTTACTGGCCTGGCCTCTTCGCTAAGTTTGTTGAGAGGAAGAACGTTGAAGACTTGATCATCAACGTTGGTGCTACTGCCGTTGCTGTCTCTGCTTCCACAGGTGGTGGTGCAACAGCTGTTGAAGCTCCTGCTGCCGAAGAGAAGAAGAAGAAGGAGGAAGAGAAAGAAGAGAGTGATGACGACGATATGATTATGAATCTCTTCGACTAGAGGGCATATTGTTACTTGGAAGTGATGGTTTTTCAAATGATGTTGTAGTTGTGGTAAAAACTGGGTTCTTTTCAGACTTGTGAAGGAAATAATTTTTAGACTTAATAAAAAATTAAAGATAAAACAAATTAAATTCAAAGGTGATGTAAATATTATGGAAAGACCAGGGGTTAGGATTTCGCCATTCACCAAAATTCATGTGATTCAATAATAATTATTATCATGCAATTCTAGACGTTATAATTCAAATCAAAAACAATAGACGTTATAATTCAAATCAAAAACAATTGTGATTCTAATCATTGCCTAAATCAGATTTTCAAAACATCCATTGTTAATCGCAAGCATGAAATATCAAAAGCAATAAACCAAGCATATTTCATCAAGAGAAAACACAATTAATTAATAAAAATCATTTATTCAATTTTCATTCGGTGCAATTAATCATAAAAGGATTGCATAAATAAATTTAAATGAATTTTACCACATAACTTTTAGAAGAATGGCTTCCTCCATCACCCCTGGGATTGGGTTTAGCTCCTCATCCCAAAAACACACCCACAAGATGTATTCATGGCTAAAATAGGTGTTTCTATTGATGTATATAAGATGAAACAGGAATTAGCAACGCTGTAGAAGTGTTACAACGTCACTGTTACAAAGGGGTAAGTGTTTTTGAGACTGCTGTAAACGATAAGCCTTTACTGCTGTATAAGAACGATACTTGTTCTGCTTTTAAGACTGTCGAAGAACGACGGACTCTGCGAGTCTGTTCTTCGTCTTCTTCTTCCTCCTCGAGCAGCAGCAGCGGCAACAACAATACCTCCTGTAACTTCTTCTTCTCGTCTCTCGTGAACTCCCAACTCTCTCCTAAGGGTTTCTAAAACTTTCTAACCCTCTTTATGACTTGAACCAACTCTTATATAGTCCTCTAATCCCGAAAAATCTCTACTGAATCCGCGACTTTTTTTTTTCTTCTCTGCGTTGTTGAGAGAATATCTCTCTTGTGATCTCCCTGTACGCGTTTGTTAGCTATAAACTTGCCACCAAACTCTTATCAAGACTTGAACAGGACCAAGTACAACAATCACTAGCGTGAAACTCTCCCAAATATTCCTCACAAAATCTTCAAACTCAACAGAAGCGTACGTGTCCTGTTTGGACTTTGATCACTTCTCCCAGCCATTCCAGCCCAATTGGTTGGGTCCAATCGATTGTAACAGACCTGTTGAGTCTTGTAGAGTCCATACGTACCAAATACATCCATTGAATCTCCTAAAATCACGTAGAAATTCGATCTCCAAATCTGCTCCTCGCTGCATGCATTTTCCCGCCAAAACTTGTATTTGAATTATGAATATGACCTCCCCTTATCCAGTTCCGGTCTCCCTTTAGCAGATGCCTGGAAATGGGTCACCCCTTAGTAATTAGGTTACCCCTTATCCAAAGTGAGAGTCCGTATAGTAGTTTTCTCCCACGGACGCAAAAACCATTTTTTAGCCAATTTCGCCGCAAAAGCTTATTTCTCCAAGAATACCTACAGGGACATAAAAAGCCATAATAAATATAAAATCGAGCACTAATAATATATACAATTGAGATTATATAAGACACAAAAATGTGCCTATCAAATACCCCCAAACTTATTATTTGCTAGTCCTCGAGCAAACCAAATAGAAAATAAAATCCTAACTCACTGTCGCAGGCATCGTCGATTGCATTTAGCGTATGCAATAAGCCTTTAAACCCCTAGGTGGCCCTAGTGGCCGATTTAAAGTCTCGGGAGGGCTTACCAGAGATATACCCACAAAACCATTACTCCTAATTGGTCACAAGTATCCAAAGAGCTATGAGGACATACATATTCTCAACCTATCTCCAAGTAACTAGAATGCCAGAGAAATTAAAGGTGTCAGCTCTAAAGCTAACTGAAGAAAAAGGGAGACACATCCACACAACTGCAAGATAAAGAGATATCCGCTATACAGCTAGATAAACATTGTAAGATGCGTCCGCTGCTTTACAACTGGATAAGATTAGGAGAGAGATAAAAATGAGAGGGACATATGCTATACAGCTGGACTAATTACGTGTGATGAGTTAAACCAATGCTAGAAAGATCTTGTGTCAGATTGAAATCAGACTAACAAAGCAACCAAAATGCATCTTTCTTCGACTCTCTCACAGTGCCCAGTAGAAACAACGCATTCTTCGGTATTCAACTGTTGATGATAAACTCTCGAACCTCATAGAACCTT
This sequence comes from Papaver somniferum, assembly GCF_003573695.1. Taxonomy (NCBI): domain Eukaryota; kingdom Viridiplantae; phylum Streptophyta; class Magnoliopsida; order Ranunculales; family Papaveraceae; genus Papaver; species Papaver somniferum. Next base: position 1,397,621 of record NW_020625487.1, read on the forward strand.
GACAGTTAACTCTTCTCTTCGATTTCTTGCTTGACTTATAAATTTCTTCTTCCCTATGGCCTTATTGAACAAAAAGAACGTAATGATGTTTCATTTTTTATTTTTTTATTTTTTTTTCCATTTCATCTTTTTTTTTTTTTTTTTTATTCATGGCTAAAATATTACAAGACAAAAATTTACATGGCCATGAGAGAAGGACTTTCAAAACTTGGATCTTCGCAACTTGTGATGTCTTGGTATCATGGATTCTAACAACTTACATCATTTGCTCTTATAACTTCAACTTTGATTTTTGAATTATTCTCTTCTATTATTGCTTCTAAACCTAAAACGTCTTCACTTTCTTCATAGATTTTGATGTCGCTCCGCTTGTTGATGATGATAAGTTTCTACTGAGAGAGAGTCGCAATCCAGTAACTAAGACTACATTGTGAGGTTGCTTTGTCTTTCTGGCATTTCCTGACCTACTTGCCTTTCCATCATGTATGGTTAGGTCCATCACGGTTACCCTCTAAAAAGAACAAGTTCTCTCCTGAATTTCAAGGATCTCAATGTCTTTTTCTCTAATATCTCAATAAGTTGTTATCTGTAGCATTCCAATTTCTATCTTTTCGGTGAGAAACAATATGTAAACTTATCTAACCGGATACCATGTGACGCTAGAAGTTTCAAAAGTGCAACTAAAAAGTTTCTCCCATACCCCCAAACTTAAATCTAACATTGTCCTCAATGTTCTAAAGATGAAAAAAAAAGCATGAACAAGGAGAAACTGTTACCATTTGAAGCAAAAGAGATAAGGAAAGATATTACCGTGTCGCATGAATATTGGGTTACCTCCCAAGAAGTGCTAAGTTTAAATTCTTCAGCCAGACTAAGCAAGGATTAGTCAACTCGAACCGTATAACAGTAGCCGGAATAACTGTGGGTCTTTAAAACCAAAAAGAGCTGACAAAAGGAAACTGCAGTGAACCAAGAAAATGTACAAGACTAGCATTCCCTTACCTAGTTTCTGGATAACTATCGCTAATTGCGGTTCAGGTTCAGGTTCTATGAAGGGGTCTAAATAGACTATTTTCCTCGGATGCATTTCCTCATAGGTAGGATCCAAATTATTAGGTCCTAGAGTTTGGAAAAACTCAGATAAGAACCTGGAATCACAAAATAACCTAAATAATTTAGGATCCTCTAAGTCAATTAGATATGACTTACATAGTTGACCACAGTCAGGGTAGTGGTCATTCTGAAGCAAATGTGTCAATTCTAATTTCCTAAAGTACTTAGGCTTAGTCTCAGAACGTAATAAGTGACACATTGGAAATCTATACGTTCCCACAATTGGAAGAAAACTATTTGGTGGGAAAAAAAAGTCAATCTGGGTATCATAGCCTGGGCAAACCACATCAACCAGAGGATGGGTTTCTAACGACTGAACTTTTTTCAAGACATCATTAGGTTCAGGAAACCTAGTATGAAGATAATCTTGTAAGATGGTTGAGGCATGGATATCAAGTCCTATGTGAGGGGACTTTCTGAGAGTTAAAGGTAAAGCACTAGGAAAGTGATAATCACCCCCAAACTTAGAGTTTTCAGTGTCTCTAGATAGACCTCTAATTATTTCTTGAATTTCCGTATCTTCAGAGTCCTTAAAATATTCAAGAGATTCTTCCAAGTTATTATCAGGTAGTGCATCTTTACTCATCTCTACGGGTCTATCTTCTTCTTCCAAGACTATTGTTTCTAAGTCGCTAGACTCTAAAACAACATTTTCAGAATAAACCCGTTCCTCTAAACCACTATCGGCTTCGTAATCAAAAGGAAATACTACATCGTCTAAAACGGTGGTATTCCTAATCAAATCCTCGTCCTCTTGAATAGGTGAATAATCATAAAAATTATTTGGATTTGAAGTAGAAATAATATAATCACTATAAAGCTCAATTGGATTACTAGATTCCTGATCACTATGCCTACATATTTCAGATTCTTCATCACTACTATCCTCATCATCATAATAGTACGAAGATGATTGAACCTTATCTAAATAAGTAGTTTTACCAATTATAACCTCGTTATCTTGATTATGTGAAAAACTATCTTCATTCTCAAGGGTATTATTGGATACACTATATTGGCAATTGAAGTTATTTCGAGCAATACTTTCGTTCGTCTCTAACTCAAGTCTACGTGTCGACTCAGCTATCCTCTCAAGGGTCTCTTCCAAATAAAGTTCCCTTAGTGTAGGATCTAAGTTTTGAGTTAATCTATTGAGGATATCTTCTACAGATTCAGTTGTTGTTGCATTTCTTTCGTCCATAACTACATTATTCACCTCATCTAATTTATACGTCGATTCAGCTAACTGACGTGATGACTCAGCTAAATTCCTGAGAGTCTCTTCTAGAGAAGGAATAGGAACTGAAGGATCATAATAAGGACTACTTTTCAATAGTTTGATTGTATCCTCTAGAGACGAAGAACTAGTACTATAATCTTCTTGCTCGTATGACTGATGCACGTGTGGATAGTAATTGGGCTCACCATGGTATGAACCATAACCTTGAAAAGGTTGGCGTCCCCAGCCACTATTCTCACTATGGTCATAATACTGATGATGTCCATATTCAAATTCAGGTCGATATTCATTGTATTGGCTTCTATCATACCAGTTCGACATTCTTAATTGCAAGGGAATTCTACACAATCACAAACAAGGCTGACTCGACCAAATCAAACCTATAGAATCTAGCAAACAAAAAGCATGATGGCTCCACTTAGATTGTTTCTAGACTAGCTTCTATCTCTCGAAGGGGAATTCGTTACAGTTTAAGCAAACCCCTCTGGAATCAATCCGAATCAAAGTAAGTTGAATTGAGGCGAGGGAAGCTCAGTGGAGCTTTGATACCCAAGGCCTCACCGCTATCACAAGGCGGCGCAGTCACGAATTTAACTCACAGAAACCATTATGAACTTCGAGATTGCTTAAAAGGTAACCAATATCCTTCGAAATTTTTTCCTAACAAGCTCGATACCCTATATGTCTCTTTCTAATCAGATTTTAAAGCTTGGGTTCGCGTTAGGTTTCGTTTTCCTAAGGCGGGCAAGAAGGGAGCGGTGATGAAATCCGAACCCTTATCTTGTATTGGCCAGGCCTTGCCCTTTACTAGGAATTTAAAAACAGTATGGTTCGTCCTCAAACAATTATCACCTTAAGGAATACAGTAACTCGCTTACAGGAGATTCGCGAGTGTTTCGATTGGACTTACCTCCCGTACCAGACGGGGGATGAACCGTTGTAGTCGACTCGGGCCACGACTCCTATGTCATGTACGAACCCGAGGGGATGAGACGATATTGTAATCGTCTTCCTTCCCTGCAAACAGTTTGTATTTAAGGATCCCTTCCATAGGGTATAAAAATAAAAATAAAAATGTCCAAAGTTTAAAGTCCACAGTCCACAAAAATAAAGTGCAAAAGAAAAAGTAAATTACAAAATATTTCCTAATACAATTCTAAAAAAAAATAAAAATAAAAATAAATAATAAAACTAAATCCTAAAACAAAAATTGTCTTTTTTTTCTTCTCTTTTAGCTTTAAGCTTTGTTCCAAGTCCTTAGTATCCAACTTCAAACCTGCAAATCAAAGACACACCCAAAGAAACGTAAAGAGGAACAAATAAAAATAATAATAAAAAAAAATAAATCTAAAAAAAAAAATGCTACCTAAACACAAATCCGCGTCGGCGGCGCCAAAAATTTGATGGTCTTTCAAATGATGTTGTAGTTGTGGTAAAAACTGGGTTCTTTTCAGACTTGTGAAGGAAATATTATGGAAAGACCAGGGGTTAGGATTTCTCCATTCACCAAAATTCATGTGATTCAATAATAATTATTATCATGCAATTCTAGACGTTATAATTCAAATCAAAAACAATTGTGATTCTAATCATTGCCTAAATCAGATTTTCAAAACATCCATTGTTAATCGCAAGCATGAAATATCAAAAGCAATAAACCAAGCATATTTCATCAAGAGAAAACACAATTAATTAATAAAAATCATTTATTCAATTTTCATTCGGTGCAATTAATCATAAAAGGATTGCATAAATAAATTTAAATGAATTTTACCACATAACTTTTGGAAGAATGGCTTCCTCCATCACCCCTGGGATTGGGTTTAGCTCCTCATCCCAAAAACACACTCACAAGATGTATTCATGGCTAAAATAGGTGTTTCTATTGATGTAGATAAGATGAAACAGGAATTAGCAACGCTGTAGAAGTGTTACAGCGTCACTGTTACAAAGGGGTAAGTGTTTTTGAGACTGCTGTAAACGATAAGCCTTTACTGCTGTATAAGAACGATACTTGTTCTGCTTTTAAGACTGTCGAAGAACGACGGAATCTGCGTTCTTCGTCTTCTTCTTCCTCCTCGAGCAGCAGCAGCAGCAACAATACCTGCTGTAACTTCTTCTTCTCGTCTCTCGTGAACTCCCAACTCTCTCCTAAGGGTTTCTAAAACTTTCTAACCCTCTTTATGACTTGAACCAACTCTTATATAGTCCTCTAATCCCGAAAAATCTCTACTGAATCCGCGACTTTTTTTTTCTTCTCTGCGTTGTTGAGAGAATATCTCTCTTGTGATCTCCTTGTACGCGTTTTTTAGCTATAAACTTGCCACCAAACTCTTATCAAGACTTGAACAGGACCAAGTACAACAATCACTAGCGTGAAACTCTCCCAAATATTCCTCACAAAATCTTCAAACTCAACAGAAGCGTACGTGTCCTGTTTGGACTTTGATCACTTCTCCCAGCCATTCCAGCCCAATTGGTTGGGTCCAATCGATTGTAACAGACCTGTTGAGTCTTGTAGAGTCCATACGTACCAAATACAGCCATTGAATCTCCTAAAATCACGTAGAAATTCGATCTCCAAATCTGCTCCTCGCTGCATGCATTTTCCCGCCAAAACTTGTATTTGAATTATGAAGATGACCTCCCCTTATCCAGTTCCGGTCTCCCTTTAGCAGATGCCTGGAAATGGGTCACCCCTTAGTAATTAGGTTACCCCTTATCCAAAGTGAGAGTCCGTATAGTAGTTTTCTCCCACGGACGCAAAAACCATTTTTTTAGCCAATTTCGCCGCAAAAGCTTATTTCTCCAAGAATACCTACAGGGACATAAAAAGCCAAAATAAATATAAAATCGAGCACTAATAATATATACAATTGAGATTATATAAGACACAAAAATGTGCCTATCAGGAAGCTACTTGATGTTTTGTTTTTAGTTTATTTTGTCTAGTTGAGACGTGTTTTTATAAACACAACATAGCAATGGAAGTTTTTTATTCGTAATATACTCTGACCCTAGTAATACAGGAAAACTATATGCGTTGTAGGATCAGAATCTCGCAACGATAATATCTCAGCGAAATTATCAACAACACAACACAACAGCTTCGCAGAACAATTAGAGAGCTTGCAAATTTAACATTTTTAAGGTTGCGAGAATGTCGCAGACCATACCCGAAAGTAAAGGACAGATTAGATGTCATCCACTATGTATTTCCCTATAAAAAGTCGTTCAAGTTGTAAACAAAGGGAGAGATCTTTTTTGAGTAAGAAACAAGTAAACATGAGAGAGAAAGTCTAGAATAGAGGTCATTCTTTATTCCTTTATCTTTTCTTGTAAGAACATTCGAAGATTGATCAATAAAATTAATAGTGTAAATCTAAAAATGAGTTGAGTAATAATGAAATCATATGAGGGGTGTAGTGTAGGATTTCCTGCAACTACATAATGGCGCTAGAAACAGAGAAGATAAATATTGAGATTTGTGAAGATTTAGAGTGATTGATTAAGAATTTTACATAATTTCTTGCAATATTGTTAACATTGAAGAAATGGCTAGAAGAAGAAATACATCTGAACAACCGACTACTGTTTGAAGAAGCAAGAGAATTGCTGGGAGAGAAAGAAGTGAAATGGGAGAATCTACTAGAATGAGAAATAATGGAGAAAATCAAATTCATCCACCAATTCAACAAACACTAGTACAAGGGAGGAATACAGATTATGATAGGGTGAGTATACACACTTGGCAATCAAATTCGGCAGAAGAAGTAGAAGAAGAGCAACAAAACAGAAACCATAGACAGGTAGAGATAAATCAAGAAGCAGATGCAGGAATAATTCATGGAGATGAGGAAATTGGAGCGTTAGAAACGTTGAGACGAATAATACATGAAGAAAGAAGAGCTGAGGCAGAAGAACGTGCAAATCTAACAAGGAAAAATCACGAATTAAGGATGGAGAATATAAGACTACAGAATAGAAGATCGAGAAGTATTACAAAATCATATATAAGATCGACTAGAAGAGAAATGAGGCGAAACTCACCCACAATCAATGATGGAAACAATATTCAATATGAAATATCAAATCCTAATGAAGAATATCGCGAAAATAGAGAAAGAGCTAATGATCGTTACGTTCCACAAAATGAAACTTTTGAGGATGGGAAAAATTGTGGAAATCAAGAGAACGGACAACGTCAAGGACGAAATGACCAAGATGGCGAAGTAAATCGAGAGGAAGGAAGAATAATTTTACATGAAAGAGAAAATCAAAGAAATCAACAGACAATTGAAGAAGAAATTGAAAGACATTATGCTGAACAAGCACGTTTAATATGCGAACGTGAAAGATTGAGAGAGGAAATGTAAAAACAAGAGCTTCAGGAGACAATTCGCCAGAACAATCACGACAATCGAGAAAGAAGGCGTACACAAAACCGGAATAACGGTAATCTCAATGAGGAGTATGATAGAGTACAGAGGATGGCTGAAAGACAGTGAATGGAATTGATAAGAAATTAACAAAATCATGGAGGGGAATATGAAAGGCATCATCATATGTGAATTCAAGATAGAGATGAGGAAGAGAATCGCAGAATAAGACGAGATGAGGATAATGAAGAAGAAATGCAAAATTTCGCGAGAGAAGATAGACATGAACGCAGAAGAAGAGAGGCGGAATTAAAAAGACCAATGGATCAAGATTCAGGTGTAAATAAACAAATCTTGAAAGAATTAGAAGAAATGAGAGGAATGCTAAATAATAGAGGAGAAGTAGGCAGAAGACAATTAGATGAAGCAATAGAAGAAGCGGCGAAAACTCCATTTACAAGGGAAGTACAATTAGGAGGAATACTACCGAAATGCAATTTGTCCGCATTAACCAGCATTTTTGATGGAACAACTTGTGCAATTCAACACATTAAAGCCTATGTGAGGTGCATGTTACAATGGGAAAATCATGATGCCGTATTGTGCAAATATTTCGCATCCAGCTTAACAGGAGAGGCGTTAAAATGGTTTGAAGGTCTACCAAAGAACACAATAACATCCTTCAATCATTTGCAGACTACATTCTTAGGGGCATATATAAGTAATAATTCTTCGCGACCTGGTATAGAAGATGTGTTTGGATTAAAACAGAGGATTGGCGAAAGTTTGAAACACCTGACTAAAAGATGGAGAACTATGTATAGCGAAATGACTGGCCATGTAGATGAGAGATATCTTATATTATCATTTATTAATGCTATGTTGGCAACAAACCTATTGTATGTCCAAATTTTCAGAGTCAAGAATACGATCACAATGACTGAATTGCGAGAACTTCAAGAAGAATACATTGCTCTAGAGGAAAGGCAAAATGAAATGGAATCATATCCAGTTGCGAACAACAGCTCACAAACAGCGAATGCAAGCTTATTACCAAAGCTAATAAACACAGTAGCGAATACTTCGCAAGTACAACAAGAGAAGGTGACGGGTAACAATCAACAGAAACTGGTGGCTATGGGAAGCCGAGATCAAGAAGAGTATGAAAGAGAAAGAAATTTCTACAATCGTGGTGGAAATAACAAGATTCAAAGACTCGGTCAACCACAAGAAATTTATGGAGGTCAAAGACAAAACTATAATAGAGGACAAGGAGGTCACAAGGTAGTATGGGAAGAAATCAAGATGCCACCTCTAAATGCAAGTGTGGAGAAGATATGGGAAGCTATAATCTTGATGGAGAATATACCAACACCATGGAACATGGGAACGGAACCACCTCCAAACTGCAGAAGCCATGAGTTTTGTTCTTATCATCATTTTCATGGACATACAACAAATGATTGCAGGAATGTAAAAAGAATTATTTTGAGAATGATAGATCAAGGAAAACTAAACCACTTTTTGGTAGGGCACCCACAATCTCAACCACTTCCACCACCACCAGAGCATCACAAAGTGAACGCGATGAAAAAGAAGGAAACATTCTTCATAGAAGTTGGTGCAAAAGCAAAAAATCTATTATGTCACTCTATCGTACATTCATATAAGACAATTGAAGATTTTCATGACAATGTTTTGAGTAAAGTGTTCGCAAGAGATAATGATGGAAGAGAAATTATGAATATTGCGAAAATCTCGCCACTAGATGAACTGCAGAAACAAATCATTTCTTTTACCGCAGAAGAAATTCCCGAAGGAGAAGAGGTGCATGACAATCCATTGGTAGTAAAATTATAAATTAATCCAAAACCGAAAGAAGATGAGGATGATGAAGCTGAAGATTAATGGGCAATTAATAGAATTCTAATCGATACTGGAAGCTCTGTGAACATCTTATTTTATCATACTTATAAAACCATGGGTGGAATAGATTATGATCTTATACCATCAACATATAAGATATATGGTTTTAATGGTAATGCTAACAATCCTAAAGGGGAGATTACTATGCGAATTCCATTGAAGGGAATATCTTCCGAAATCTTATTATGTGTCGTTGAAATAGAATCACCCTACAATGCGTTAATTGGTCGACCTTGGCTACATGGGATTCTAGGTGTAGCTTCAACTTTCCACCAGTGCATCAAATTCCCTCACCCCAGTGGTGTAGGAATAATAAAGAGAGATTTGGTTGAAGGAAAGAGGTGTTACGAAACTGAGATAGAATCTTGGGAAGGAAGAGCAAACAAGAAGGAAAACTGGCGACACAAAATCAAAGATACACAAAGAAGTGAGAGGTTGATGGTGGATGCAATCTAAAGGAAAGGAGAAGAGATGTTGCGAAACTAATGCTAGCTCAGAATAAAAATGATGAACATACCACTACCAAGGAAGCAGTAGAAGAAAATAATAAAGAAGCAGAGGATGACAAAGGTAATAGAAACAACAAATGTATGAATGATTAAGTTGTTGCGATACTCTCGCAATAAGTAAAATTCTCAAAAATACATTTGATTGAATGGAAAAATTGAGATTGTGAAATTCAGATACAATATGATGATTTGCGAGACTATCGCAGAGATAATGAATTTTACAGAAGACAGTCAGAGAAAAATGACAAAAAAAGAAAGGGGCAAACCTTTATGGCGTACACCCTAGTTCGCGAATGCAATTTCGCAAGAGGCAAATGTAAGATCTAAAGTACGTCATATAAGGGGGTACCTGTTGCATGGCTCAGGGAAAGGCTACACCGCCACCGGAACCTGAGTCATGGAGATTTGGGGTCAATAAAGCCCATCCGGGAGAGGCGCCTTGGATTCTCAGCTTAAGCATATGACTTAGGTTGGGCGAATAAGGTAATAAGGACTCTCCCAAGGAGTGCAGATCTGATCAAGGCGCCGAGGTACACGGTTGAGTCAAGAGTGCCAGGGACGTTTGAAGCGTACTTTGCCATTCTTGACAAGTCTTGGCTTATACTGCACTCGGCCTGAAGAAAACCCCACTTAGGGTGCAGTCTCGTAACCATAAGCCCTATAGGTAAAAGGGATAAGAGGCTGCGAAAACAACTGGTTGTTGTTAAGACTGGATGGGAGGAGAGCTAACCTTGTATGGTAGAAGTACGCCTCCTTGAAGGGGCAACCAGGGGGAGATAAGGGCGGCACCCTCCATTAGGGAGCTGATAAGTGTCTTAAGACGCAAATGTCATGAGGCTTTTTATTCGCAAGGGTATTAAGGCTTGTCATATTTGTGCAACAATCCTGAAGAGGCAATAATACAAAAGAAAAGATAAGACGAGATCAATGGGTTTTCGCATGAAAGTGCGAAGACGTCCTGCGATTTCGTCGCAAGACGGCAATGTCATGGGGCTTATTTTCGCAAGAATATTTAGGCCTGTCATATTGTCGCAACATTCCTGAAGAGGCCATAATACAAAAGAAAAAGTTAAGGCAAGATCAATGGGTTTTTGCATGAAAGTGCAAGGACGTCCTGCGATTTTGTCGCAATGACAAGAGGTGGCATAATAAGACCTTTAATTAGGAAGGCAAAATAAGACCACACAGGAATGAGATTTTGAAAAGAATCAAAATTCACTTCGCATAAGATTGCGAAGTTATACATAATTAACTGCGAAATTGAGGCATAAAATAAGAAAATTTATAAAATCTCTCATTTGGATCAAATAACAGAGGCAAGTATGGGAATGAATGAAATTAGAAAATGTTATTTGTCTCCATATGATAGATTTACACAAAGATTCAAAAATTAATGATTATATTGATTAACTGTATTGCAAGGAAGAATTGTTTTAATGAATGCAGGTCAAAATGAAAGAAACACAAATATACAGAAAGAAGGAATAAATGTACAAGTATTACAGAGAATCAAAGAAAGAAACAAAGACTACTTCTTAGTTGATCCTTCATTATCTTCATCAGACTTGTTCCCTTCTTCGTCTGCGTCAGAATCTTCATCACCATCAGAACTTCAACCATCAGATTCTTCATCATCAGCTTCGCTATCAGAATAATCAGACTGGGAGTATTCTGTGGGATCTCTTCCAAGAGACAAGGATAATCAGAATGAGGATATTATGATCGTCACAAACCATTTGGATAGTTTGATTGCGAAAATGCATAGCATCATTCTTAAAATTCGCAACAGTGATCTTGATTTGATTCTTTAATCTAGAATACTTGTCGTTGCGAGAAGAAAGATTCTTTGCGAGTTCCTCCTTTTCAGCTTCGAGTTCCTCAATCTTTTCACGATATCTTTTCAGAATCTGCGAGCAAAAGACAATCAATTATTAACTTGATGAAAATTCATAAGAAGCAAAAGATTAGTAAAGAAGAGCAGTTAGTAACCTTCTCTGTCAGAAATCATATCTCTAATCAAGGCTGTATGCTCAACTTGGAGACTAACATTTACACCTAAATTTTCTAGCATCATCTAAGATTTTCGCAGCCCAAACAAATTCATCCTCATTACTTATAAGAAGACGAGAACGAATTTGATTTTCCCTTTCGCAGAGTTCGATGTTCTTGCGGTTAGCTTCATCTCGTTCAAGTTGAACTTCAAGAAGAGTCTCTTGGAATTTCGCCAAAGCCTTCACCTTGATCAGAGATGCGATCCTTATCATCTATGAGACCGCTAATTTTGGTTCTTAACTCATTGGTTTTCTCTTTAGAATCAAAAGGAGACGCTTAAATCGGTTGGCTAAGCCTAAACTAGATCTATGGTCAATTTCTAAGAGGCGAAATTTAGATCTAAGCTCATTTAGAGAAAGAGATGAAATTCTATCATTTGAGAAGCTATTTAAGGAATTGTTAAGACGCTCAAGAAGGGTATCATTATCCAAGGCATTAGGAAATGAACGAAGAAGGGTAGCTTCATCAGAAAGACCATAAATGTCTAAAAAGGATCATTTAAATAAGATAAAACAACAGGATGAATGAATGAAGGGAAAAGAGAAAAGTAACATACCGTAAAGCTGATTATTAGCTTGCTGAAGACTAGAGATTTTGTTCTTATACGAAGAAGAATCAATTTCTAATTGTCTATTTTTCTCGCGAAGACCTTTAACTTCAGCTTCCAATTCTTCATTCTTTGTGCGAAATTGAAGATTCTTCTTTTCAAGATTTTCGCGTCTCTCTCTAGTCTGAGGCAACAGCAAAAGAAGCTTTTCCAGCCTGCGAGAAAATATAAAAAATATTAATATAGAAAGAAATTTTGAGTTATGACAATGAAGAAGTAAAAGGATAAAAGTATACCAGACTATTGAGAGAGAATGCAAGAAGTCGGGAGTCACTGATCTAGAAACTCCACGAAGAGAACTATCACCATCCACAAAGGGACATCGCAAATAGCGAGAGCTTGCAGGTATTGCGAATTGGCTATCTCCCATTCCTTGTAGAGAATCAGAAAAGAGGCCAGAGAGCTTAGCCATAGAAGATTCAGGTGGGAATCTTCACTTGCGGCAAGATCATCATGTCTCATCCTTGTCACTTTCGGAATTTTCGTGAGGAGGAATATTTGAAGGAGAAGAAGAACGGACTTTCCTTTCTTTGAAGGAGGAGCAGTTGATTTTTCCTGCGAAGAGCACCTTTACCTTTATCACCAGTCTTCGCAACATCAGCAGGTTCTTCTATTTCAGCAATAATCTTCACACACAGATAGAAATAAGAAATGGAAGCAAAGTATACTGTTTAAAATCATAAGAGAAATTTCTTACCTCATCTGTGTATGAGCGAAGAGCTAACAGAGTACTAGCTTTCCCAGTCCTGTTATAACTATCTTTCAGTTTTTGGATCTGCAGAATGTCGCAAGAGTTAGCGAAAAAATAATAAAGACAATAAAGAAATATAAAGTGAGCTAAAAGAAGAAACATACCTCTTTCTCCTTCTCGGGCCAAGAGAAAACCCAAGGTTGATAAGCAGCGAGATTCGCAGGAAGAACATTTGACCCAGCAATGTAAGGTCCTTTTAGCATTAAAGGAAAAACACACCATTTATCATCTTTGGATTGGCGAGGAGTTGTTTTTACCAGAATGCCAGTCAATATCTTGCATGAGAATTTTAGCTTCATCAATGTTATCTTTCCTTTTTAAGCGAATACCCCAGCGAGTATTCTCTTTCTTCATGGAGATAAGTTCATAGTTCTCAAAGAAACTCGCTACTGTGTATTTCTCAGCAATTATCTCTAGGTGCGAATTTAGGATCCTAAGTTTTTGGATATAGAGATCCTTTACCAGCACCACGGTTAGCGAACTCTAGCATCAGACGGATGCAGTCCCACTCAGTTGGAAGATAGCGCGAAAATCCCGAGTGAGCGAGAATTTCATAGAAAAGGAAGATCTGGGTCATAAAGAGGAATGGGGAGACCTGCGAGAATGACCTAGCGAAATTATGATTGATTGATCATCACAATACTGATCAGAGAAAAGTTTGACAAAAGAATTGACTTGGGCTTTCACCAGGAATGATAGAGAGTATGAAACCTTCCAGCAAGATCTTTTGGACATCTTTTAAATTCTTCTCATGTCTATGACCACTTGGAGCCATATTTGAATATAGAGTATGGGAATGAATAAAAAAATAAGATTGAAGGGGGGAAAATTACAGCAGCAGAACTTGCAGAAGAATAACAGAGTTGCAGAGATGAGAGAATAAAAAGAGAAGAGAAAGTAAAAAGAAAGTGGAAAGAAGAGTATATAAAGGAGATTTTTTTACTCGAAGAAATAAACACCATTAAGACGAAAAGACGTGAGTTGAAAAGCAGCGGTTACAGAAGACGTGTCAAGAAACAATGGAAGAAAGAATACGTGTGATAAATGCAGAATATGAAGAGATGAACAGCTGCGGCATTTCTCACATCATTCTCTACTTTGCAGAGAAGATATGAGAAGAGGCAAGATGTAGGATCAGAATCTCGCAACGATAATTCTCAGCGAAATTATCAACAACACAAACAACAGCGTCGCAGAACAATTTCAGAAATGATACGATAACGACGTCAGCTAGATCACGAGAAAGATGTGATAGTCCTGCGAAAATTAGAGAGCTTGCGAAATTAACATTTGTAAGGTTGCGAGAATGTCGCAGACCATACCCGAAAATAAAGGACAGATTAGCTGTCATCCACTATGTATTTCCCTATAAATAGTCGTTCAAGTTGTAAAGAAGGGAGAGATCTTTTTGAGTAAGAAACAAGTAAATAGGAGAGAGAAAGTCTAGAAGAGGTCATTCTTGATTCCTTTATCTTTTCTTGTAAGAACATTCAAAGATTGATCAATAAAATTAAGAGTGTAAATCTAAAAATGAGTTGAGTAATAATGAAATCATATGAGGGGTGTAGTGTAGGATTTCCTGCAACTACATGCGTCTCCTATAACTTGAAATAAACTCGTATATTCTAATTTAAGTATAAAATCAAACAACTTTGCGTGAGGTGTTCGAGCTCTTTGTCCATTCATGGCACTCATCATCTTCTTTGGAAATTGAGGTACTTGATTCCGTAAGCAAAGACAAAGAAGAAAGCAAGGACAAACCCGACATGGGCTAAGACAACCAATTTAAGGAAACCGATTCCCAGCCGAAGCTTTTGCAAGTACCTTTGCACTGTTGAATCGACTGGCAACCCTGGAATCTGCAACTCGTTTGTCCTGTCTAACCTGAGATGTCACTGGACCGTCCAAGCAACAGGTGAAGCCTACTATTCCCTCAACTGCCACGATAAAAAAAAATGTAACAAAAATAGGGAAAAGATCCTGCACACCGGTGGGACTCGAACCCACAATCGCCTGATTAGAAGTCAGACGCCTTATCCATTAGGCCACGGGTGCATCTGCCGGCAAATCTTAGGTACGAGGATTTCATACAGGATGGCATTGCATTTCCGAGAGGATCCGGAGTAATTTCAATTCAAAGAGAAACTCCTTAACTCATTAACTGGTGGACATAGCATAAGAAAAATCATTCTGTAACTGAAATCTATGGAAAAAAAAAAGACTTGTATACAACTGAATGAACAGATAAGATTATTTAACCAGCACACATCAACAATGCAACGACTAAAAGTGAAGACCAGATACATCCTGGTAGAGACACTCTGCCAAACCTTCACTCACTAATTTCCAATAGTTTCATCTTTCTGCCTTGTCCATTTTTGGCAAGCCAATATGCACCATCATTCTCATTTTTTCTACTCCCTGACACATCGAAGAAGGCAAGACCTCTATTTGATATCAGAAAAGATATCCAAAACGAGTTTATAAATTTTTTCATGATCCACTTTGTAAATGCTAAACAGCAGAAGCAGATTACAGTCTTTGCAGGGAGTTTCAACACTCTTAGATTTCTAACCACATATACAAATTTTCCTGCGACTCCAACTGGCCATCACGTAATAAGCAACGTCTTCAGACATACAGTAAAGATAGAATGGGGAGACGATGTCATACTCTTTGGAGAGCTTTATACCTAAAGAAACACCTTCCAATTGGTGATAGAATGACGAGACACGGTCATCGAATTCACAAACAAGCTTCGACCAACCAACTATCTGCCTTTGACAAGAATCACGTAACATGGCTCCAAGTCCTATATTTGCACCGTCCATGTAGAAACTGTTGGTACGAATCTTGTTAGAGTATACAAATATTATATGTAAAGTTTTAGTATTTAGAGTTATATTTAGCGTTTGATATATTTAGTATGAATTGATTTACAAGTATTAGTCTTGCATACCAAGTTATGGTATCGATATATATACCTTATGGGTTCTCAATGTAAATTATCTTATTCAATAATACAATTCTCTTTTATCATAATATCTAGTAGTTCTGTCTTGGTATCAGAAGGTTCGATCCGGACCTGTTGCTCACCTCGTTTTCTTTTCTAACCGGCGGCGGTAGCCTTCAATGCTACCGTCCGCCGGATCTTTCCTCCGCTGCAATATGATTAGTTTTTCTTATTAGATTTGCATCCAACACATCTCCTCCTCCTCCACTTTCCTTTCTCTCTTTGTTTCCATCTTTCCTTCCTCGGTTGAGTTTTCATGCGTAACTTCTTCCCATCTCCCTCTTGTTCGTCTAGGACCCTACTTCTTCACCTGGTCCAATCCTACTTCTACAACCTATCTTGCATTCTTCTTCTTTCTCCACGATCAATACTCCATTCCTCTTATCAATTAATTAATTGATCCCATCTATCACTTTCCTTCTTAACTTTTCTATTCTTTTTCCTTGCCGTAAAACAGTAATCAGAAGCAAGCCTTCGCGCTTCTTCCGTACAGTAACCCTCTTATCTCATCACTTCTTTGTTTCTTAACCCTTACAACAGAACCAACTTAGTTCCTCGTCTTCAATCATCCTCAGGGCACCAAGAATCTTCACCATAGCCTCCTTCATCTAATCTTTCCGACCACCACATTATACCGTCCACTCCATCTTAAACGTCAAAACTCCACTTTCCAAGCCCCGAGCCCGACAGCCACTTAGGCCTAACCAACACCTATCATATCCATTCTTTGTCAACTTTTCTTCTCTTTTGTCTTATCAATGGTTCTTATATGCTCCATCAATGGTTATGTTATTTTCGCTGGGCGGTTCTCCGAATCGGTCTTCTTTTAATGGTGACGCGCTTCTTCTTATACTTCTCGGGCGTTTATTGGCACCGCACTTCATCAACAACTTTCATGGCCAATCTCATGTGGTTTTTTCCAATCCCCATGAGATTGAGGGAGGGTGTTAGAGTATACAAATATTATATGTAAAGTTTTAGTATTTAGAGTTATATTTAGCGTTTGATATATTTAGTATGAATTGATTTACAAGTATTAGTCTTGCATACCAAGTTATGGTATCGATATATATACCTTATGGGTTCTCAATGTAAATTATCTTATTCAATAATACAATTCTCTTTTATCATAATATCTAGTAGTTCTGTCTAATCTCATAAACTTGTTTTTTAGCTTTGATGTGAGCCTTAATTGCATTATCATCCTTGTTTCCCCATTCAGAGCATAATTCATCAAACCCCTTCGTCCTTGTTGGAACAAAAACCTCTTCTTCATGATCATCTTCCGACGAATCTATGTTCTTCTTAGTTTTACTACATATAATATCCGGATGATTTTTGCAATGTAGTTCTCTATACACCTGCTTAAATATGGATTTTTCGTCTTCATCTACTTGCAGGATGTCATGTATATGTCCCGGATCATGTGTACGCATATCATCATTCTCATTCATGAGATTATAGCTGGATCCAGAACTACCTAATAACCTGCTTAATGTTTCCATCAGACTCATACGAATCATCAACAGACAGTTCCTTTAATCGATCCATAGAAGCAGATGAACCCGACTCTGTATCCATAACACCTTCTCCACCAAAAAGAGATGCTAAGTAGTATGTAGATTTTAAGCAGATGAAGGATCTTCAAGTTTCTCCAACAAGAAATCAATGTAACAACTTAATCCAACTGGATATTACTGCAACTTCCTCAATGATTACCCGGTTTTAGGGTTACACAAGATGAGATCGATTTTTTGGGTTGTAGAAGAGGAGATCGGGTTTAGAGTTTCAAAAATACTATGCGACTCAGGAGTGAAATAGATTTTTACAGGCAGATGAAGATCTAGAAGAAGAAATCACCAAAGAGATTTTCTGGGGCTGGTGTTGCTGTGTTGAAGCTCCTGCCGCCGAGGAGAAGAAGAAGAAGGAGGAAGAGAAGGAAGAGAGCGATGACGACGATATGATTATGAATCTCTTCGACTAGAGGGCATATAGTTACTTGATGTTTCTTCAGTTCTGTCTGGCTACGACGTACGTTTGTTAAGCTCATTATTGTTTTTATAAATACATATTTTATAAATATGTAACAAAAAACTACCGCACACCCGGTGGGACTCGAACCCACAATCGCCTGATTAGAAGTCAGACGCCTTATCCATTAGGCCACGGGTGCATCTGACGGCAGCTCCTGGTACGAGGTCCATGACAGCTGTAATCTCTGCTGCAATCGTGAGACGAAGAGAGAATTGTAGCCAAGTAAGAAGAGAGTTCAATTGTACATCACTATGGGAAACTTGAATATTAAGTTTCGGTCCAAAATCATATGAAAACTCAATTTCCATAACGTAAATATCTGTACGGTTCAGTTTCCGTGAGACATCTCTTAGCTTAAATGAGGAACAAATCTGTTCCACTCACTAGTCAATTAGCGAAAAGAATTCACCACACTTAGGTTAAGCAATGCTTCATAATAGCGTTCTTTCGCTCTAAGGCCTATTCCCGTGGATATGGCAAAAATATGTTGTTTGGCGTATCAGGTGGCATGGCAAACGAGTTGCACAACCATGGGAAAATCACTGAGCGACAGAGTTTCTAGCGGTCGATATTTTCAATAACGCCAGCGATATTCATAATATCGCGCGATGTAAACTCTAGTGTCAACGGCTAGTTCTTTATCGCTATAAATAGGTAATTTTCAAATTCAGAAGTTTACCCCAAAATTTTTACGCAAAATTTTTCTCTAATTCTCTCTTTCTTAATCTAAATTTCTCAATTTCTCTCTTTCTCAATCTAATTTATTTTTTTGAAATTTCCCAAATGACACAATTTCAAACCCAACTTGACTTCAACACAACTTGATTTTTCGGGAGTAGTGCTTGAAGGTGCCGTTAAGAAGATATGTGATAATTATAAAAAAAAAAAGTAAGAAGCAAAGAAGTCTCGAAGTTTTGGATATCAACCAAGTCAAAACCGCAAATAAGAAAATGCAAGAAAGTTCAAGGCAAGGAAATCAAGGCAAAACAAATTTGAAGCCAAAAGAAGAGATAAACAAAGGAGAATCCATCATGAGCGCAGTGATTGGAAATTTGGTGAAATGAAGAAGATTAACAAGATGAAGAACATTGTCCCAAATTTTTATTTTTAAAGTCTATATTTCAAATTATTATTGTCTAGTTTTATGTCTTGTAAAAAATGACTATTTGATGATTATATCGAAGTTTAATGAATTTGAAAATTTGACGAGTAATGTGAAAATTAAGCTTAATTCTATTCTTAATCCAATCTTACATTTTAATTAGAGATACATTTAAACAAATATTAAAACCTCATACTTAGACAATTATGAAATAAAACATAAGAAACTTAAGTGGACAATCGAGAAATTAAAACATAAATATGGACAATATTTGGGCAAATATTTTAAAATGTCGAAACAATTTGAAATTAGAAGTCTTTTCGTAGATGCGACGATATCCGCACGACACCTATGTCGAAGTTTTATCATAGTTGCACCATACGCACGCCACCTTTGTTGAAATTCCATCCATGGATTCACCATTCCTCAAATTTGGACCTTCTTGATGAAGTAAAGTAACAAACCTAGTAACTTCCTTATTGATTATACAGAATCGTTGAATAAAACTCTGAAACATCACGATTGTTGAGATTCATTGTTTGTTCTTGAAATTTCCCATGAATCATTTGCCATAATGTTTCGAGATGTAACTGCATTTCCGCTACAGTCTCTCCTCAATAGAGAATAAATTCCTGTAAATAATAATTCATCTTCCGCAACAGTGAATTTTGGTTTTCGCCTTATTTGACTTCTCATAATTGACTTCTCCTAGTTTGACCTTCTCCTAATTTGACTTCTCCTAATTTCACTATCCACATTGGCACGATCAACAACTCTTCGATTTGCGGCATCACGTTGGTTTGCCTACGAACTCAGCGAACTCAGCAATGTTCATATTATCAACCATACTCTCTGAGGATTGGAAGAGTGATGAAAAGAATTGGAAATTGAGAAATTCTAGAGAGGTTTAGAAATTCTGGTGTGAGTTGAAATGAGATGGAAATTAGGTATTATAGATGGGAAAATAGTAGCGTTGGATGAATCTGATAAGCGATGATCAGAGAGTCGAGGGGTAGCTTGACTAGCGCTGGTGACTTAAAGACCAGCGAGCGATGGACACTCTATCGCTCGCTGGAACTCTGTCGCGTATGCCTATATGTTATTCCTGCATATAGGCATAGGAGTTTGGGAAGTTGGCATATTAATAGTGGATGCATATATGCCAAGTATCAGTTTTGGCATGTGCATAAAAATAGGCTTAATAAAGCGAAACGAAACGAAACTGGCTACCATAGTGTTTAGCTTAATCAGTACTAGCTAGACATGGCATCTAATCAACCTCCAACTTTACCTTGAAGTTTAGTTAATATTTTAGACCCATGCCAATACATATATTTTTAATATGAAATTTACTTAAAATGCATGTTATTTTGGAGGCTGCCACCCAAAGTCCCACACGTGCCTGAAAACAATTAGATTTGTACATGTAGGGTAGTATAAAATGAAAATGTAACTTGGTCTTCCAACAGATAATTTAATCTTCATGATAGAGTGTTAAATTGGGTTGTTCCAGCACGAGCACAGCCCATCCCAGCACGCTAAAATCTGAGCCCAGTCCTCCTAGCATGTGATTTAACCCAGCACGGGCCCAACGTTCGTTTCATGGGATGTGCTGGGTTAGCCTAATCATCACAGTAGCACAACACAACAAGTGGCACAAATTAGCACGTGGCCCAGCCCAGCACATCACATTAAGAAAGCACGTTATAGCATGCACAAGTACACTATATAACAAGACATAAAACATCACATTTTGTGTATATTTCATAAAAGAGTCGCTATTCTAGCTAGTTTTTGATATTTTATGTTAGCTTATTTTTATAACAACACATATAATACTTAAATATTTGGAAAATATATTTCAACATCGTTGTTATAATGTTGTTACCTATATTTAACTAGACCATTAGTTTAAATGACAATGATCCAATTTTATATTTGATGGGATAGTTTTTTTTATTGAATAAACTTTTTAATTTTACTTGAAATAATTTCAAATGATATGTTGTTTATTTATATTCTCGCGATAATGTCCGACTTAATGTATACCACTAAGTGACTTCAAATTGTTTATAACACAGCCCACGGGCACAGCACAACACGACAACACGTTTAAATCGTTGGCACAACACGGAACAACACGTTTAAATCGTTGGCACAACACGACACATGGCACGTGAAGCACGCGATTTCGTGTGCCAGAATGTGCCGGACCGGCACGTTTTACACCTCTATTCATGCAAGTAACGGAACACCCTAAATGGGAATAACTCAAGCATGCCCCAAAAAATTTGAGCACCTCTACAATAATTCGTCTTGAATTCGTCATAAGAATGGTGTAAAACACCGAGACTATACTTAAACATGTGAGTTATTTGACTTGAAATCTGTCGTTTTGCTAATCAAGCAAGCACATAGACTTAATTAAACGGTTTTATACATTGACCACATCTTTACGAAAATCACCATCAATATTGAGACTGATTACGAAATGGGTTTTCTTATCTTGTGCATTCATGCAAAGATAAGAACCAACCATTGGCTATAAAATATTAGAGAGAGAATGATTCTTTACATTGGAGAATGCATTTGTGGAGAGAAGTTCAAAAATACATGAATATTTTCATTTTCCAATGCAAAGAATTATTCTCTCTAATATTTTATACTTTTTTTACAATTTCCCATGTCAATGATTGGCTCTTATCTTGTGCATGGATGCACAAGATAACAAAACCCGAAAGAGTTTTAGATGGTTGAAAAGGTCTCGTTCAAAAACATTTATCACAAATATCCAACTATAAGTAAAGATCTATAACGACTTGGGATTCCGCATAGTAGTGAGAAAATCATGAAAGAGAAACAGTCGTACAATTTCATCCATGCAAAACAAAAAATAACATCTCAAAAGTTCTCTCAATAGAAACAACCTTATCAAGCAATTACATAAACGACATAACAAGTAAACATCAAGTATCTTTAGAGAATATATTAGCCCTTTCAAGAAATATAATAAAAAGGATTCTCATCGCGATTACAAAGTATTTGAACCATCAGAAGAAGGATTCTCATCGCGACTACAAAATATTTAAACCCTAAAACTCCCACCTCTCGCCACATCCTGTCCACCCCTGTGGTTAACCACCAATCTATCAAACAACCTACAATATTAAATAAAATCATAGTAAAATTCAAAACACAGAGAATCCTTCATGATCTTCTTGTTTTCTCTCCTCTTGCAACCTTGGAATCCTTGCCCTTCTTCTCTTAGATGGAACCTTTCTAGGCTGGCTGGTATTCTCATCATCCCGTCCTCCTACCTCCTTCATAGTCTGGTTTAAGAAAATCAGTAGCGTTGAAAATGTCATTTATAAGTTTGAATAAACCCCGAAAACTATAAAAATCAGTAACGGTTTAAGAAAAATTTCATTCACGAAAAAAGATCGCATATCTCTTTAATTTTTTTTTAATCAGCAAAAGTAAGAAATTTCAATTAGAAAGCTTAAAAATAAGCCAAAGAAACAAGGGGGAAAAATCCCAGTGTTCAGCCAAACAACAAATACTTACCAAAACCAAGCTAGAAGGCTCCTAGGATAATATGCCAAAGAAAACAAAAACTTACAACACAAAGAAATAATTCCAGTTAGCCTTAATTTGATCTAGATAAACTCCCTTCATTGAGTCAGAATTCTTACACCAAAAGTAAGCTTGAGATTTGATTTGTTAAAAGTGTGTAGCATTTCGTTTAATATAATGTTAAAAGTGTGTAGCATTTCGTTTCATGATGTGTTTTTCAATTGAGTTGTAGTAATAGGTTCGTTGAGGCTTGTGAAAGCAAAAGATTCTAGACTTAATAAAACTTAAAATAAAGAAAACTTAACTTCAAAATTTGATTTCAAGATATTAGAAAATAACCAAGACACTGATTCCACTATTACACATGAATGAATGATGGTAAATAACCAAAAATTCTAATTATCTTTAAGTCCCTTATTTTCTTAACTCACAAATAATCAGGGAAATTCTCAAAATTTAATTGTATCCCCTAGCATAGATTATCTAATCAAAGCATAACCTATCTAATTGAATCACAACTAATGAAGAAAATTATGCAAACAATTAAAAGCTCTGCAAAAGCAGGGATTTAGTGAATTATAATTAAATATTAGAGAAAATATAATAGTAACCAAATTATTCATGCGTAAATAGCTTCCTCATTGCCTTGGTTGTGAGAGAATTAGCACATCATCATGTTGGAAACATGCTCGAAATTCATTATTATTGCTCAAAAATGGTTCACAAATGATGAATAGGGAGAAATATAATGAAAACCGGGTTTGTAACAGTTATATGTGTTAAAACAAGAACGACACATAGTATGTGTCACTGATACTGTAGCAAATAAGTCTGCCTTTGATGTACGACCCTCGGCTGTGAGTCGTTATCACTGTAGAAAAACGACTGTCTTTGCTGGTCTGTTCTTCGTGTTCTTCAGCTATGCAGCAACAGAAATGGTGACTCTCTGCAACTTTCAATTTTTCGCCTCTAACATGTTCTAAATCCTCCCAATTCTCTCTCTAACCCTTCAGTGATACCCTAATAGGCTATTTATACTCAACAGGGACAAGAATCTTCGCTCATTACTCCGGAAAATCCTTCCAATATTCGGCAGTAAAAGAAAATATTTTGGAGATATTTTCTTTCCTTTCTTTCACAATCATGCATCTGTAGCTGTCCGACCTTCCTTGTTAATCTCAGTCATGCTCCAAACACGCTTAGAATGAGTCCCTGGTGAAGTAAAACTCATGCAAGAACATTATCTTCACGTTATTTCCCGTGAATGTCTTCTCGGCCAAACAAACCTCCATGTTTTCTTCTATCCACAATTACAGCCCAATTTCACCGGTTCTGATGGACTTACCAGTCCTATTTTTATGTAACAGGCCCATATCAATCCATTTGAGTGATTGAATCACTCCATAAGTCTCCAAAATCAAAAACAGCAACTCTCGGGGTTTTGCTCATGCAAAACCCGTAACTCCCTGATTTCTTCTAACTCGAGTTCTAGCCAAAATCCATCGAACCAAAGACCCAAAACAATCCTGTTAGGCTCAAAGGAAGATACCCAAACTGTTCCAGCTCTTTAGTTTCACTGAAACAAGCTCAAATTCGCAACCCTAGTTCTGACATTGAAACCAAAAATTTCCCGCCAAAACATAACTTTTGAAATGAAGAAGATGGTTAGCCCTTATCCAACGTCCTGGGTGCCGAATAACAAATGGGTGATATGGACAAATGGGCTACACATAGCCGTGGGTGACACATAGAAAAAGTGGGGGTTCGTATAGCAAATGTCCTTCGGAGGTGCTCCGAGCAACTTTTCGAGCCGAATTTTCCAACAATATTTATTTCCAAAAATACCTACAAACACAAAACACCCATAATAAGGACGAAAACGAGTACTAACAATACGAAACATTGAGGACAAATTAGACACATAAATGCGTCTATCAAATACCCCCAAACTTATTATTTCTAGTCCTCGAGCAAAACTAAAAAATAAAAATAAAACCGAGTTAATCTCAGGAGGGTTTACCAGAGGTGTACCCACAAAACCTTTACTCCAAACCCTAGATATCTATGCAGAACCTTGGAAAGCACTAAAGAATCTCCTTGGTTGGCATACCTATTGACTACAGGAGGAAGTACCTTGATGCGAAATTTCAATTGTTGTACACGAGTTTGCACTCAAGCATACTAAAATTCATATAAAGTGACAGAGCTCTACTCAGATAGTTTCTGGACATCATAAACCGGAGTCAACCAATCACATGGATAGATTAAGAAGATGGATGTAGAGAAAAACGTGGAAGATGTTGACTAAGGTGAACCTATCCTAATGGACTGAGATACTGGTCTGGACTAATATCAACACACTGGCATATACAAGGGAACCAGTGGTCGATAATCCTAACTCTAGGTCAACTCAGCTGGCATATATAAGGGTACCAGTGGTCGACTTTATTGTATTTATTCTGGTTGGTCTGGTGGTCTGGTCTCAATTTTTTTTATTTTTTTTTTACCTCAGTCACTCTATTTCACCCAGCAATAGTAAAAAGAAAAATAAAAATAACTGATGAGGATTCTTTCGATGTTTCCATCACGAGGATATGGCGAAACTACCATATTTTTTTTTCTAACACCTGAGCTCTGTGCTTTTATGAATAGACTCTTCTAGATGTTTCCATCTAATCATATTGGTTCCTCAACTCCAACAACCAAGATGTTCCCATCCACTTAGATTGGTTAGTGACGACCTTAATAAGCATAAATTTCCAGGCTCTGGAGTTTATTTATTGCAGAAAAAAGTTTCTTCCCCACCCCCAAACTTAAATCTAACATTTCCTCAATGTTTATAATAAAAGAGCAATACCAAAAAGTAAAGTAATATGAGGAATCAGTAAAGAGAGAAGTCAGAAAGATAATACCTGGGTGAAAAGAGAAATTAAAGACTAATATACAACATACAATCGCCTCGATGGTCAATCAAGGGTAAACAGGGTCCTCCAGAGGGACCTCCTTAACATCACTTGTAGGAAAGGGCTCTAAAAAGGGTTTCAATCTTTGACCGTTAACCTTCGAAGAACTACTACCATCCGGTGTCTCAATTTCAACAGCTCCATGAGGAAAGACAGAGCGAATAATAAAAGGTCTCGTCCACCGAGAACGTAACTTCCCAGGGAAAAGATGCAAGCGGGTATCATACAAAAGAACTTTTTGACCTGGAGAAAATGACTTCCGTAAAATATTTCTATCATACACAAGTTTCATTTTGTTCTTATACTCCTTCGCACTATCGTAAGCATCTATACGAATCTCGTCCAACTCATTGAGCTGGAGTTTCCTATGGGCTCCTGCCTTGTCAAGTGAAAAGTTTAGCTGCTTAACAGCCCAATAAGCTCTATGTTCTAACTCAACAGGTAAATGACATGCCTTTCCATACACAAGCCGATATGGCGACATTCCAATGGGGGTCTTAAACGAAGTACGGTAAGCCCATAAGGCATCAGTAAGCATAGACGACCAGTCTTTCCGATTAGGATTAACTGTTAATTCTAATATACGTTTTATCTCACTATTGGAAACCTCAACCTGACCACTAGTCTGAGGATGATACGGGGTAGCTACCTTATGTGTAATACCATATTTCTTCATCAGAAGCCTAAAAGGCCCATTACAAAAGTGCGACCCTCCATCACTAATTATAGCTCGCGGTGTACCAAAACGTGTAAGTATATTATTTTTCAAGAACTCAATCACAACCCTATGGTCGTTGGTTTTACACGCAACCGCCTCAATCCACTTAGAGACATAGTCTACAGCGACAAGGATGTATAGGTTACCAAAAGAATTAGGAAACGGACCCATAAAGTCAATACCCCACACATCAAAGACCTCAACAATTAGAATCGGGTTCAAGGGCATCATGTTCCTACGGGAAATGGTTCCTAATTTCTGGCAACGTTCACAAGTAACACAGTAACTATGGGAGTCTTTAAACAACGAAGGCCAATAGAATCCACACTGCAATATCTTAGCAGCAGTCTTCTTAGCACTAAAGTGACCCCCACAAGCATGATCATGACAAAAGGAAATAATACTGGACTGGTCACTCTCAGGTATACATCTCCTAATAATCTGGTCTGGACAATACTTAAACAAATAAGGATCATCCCAAAAGAAGTGCTTAACCTCGGCTAAAAACCTAGAACGATCTTGTTTACCCCAATGTTGGGGCATTCGACCAGTAACAAGATAATTCACTATATTCGCATACCAAGGTGCTTGGGTAACAAAGAAAAGTTGTTCATCAGGAAAACTATCCCTTATAGGAAGGGAATCATCAGGGGAATCAACAACTAGCCTAGACAAGTGGTCTGCTACTACATTTTCGGCACCCTTTTGTTGTCTCTAATGTCTGGAGAGAAACTCTTGCAACAAAAGGATCCACCTAACCAATCTAGGTTTCGTATCCCTCTTAGACAAAAGATATTTCAAAGCAGCATGATCAGTATATATGACGATCTTAGAACCTAAGAGATAGGGTCTAAACTTGTCTAAGGAAAACACAATGGCTAACAGTTCCTTCTCGGTAGTGGTATAGTTCAACTGGGCATCATTCAGATTTGCTAGCATAGTAAATCACATGAAGTAATTTGTTTTCTCGCTGACCTAGCACAACACCAATAGCATAATCTGAAGCATCACACATGATCCAAAGGGTAAGTTCCAGTTGGGTGCCTGGACTATGGGGCGGTAGTGAGTAAAGTCTTAAGCTTCTCAAAAGCCTCTAAACAAGCATCATCAAAGACAAACTTAACATCTTTTGCAAGCAAATTGCAAAGAGGTCTAGAAATCAAGCTAAAATCCTTAATGAATCGACGATAAAAACCTGCATGCCCTAAGAATGACCTAATATCTCTTACGGTTTTTGGGACCTGTAAAGTCTTGATAAGGTCAACTTTGGCTTTATCTACCTCTATACCCTTAGAAGATACGATATGCCCTAAAACAATTCCTGATCGAACCATGAAATGACATTTCTCCCAATTAAGCACTAGATTCTTTTCCTTACACCTAGTCAACACTAATGACAAATGATGCAAGCACTCATCGAAAGACGAACCAAACACTGAAAAATCATCCATAAGACCTCTAAAAACTTTTCTACCATATCGGAAAATATGCTCATCATGCAACGCTGAAAAGTCGCAGGGGCGTTACATAGCCCGAAAGGCATGCGTCTATACGCAAAGGTACCAAAGGGACAGTAAAAGTAGTTTTTTCTTGGTCTTCTGGGGCAATAACGATCTGATTGTAGCCTGAGTAGCCATCTAGAAAACAGTAATGACTATGTCCAGCTAATCTCTCTAGCATTTGGTCGATAAAGGGAAGGGGAAAGTGGTCCTTCCTAGTGACCTTGTTCAATTTCCTATAGTCAATACAAACACGCCAACCCGTGGTCACTCGGGTCGGGATTAACTCATTGTTATCATTCTGGACTACAGTAATACCGGATTTCTTGGGAACAACCTGAACGGGGCTGACCCACTTACTGTCTGAAATGGGGTAGATAATGCTGCATCTAACAGCTTAAGAACCTCGGTTCGAACTACTTCTTTCATATTAGGGTTTAGTCTTCGTTGCATCTCCCTAGAAGGTTTGGTATCTTCCTCTAAATAGATCTGATGCATACAAACAGTAGGACTTATACCCTTAATGTCTGCTATGGTCCACCCTAAAGCTTCCTTGTTGTTTTGAAGGACGGTCACTAGCCTATTTCCTGATCACTATCCAAGTCGGAAGCAACAATCACAGGTAAAGTCTCAGACGGGCCTAAAAACACATACTTCAGGGTATCTGGCAATGGTTTTAGGTCCAACTTAGGAGGCTCTTCTAACGAAGGAACTAGGGTAGACTTAGAAACTGGTAGTGGTTCGAACTTAGGTTTCCATCCGTTACTAGTGTCTAACAAAGGGGTTGAATCTAACAAAGCATTCACCTCATTAATCACATTATCATCATCGAAATCAATCCCAAAGTGAGCTAGGCATTTCTCTAACGGATATTCTAACAAAGTGTTTGGTAATGACTCCTCGACTAATGTTCCTATCATGTTTACCTCTTCTATGCTCGAGTCATATAGTCCAGAGGGTATCTTACTAATATGAAAGACGTTCAGCTCAACAGTCATATTACCAAAAGACAAATTCATAATACCAGTTCGACAATTAATGATCGCATTGGATGTTGCTAAAATGGGTGACCTAAAATCACTGGTATCTGGTTCTCTGGGTCAGGGACAGGTTGGGTATCTAGGATAACAAAATCCACTGGATAAATAAACTTGTCGACCTCAATAAGAACATCCTCAATCACACCACGAGGAATTTTAACGGACCTATCAGCTAACTGAAGTGTCATCTGGGTAGGTTTCATATCACCAAGTCCTAGATTGAGGTACACATGGTATGGAAGTAAATTCACACTGGCTCCTAAGTCAAGCAAAGCTTTCTCAACACGGTATTTACCTATTGTGCAAGAAATGGTAGGGGACCCTGGGTCTTTATACTTAGGAGTTGTGGTATTCTGAATAATGGAACTCACGTGACTAGCTAGGAAGGCTTTCTTTTGGACACTAAGCTTACGCTTTCGTGTACACAAGTCCTTAAGAAACTTGGCATAAGCAGGAATCTGCT
The DNA here is from genome assembly GCF_003573695.1 of Papaver somniferum. Lineage (NCBI taxonomy): Eukaryota > Viridiplantae > Streptophyta > Magnoliopsida > Ranunculales > Papaveraceae > Papaver > Papaver somniferum. The sequence goes on from NW_020625487.1 coordinate 1,426,603, forward strand.
TAATCGCATCCAACAATGGTAGGTTGATAATTACCTCCTTAAAAACCTCCAATGTACCATTAAAGTTGGACTCCCTTTTAGTTGGAACTAACAGTTGGGGGAACGGGGCACTGGGAACAAATCCGGGCTCAACAGGACCCTCATTGGTCTCTTTAGAGACTCTATCAGTCTCCTCATTTTCTGGCTTAGAAGGGTGAACTACAACATGTTCACTTTCAGGCATGGTGACCTTATTGTCAACTTTCTTCCCACTCCTAAGGGTTGTAACAGAATTCACATGATTGTACGATTTCTTTCCTTTTGGATTAGGATCAGTATGACTAGAGAACCTTCCATCTTCTCTCTCAGTGAGAAACTTAGCTATTTGGCCAACTTGAAGTTATAATTTAGCAAGAGACTGGGAATTATTCTTAAAATTCAGCTTGCTTTCCTCTTTAAAATTAACCTGGCTCTTTATTAACATTTCCTGGCTTTGTGATAGCGTATCCTGGCTCTTTTTTAATATACTAAGAGATTCCTCTAAGCTAGTCATTCTATTATCAGAAGGGTTCTGGAAGTGGGATTGACCTGAAGAGTAAAGTCTTAAGTTTCTCAAAAGCCTCTAAACAAGCATCATCAAAGACAAACTCAACATCTTTTGCAAGCAAATTGCAAAGAGGTCTAGAAATCAAGCTAAAATCCTTAATGAATCGATGATAAAAACCTGCATGCCCTAACAATGACCTAATATCTCTTACGGTTTTTGGGACATTTAAAGTCTTGATAAGGTCAACTTTGGCTTTATCTACCTCTATACCCTTAGAAGATACGATATGCCCTAAAACAATTCCTGATCGAACCATGAAATGACATTAATTTCTCCCAATTAAGCACTAGATTCTTTTCCTTACACCTAGTCAACACTAATGACAAATGATGCAAGCACTCATCGAAAGACGAACCAAACACTGAAAAATCATCCATAGAGACCTCTAAAAACTTTTCTACCATATCGGAAAATATGCTCATCATGCAACGCTGAAAAGTCACAGGGGCGTTACATAGCCCGAAAAGCATGCGTCTATATACTAACCTTCTAGACAAAGCAGCAAACTTAGCATCTGACCTGAAGCTTGTATCTACTACATTGGTGCTACTTTTATTGACCAAGAGTCTTTTAGGGGGTTCAACACAAGACTCCCACTGTTGGGATTTTTCATCAATAGCTCCTAAGAAGTTAAAAGCATCGTCAGCATTTTTACTGGTGAACTCACCAGCGCACATAGACTCGACCATGGCTTTGGTCGAATAGTCTAAACCATTATAAATAATCTCTACAAGTTTCATCTTATCAAATCCATGGTGAGGACACTGAGATAGGAGATCATTGAATCTCCCTAAAAACCTATAAAGAGACTCTCCCTCTTGTTGCACACTAGCACTAATTTTCTGCCTAACAGCTGCAGTTTTATGCTTAGGGTAGAATTTCATATAGAAAGCAGCAACAAGTTCCTGCCATGTTTCAATGGACTCAGGTGGTAGGTTATTCATACAGGTCTTGGCTTTATCTCTCAAGGAAAAGGGAAACATCTTAAGTTTCAAAACTTCATCAGTGAGGTCTTTTATTCTAACTGTCCCACAGATTTCCTCAAAGTCCCTAATATGAAAATAAGGGTTCTCATCATCTTTTCCTAAGAATATAGGGATCATCTGAAGAATACTAGGTTTTATCTCGAAATTAGTCGTATTGGCTGGCAATTTAATGCACGAAGCTCGGTTGGTCCTAGTTGGGAACATGTAGTCTTTCAAAGTTTCCATCGCTGGCACAGCTGAAGTACTAGGGGTACCTTCCTCACGAAGAGACAGATTTTCAAAACTGAATTTTCCAAAAACGGGGCTATCAAAAGAAGAGTCTTCGAGTTCCCCGCCTTCACAAGAAGAACTACTAGGTTTATCACTAATCAAACGACCTAGAGTGTTTCTTTTCCAAGCCCGCTCTCTAATAACCTCGGGCATACACTAGAAAAACAAAAGAAAAAGAAAAGTCCTAAAAGGAAGGGAAGTTCTATGAAAACACAAACGAGGATGACTTCACCACAACAAACCTACTGATTTCTAACAAACAAAAAACATGATGGCTCCAGTTATATTGTTTCTAGACCAGCTTCTAATCCTTCGAAGGGGAATTCATTATAATTTAAGCAAACCCCTCTGGAATCAATCTGAGTCAAAGTAAGTTGAATAGAGGCGAGGGAAGCTGCGTGGAGCTTTGATACCCAAGGCCTCACCGCATTACAAGGCGGCGCAGTCACGCATTCAACTCACATAAACCATTATGAACTTCGAAGTATGCTTAAAAGAGTAACCAATATTTTTCGAACGACTTTCCTGTTAAGCTCGTTACCCTATAGATCTCGTTCTAGTCAATATTTTAAGCTTAGTTTCGCGTTTGGTATCATTTTCCTAAGGCGGGCAAAAAGAGAACGGTGATGAAATCCGAACTCTTATCTTGTATGGCCAGTCCTTGCCCTTTACTAGGAAATTAAAGCATCCGTTTTCAGTTCCTCGACATATATTCACACGAAGGAAGACAGTAACTCGCTGATAGGGGATTCGCGAGTGTTTCGAAAAACTTACCTCCCGTTCCAGACGGGGGATGAACCGTTGTAGTCGACTCGGGCCACGACTCCTATGTCATGTACGAACCCGAGGGGCCGAGGTGATATCGTAATCACCGTCCTTCTCTGCAAAGAGTTTAATATTTAAACTACCCTTCCGTAGGGTTTAAAAATAATGTCCCAAAGTTCAAAGTCCAAAGTCCAAAAATAAAGTGGAAAAGAAAAGGAAAGTCTAAAAAAATAAAAATGTCTCTTTTTTTTTTTATAAAATAAAAAAAAAAATTCTTCATCTTTCGCTCCTTTCACTTTGCCTTTACTCCAAGTCTTTAAGTATTCACCAAAAGCTTTGGCAAAATTTTCTTTCGCTCCAAATTCCAAATTCTGTAAGGAAAAGACAAAAACCCAAAAACGTAAAGAAAAACAAAAGTAAAATAAAAATAAAAACCTAAAAAAGAAAAAAAATCTAAAAAATCTATCCTAAAGACAAGTCCGCGTCGGCGACGCAAAAAATTGATGTGTTTTTCAATTGAGTTGTAGTAATAGGTTCGTTGAGGCTTGTGAAAGAAAAAGATTTTAGACTTAATAAAACTTAAAATAAAGAAAACTTAACTTCAAAATTTGATTTCAAGATATGATAAAATAACCAAGACACTGATTCCACTATTACACATGAATGAATGATGGTAAATAACCCAAAACTCTAATTATCTTTAAGTCCCTTATTTTCTTAACTCACAAATAATCAGGCAAATTCTCAAAAATTAATTGCATCCCCTAAGCATAGATTATCTAATCAAAGCATAACCTATCTAATTGAATCACAACTAATGAAGAAAATTATGCAAACAATTAAAAACTCTGCAAAAGCAGTGATTTAGTGAATTATAATTAAATATTAGAGAAAATATAATAGTTACCAAATTATTCATGCGTAAATAGCTTCCTCATTTCCTTGGTTGTGAGAGAATTAACACATCATCATGTTGGAAACACGCTCGAAATTCATTATTATTGCTCAAAAATGGTTCACAAATGATGAATAGGGAGAAATATAATGAAAACCGGGTTTGTAACAGTTATATGTGTTAAAACAAGAACGACACACAGTATGTGTCACTGATACTGTATCAAATAAGTCTTCCTTTGATGTACGACCCTTGGCTGTGAGTCGTTATCACTGTAGAAAAACGACTGTCTTTGCTGGCTGTTCTTCGTGTTCTTCAGCTATGCAGCAACAGAATGGTGACTCTCTGCAACTTTTAATTTCTCGCCTCTAAGATGTTCTAAATCCTCCCAATTCTCTCTCTAACCCTTCAGTGATACCCTAATAGGCTATTTATACTCAACAGGGACAAGAATCTTCGCTCATTACTCCGGAAAATCCTTCCAATATTCGGCAGTAAAAGAAAATATTTTGGAGATATTTTCTTTCCTTTCTTTCACAATCATGCATCTGCAGCTGTCCGACCTTCCTTGTTAATCTCAGTCATGCTCCAAACACGCTTAGAATGAGTCCCTGGTGAAGTAAAACTCATGCAAGAACATTATCTTCACGTTATTTCCCGTGAATGTCTTCTCGGCCAAACAAACCTCCCTGTTTTCTTCTATCCACAATTACAGCCCAGTTTCACCGGTTCTGATGGACTTACCAGTCCTATTTAGATGTAACAGGCCCATATCAATCCATTTGAGTGATTGAATCACTCCATAAGTCTCCAAGATCAAAAACAGCAACTCTCGGGTTTTCTCATGCAAAACCCGTAACTCCCTGATTTCTTCTAACTCGAGTTCTAGCCAAAATCCATCGAACCAAAGACCCAAAACAATCCTGTTAGGCTCAAAGGAAGATACCCAAACTGTTCCAGCTCTTTAGCTTCACTGAAACAAGCTCAAATTCGCAACCCTAGTTCTGACATTGAAACCAAAAATTTCCCGCCAAAACATAACTTTTGAAATGAAGAAGATGGTTAGCCCTTATCCAATGTCCTGGGTGCCGAATAACAAATGGGTGTTGTGGACAAATGGGCTACACATAGCCGTGGGTGACACAAAGCAAAAGTGGGGTCCGTATAGCAAATGTCCTTCGGGGTGCTCCGAGCAACTTTACGAGCCGAATTTTCCAACAATATTTATTTCCAAAAAATACCTACAAACACACAAAACACCATAATAAGGACGAAAACGAGTACTAACAATACGAAACATTGAGGACAAATTAGACACATAAATGCGTCTATCATTTCACGATCTAGGAGATCTGGACTTAGAAGTGATATACGTCAATAAAAGTGTTGCAAAAAGTCATTTATAAGTGTGAATAAACTTCGAAATTTATACAAATCAAGAAGGATTTTTAGAAAACGTCCCTCACAAAAAAAATTCACTTATGTATTTCCTATAAGGTGTTAAAAGTGCATAGTGGCTTTTGTCGGGGCCTTTGAGAATTTTATTTCTGGTATCTTAGTTGCTGGATTCTCTGTTGTTGTTGGGGATAAATCGGGATTGAAGTCATATAACATGTCAATCTTACGTATCTAAGGTAATTGCTTGAATCCTTCTTGAGAAACTTTGATGCTAATGGTGGTTTAGTGGTTGTTGAATTCCTTGAAGAAAGTGATCTCTACTGCTAGATTAAATGAATCAGCAAGTACTTTCATAACTCCTTTACCTACAAAAAGCTTGTTCTTAAATATAACATGTCAATCTTACGTATCTAAAGTAAGTGCTTCAACTTTTCATAAAAAAGATTCATAAGGGATGATTATGCAAAACCATGGATTTCTAGAACCAAATTATTACGCACTTAGACAAGAGAGACTGGAAACGATAGGGTCTACCAAGAATGATAAAAGAGACCATTACTACAACTTTCAATACAAATGTAGTAATGGGGCCAGACATCTGACCCCATTTTTATAAAAAATGTTGCCCTATAAAAATCATATAACATTTCATATTTCCCTCCAGTTCTATGCCTAGAGCGATTTCTCAAAACCCCAAAAATAATTTTTCAGAAAAGAAGTGAGAGCAATGGCAGAATCAAATTCTACTAGAAAGAGTATATGTAATCATAAGAAAAATGAAAGTTCATATTGTGATACATTGTTTTTTAACACATATTTAACAATAAGTTAATTAGTAGTAATGTAAACAGTAAATGTATTCATATGTTATAAAGAGATTTTATATGCCAAAAAAAAAAACTATTCATGAGCAAATATTCAAATGCAAGAAAATGAATATCAAACAGTATAGCCTCTTCTAAGCTCGCATCGACAAATTTAACAACTATTTAAGGTATAAAAGCAACCAAAAAATAAGAATAAGTAAATAACTTTTGATAGATTCAATAAAAAAAATATCAAAGAACCAACTAATTATTAGAAATTACCTTGGAATTAGGTGTTCCAAAATCAGCGTGACGAATAAATTTTTCTACAATTAACCTAGGGATTCATGAGAATAATAAATAAGAATATCGGGATATAAGTTCTACCGAATCGAGTTAAGTTAATATAGAAAAAAGATACTCACAAATGGTCCTGAGAGAATTTTGGGTAATACTGCATTTTCTACTTTCGTAAAATCAGTGAATCATTTTAATAATACATTCAAATGGTAATTCAAACAGTGGTTTGTTAAAATTTCTTACTCAAACTCTTAATGTGTAATTGAGAACTACAATTTTCCAGGATTGAATTGAGATCCTTAATCACGTGTACATTCCCTTTATCATTTTTATCAGTTTCCTACCAAAAAATATTGAAAATATACAAAAATAGATAACATTTCATGCACTCATTATTTTAAGCTAAGATGATCGATAATAGTTATTCGCACAAAATTACACCATCAACATTGAACATACTACATACTCCAAGTAAGCTCGGATTCCAATGGCGTTTAACATTCTTAGCGCAATCTAGTAGCAAAAAGAAACAAAAACATGATATGTCCATATTAAAACAACTCTAGCTGGAACGTAAATTTATCAAAGTTAATATAGTTATCAAAGTCATTCAAACCATCGATATTAGCGAAAATGAACCTGATTTTATAAATTTCGCACATACATACTTTTTTCAACCAGTAAAAAATGGCGCAATTTGTATATATATACAGCTAAATTAGTTTTTTCAATCCTAAATTTGAAATAGCTTTAGGTTTATGAAAACGTGGTTAAATCCTAATTAAAATATTTTTAATGTGTAAAGATGAATTTACAATTTGTAATATGGGTACACATTACCTTTTTTTTTTTTGTATACGAATGAAACTAAACACATCTAATAATATGTGATAGAATGATAACCTAATTCTTTGACTCAAATATAAATATTAACATATATATACAATCTCGTTTAGGAAGTAGGTGTGTTAGAGTGGATGCTCAGTTGAACTTATATACCTTGGTATGTCAGGTATGCTGTCAAGTTTATATATCAAAACTATTTCTTAGTTTTACCTACTAAAGTCATCTTCAGTTTGGGTTTAGGTAACATAGTCTTAAGATTTTTTAATTAACTCAAGAAGAATGAAAAATTAAAGATCACACGAAGACATCAATTTGAAGAAACTCCATCAAGTAAGTAATGAAGATTGGTCTTTATCAATTTGAGGACTATAGTAAATTGTCATATTTCAAAGAATACCATATCACTGATTAGATTTTGTTAAGTTTAGTGATATTTCAACTTCCCAAGCTCTTTATTTTCGAGAAATCGAAACTAAGATTGAAGATAAATCACAAGTGTTTTAAGGAAAACCTCAAGACTTACAAATTCATTATTGAGTTTGTAAGGTTTTGTTTGGTAGTTTCCTTCTGATGTTATTCACTCACTTGAGTTCACGAACTTATAAGTTTGAGCTTGTGAATCTATAACTTGTAGAGCTCAAAAATAAATAAAAATAAATCAATAAGTCAATTGTGTTTTCAAACCTAAATAGGTGTATTCGCAAACCTAAATAGGTGACTTCGCGAACCTATTGTAAAGATTTCCTTCTGAGACCTTTCTGACATTTGAATTCGTGAACCTAAATGGTTTAGTTCGCAAACCTAGTGAAGAATTTTTCTCCTGAGATTTAACGTTGTTTGAGTTTGTAAGTCCAAAAGGGTGAGTTCACGAACCTAGCTAGTACAATAAAGTTCTCTTGTGACTTTTGAGCATTTGAGTTCGCGATCCTAAAGGCTTGAATATTTCCTATAACTTAATTTACATTTGAGTTTGGAACCTATGAAGATTTTGAATTTCTAATTCTTATCTTATGATCTCAAGAACAAATCACTTGAGTTCACAGACTAAAAAACTTAACGTGTCAACCTAATAAACTATTGGCTTTGAACTCATTCATTCTTCTTTAATTTTCAAGGAGAACTTTTCACACGCTTACAAATTTCTTTTTCTTAGCTAATTCTTTGCATGGAAAGTGTTAAGTTCTTTCGAAGAATTTATCTATCTTGAGATTCAAACGTTTAGATCTTCTTTTATATAGTTGCCTCTTTGTACACATTATCCATTCTTAGTATTTTGGAGTTATCTTTGGTAGTAAATTTTCTCATAGAATTTACTTGAGTTAACAACTGTCTACAACTTCAAACCATGGAAAGAACCTTGTTGCAAGTCCAACTCTTACCAAAGAAACAGTTTTTTGTATCCAAGGAAACATCTTAGATTTAGCAATCGAGAATTAACTTTGGTTGTAAGAAATTCATTTGTTATACCTTATTCAACCCATCCTTGATTGATTACTATGCAATACTGAAAACTCAATCCCTACATGCTTGTGTAACTTGTTGAAAAGGTTTTCCTTGAAATACCTAGGATGTTCATAAGCGTCCCTCTGATGTAACACCAGAAAGAAAATCATCGCTCATCCTGTTGGAGGAAGCGTGGTACCCTCCCCTCTTCAATGTGTAACGCTAGCAGTTAATGTAAATATTGACACACCATTGGTAGTTATAATGAAGCCAAGGATACACTGTATTCATTTATAAATATTGTTGGATTACTTCGAGGACATTATGTAGTTGTTTGGATTTCAATTTTCTTATGTGTTTATAGTTCAGAGTCTTCGAACCGTGTATATTATGGGTTGTCATACATAATGTCAACAGAAGGGGAGAACCTGTCTAGACTTGAAAGTTCGTCAAGTTATCCAGAATTCAGAAATTATCATATATGGGAATCACAAACACATATGATGATCCACTGAACAATGACGAATTTGGGAAATCCATTTGAATTATTTAATTTTAATTATCAAAAGTTAAAATGGGACATTTATAGGCCGAGTAAAGTCTTCAAAGTCGTAACCAAGTCATATTTCACGAAGAAACCTAGGTCTTTAGAGCACGACTCTATGTGTAGCTAGTATACATGTGTAGGGATTGAGTAACTACATTGCAGAGATTTCGCTATTTGTAATGACGAAACCTGCAAGATTAGTTAAGGTTGAAGCAAATTTTCTTGTGATCAGAGTGGGTTCATGAACTAGCTTCCAATTTTAATAATTACTTTGATCCCAAGCAAACTAAAGTTCTCAACATAGATTGATTCCGAAGAATGGATACCATGTAAGCATATGAAAAATTTTCCTCATAAATACAAAGAAGAATGTGAAGCTGTGAATATGTTGTTAGAGCATTGATCGGTTGAAATCACCAAGCGTTGGTATGTCAAGTTTGGTTGTCATATTTTAGTATCAAAACTCAATTAGAGTCGCTTGATTAAAATTACTAGAGTCAACTTCGTTTAGGTTAGACTAGAAATTCTAGAAATGTTGAGAATACAAGTATTATTCTGAAGACCTGAAGAAGGCAAAGACGCATCGAATACAATGAATACGCCATCCTTCCACTTGAGGTTAGTAATACAAACTTGACTTGTTTCATTCCTATCGTTTCTTTCAAGTCTTTTAAGATTGAAAACATAACATGCGAGGTTATATATATGATACTCTGGTATTACAATTGGTCATATTAGTATGATCAAAGCATCAAGGAAGTATATTGAATTACGAAGTATAACGTTTATTTTTTGAACTTTGTAAATACGACATCGACTTAATCTATGTAACTTGTTACTTGATTGTGTATTGGATATGGGTGTGATTTCATTATAAGAAACTATGTTTTATTACATTAATTGGTTTAAGGAAGTATATATACGAACTTTATTCGTAATCGAAAATAAATCAATAGGTGGTTTGGTCCGGTTTTCTATGAAGATCTATTGGATGACCTATTGGATGACCAATTCGTAACTAAGGATGGAATTAAGAAATAACCGATCTTAACTTATGTTGAGAGTCAAGGTAGAACCGATCTCTACCTATCTTGGAATATATGGTAGATTTTGTTGGGAGTCTAGGTATAGTATGGGGAATAAATGTGGAACCAATCCTAGCCTATGTTAATTAAGATCCATGGTAGAACCGATCCCAAAAGCAAAACCTATTTTCGATATTCGCATACACTTTAGGGTTTGTGTGAATTTGGAGTTAGGGTTTTCTTGATATGAAAGTTTTAGATGTACACATAATTTGAACATGTGCATAATTCTTATTATTGATTGTTCAAAGATATTCCTTCATACTCAAGGTGATCCCAACCCAAAATATTGGAGAATCTTTTAATTAAGATTTTCGAATTTATATGTTTTGATTTTCCAACAATTGAAAAATATCTATAGATAAGCTATATTAATTAAGTGCTAAACTAATATTACATATTTTGTATAAGAGATTTCGGAATTACAGGTTCGATATTAGTTGGAAATATGAAAACCGAAATTAGGTTCTTGAGAATCTTTCGGTTTTGGAATTTCCTTGTTGGACAAACATCCTTGGTATATAAATAGTGAAGTTTGTTATTCTTGCAAACTATCCTTAGGAAGAAAAATTCATTTTTGTTGTTTCTGGTGGAGCCGACTACTAGTATTACTTTTAAAGCTATACCAGAGAGGAAAATACCCTAATTAGGCGAAATCTCTTACGTCCTCTCGTTTAAAGTCTTATATGGGACCAAAAACAGAATGAAAATTATTCAAAATAATATGTTCTCCTTTAATGCCAACGGGCCCTTTGGTGATCCATAAGATTATGCATTTTACAGAATCCTGGCGCATATTGTCTATATACTGCTCTAATTTCTATTGATTTTGGAGGAAACTGCATTGGAGATGGAGGATATTATAAAAGGATGTACTCTCGAGAAGAGAAGAACTTGATTTTAATTGAGCCAAAGATGCAGCACATGAATGTTCAAATTTAAGATGAAAATATGGCCACTCTTAAGAAATTTAAAAACTTTTATCCAGATGTAGTGCAAGGAAGGTTTTCTTCTTGTTACCATGCTATATATCAAGGTGGTAAGGAATTTATTCATCAAATCTATTTTTCCTTGCTAATTTTAGAGTCATCCATATGATTAAGAACAATCAAACTTTGGTTTTAGCTTTTATTTGTAAAAGATATACAATAACCTCTATTTATTATCAGTTGGCATGGTCAGATTACTCTGAGCGTCTTTGTAATGCCCATAACTCTACTGTTAGTATGAAGATATTATTGGACCTTGCTCGGCTCTAGGCAGAATATCACATGTGAATGTAATTGCTTAGGATTTGCGTAATTTTCAAGAACCCTACAGTTACTACACTAACCCAAATAATGCACTGACCGAAATTTAGTTAGTTACTCAAGCATGTCTTTTTGGTAAAAACTAAATCTATATCGTGATCCGGAAATTATTACGTGTCTCAAAATCTCTATAATGTGAACAACACCTGTATTGTGACCTAAAATGTATGTACATAAGTCAAAAAAAAAATTACACAATTTATCTCATGACCCAGTATTTAAAACCACATAAGTCGACTTACCCGGTTGACTTTCCATAATCGTTTCGGAATCGAGAAACACCTGGCGGGTTCTGGGTCGACTTTTGTAAATTAGACGAATATCGACAAGAAACATTAAATCACTTGGTCGCTTCTGATATCCGGAACAATTATTATGCGAAATTAAAGATCTTTTTTTCTTCTTGAAAAGGAGTTATAAACAAAGCAAACTAGTCGATTGGGATGATTTCCCACCGAGCATTACAGCTATTTAAATTACGGTTCCCAGGCATCATTGTTTTTCCATATTCCCCAGATTTTGGGTGTTTAGGAAATTATGAGCATTTTTTTGGAGATTAAAAACTTCTACTATATTAAAGGGTTTACAATTTATTGAATCAAAATACATAATTAAGTTCATAAAAGACGACAGAATTTTGTTGCCATCATAATTCTCCTTTTGCCTTAGATGGCGTTTCATTTGATTTTTGACTTTTTTGTCTTGCAAATTGAGTTGGATCCTCCTATGGTTTCTTCTTCTTGCAATCATCAGAGCTGCCACCACTCCTATAGATTGTGATGTCACCACATTCCGAGTTGCATTTGTTACTCCTGCAGTTTCCAAAATCACGTCATACGAGTTATAAACATTAATGACTATTGCCGCAGTGTGTAGATTATTATTCGGGACAATGTGTATGTTGATTTTTCAGATTTTCCTCTGTCTGCCGTAAAATTCCTGCATCTCTTTGTTCTAAAGTTGGGTTTCTCACAGGGATAAGGTTTAGTTGGGTCTGCTTCTGATCCTTCAAATGTTGCCTAGAAGTTTGGATTGTGGTATGTGGGTTTGGGATAATTCCTTCAAAACAAAGTTTTCACCTAGATTTCCATATATACCAGCAAATTGTAGCACATTTTTCTGGGAAGTTTTCTTCCATGTCATAGTCATACCAGGAAAGGAAGATATCCTCATGGGTGGTTCCTATTGGTTGTTGATGATTGACGAGAACTCCAAAACCAAACCAAACCGCTCTACTAAAGATGCAGTTGAACAAAGAATGTAGAGTTGTCTCTTCCTCACATTTACACATACCGCAAGTGGCACCTATATCTTTTAATTTCAGGTTGAGGTTAGCATTGACTGGCAGAATGTCATGGAGAAATTTCCAGATGAACATCTGTATTCTAGGGGCAGTTTTGAGGTTCCAACATTTCTTCCACACCTTAGGGTTGTTTCTAGGGTTGATTTCAGTGGTAGTATGTTTGACAAGGAATTGGTAGACAAGTTTAACAGAGAGATCCCCTTTGTTGTTTGTGAGCCAAACAAGCTTGTCATCATCTGTCCTGGTTGTGTCCAGCTGGATATGTTTTATGTTTTCAGCCACATCTGGTTCAAAAATCTGATTGATAAAATCCAGATTCCATTATCCAGGCTCCTCAGCAAAAAGTTGTTCGACTTTTGTTAAGGTGTTTTGGATTATTGGTTTAATTTGCTCTAAGGCAATATGATTTTGGGAAATCCAAAGGGATCCAGTTATGGACCCAGATTTCAATAGATTTTCCATTTCCTATTCTCCAAGTTGCATTCCTATGGATTAGTTTTAGACCTTTCCAAAGGCATTTCCAGAGCCAGGAAGCACTACCCGGAGGTTTATCCCCTTTGAGCAGAAGTGGAGATATATGTTTGAAGTATTTAGCTTTCATACATTTTCCCCACAGGGTGTTTTGGTTGTGGATAAGCCTCCAGACCAGTTTAGTGATCATAGCTAGATTGAACTCATTATAATCTTTTAAAGCTAACCGTCCCAGATCTTTAGATAAACAGAGATGTGTCCATTTTTTCGGGCAGTACCCTCTTGTATTTCCTTCTTTGTGCCCCCAGAAGAAGGAGCGATTCAGAACATTCATTTTTTTTGTGATGTTTTTGGGTATGACAAAGCATGTCATTTGGTAGGTAGCCAGAGAGTCAGTCACATGTTTAGTCATGAATGATTTCCCAGCAGGAGAAAGGTGTTTTCCCCTCCATCCTGGAAGTCTGCCTTTAATGTTTTCAAGAATGTTTCCAAAGCATTCATTCTTGGATCTATGAGTAAAAAGGGGAAATCCTATGTCAGGCCCACTGGGGCACCCCACCATCTCGGTGGCTACCCGGAAGATCGTTGCGACAACGATGGGTGGTAACCAGAACTACCCTGACGTTGGCACTGGTCATTCTTCACCCGTCTGATGCGGTGTGTGTTGTCAGGCCCACTGGGGCACCCCACCACCTCAGTGGCTACCCGAAAGACCAATGACACTGGCCGATGGTGGATAGTATCCAGAACTACTCTGACAATTCTGACATTTACTTGACCCTTAATCGAATTGGTCAGAAATTTTGAAGGTCTAGTTTCTTGAGTGGCATATCAGAGAGTCACAGCTGGCTAAGCGGGTCGTAACCCGACCCATTGGAAGCAAAAATTCTCTGGTCTGCTACAGTTGGTATCAGAGCGGTTCCGGTTCATTCAGGACTGTGAGTTTGGGATTCGCCAGTGTTTTATCGCAAGGGGACTACAGGGAACCCTCCTTACTTCTAAGTTTTATTTTGAACTTTGAGGACAAAGTTCTTTTTAAGGTGTTGGTAATGTAACAGTATGTTCCTTTGTCTCAGGTTTAACTGACCCATTAGGGTAGAAAAATAAAATTCTACACTGTGTGCTAAAAATAAGAAAAATGAAAATTTTATGTTTGTGTGCCTTTTAACAATTTTGGGTGTCCTAAGGGTGAATATTAGATTCTAAATAGGGAGTCTGTCTAAATCTGAATCATGGGTGCCTTAATAGCCTTGCGTGCATGATGTGCACGTGTCTTGCATATGAAAGGGGGGATTTTATTTGGGGGAGAAACTTTTTTTCCAAATTCCAATTTTAATGACTCTGAAGCTTGAAACTTATCTTTGAGAATTAGCTTAGAGATTTTTATTAATACTAAAAAGTATTAGATTTGCCTAGAATTCTTGTTAATCAATTAGTTGTTATCATTGATGATAGAAGCTAACGAGTACATGAGGGAAGCAGCTCAAGTTGATATGGTTCTGGTTAGAGATATGGTGTCACCTGGTGTTGCTCAAAGATATGTTGTGACTCAATCTTGCTGGTGTTTTGGGTCATCAGCTGGGTTGTATTCCACTTGGGTGAACTAATTGTCATTGTTAGCGTTCAATTGTGTTATGCATGGCTAAGATTTGTGGACGTTTACAGTATGTTGTTGATTAGGAAACGTGGATGCATTCCCTAAATCAAATTTGCAGGGAAAGAGAAGGTATAAAATGGTTTTAGAGTACAACACCATAGAAGTATCATCACCACAAGCTTTACGCCTGCAAAGTGTTTGATAAAAAGCTTGAAAGAAGATGACTCTTATTTCTCTTCGATACTAGCGATTTGAGGTAAGGTTTCTAATGCTATAACAAAGATTACCATGATAGATTTTTATGTTCATAATTTCTTCAATTGTTGGGCTTAAGTTGTGGTTGTTGTTATTTAATTAATATTGAATATTGTTATGAGTTGAGCTTATAAATTGAGTTCTGACCGTTGGAATCTTATGATTTTTGGATATGTTATACGTAACCATGTCAGGAAAACTCTACCAAATTTTCAGGATAATCGGACTAGGGAAAGTAGTATAAACTGATGTGTTACAGAGAACCATTCTACAGATTTTTGTATAACGTAGCAGGGTCATTGAGATCTCTATTTTAGCACTTAGACTGCATGGATTTCTCTGATTTTTGTATATGACAAACCCATTTTTTTTATGATTGAGCTGTAAAAATTTCAAAGCAAATGGATCATGTTAAGTACCCCAAATGGGGAGTTTTCTACAGTAATGTCTGTCAGAATTCAGTTTCGTTGGAGCAACCCAAATTCAGTCGTATCTGATATTTAACCGTTACTTTTCTTTGAAATTTTGATATAGTGAGTTTGATGTAGTTATGAATGTACGGTGAAAAGTTGACTACGATCCGATCAGTACACAGTGAGTTTCATAAGAACAGTCCATAATGTAGATACTTGCATGCATGCTTATTTACCAAATTGGGCTGTAAGCATTTGGAGTACGAATGGTGATGCATGTGTCGCACTTGTAGATGGCTTAATGGTATTGTATGATCTGAATTTTAACTAAGAGCTCAAGTTTCCATCATTTTGCTTATGTATAACCATGTGATACCTCTATCGACATCATTGTGTGAGTTAACAAATTGTTGGTGTTTTAGTGTGTTACTTATGGATTATGACCATCAATTTTAGTTGATTAAGGTAAGCTCCTTTAATTTAAGAGCATAATTTTTGAATGTGACTTCTCCATCTGGGATCGGTTGTGACCCCTTAAGATATGTATGTTGTAGAGAATGAACCGTGAGATGTCTTTCAATGGAGGACCTCTATTTAGTGAAATTTCAATGTCGATTCAATTGCCCATTGCATTATGTCATAGTTCTGTGGAGTCTCCATGTACTTTCTATTTAATACAGGTTCTTGGTGTTTGGATGATGTTAGTGTTTTGTCAATATATTTATTTGGAAACTTAATCTAAATTCCCTTTGTAGTAATCCAAGATGGAATTATATACAACACTATAAAGGATTCGGGCCTTTGTATTGTTTGTCAACATCCCTATCACGTATTTAGGAATCACGTTTATATGGGAGGAGAACCTTAAAGCTTTGGTCTTTAGTATTTGATACAAATCTGACATCCAAGGTGATATTGTGCTGGATTGATTATGTATTATTATTTAGCCTTTGTATATAACTTAGGGGAAAGCTTATATGGAGCAATATTCATCTCTATGATAAGCTATGGCAATTTCTTGTATACTATGAAATTATTCTTATCTCCATGGTTGAAGAAAGTGTGATGGCTTGGGTTTGCTTTGAATTCTGACATGGATTTGGTTGTGCACTTGAACCATTATCGGTACTTGCTATGTATGCTAAAAAAAAAAAACCATCTTTGAACTGTGGTTGTATAATTTTTAGCCTTATATCTTGAAGTGGCAGTTACCAGACTTGTGGATGAATGCTTACATGTTATAGGTGTCGATATGGATGGTTAATTAGTGTTTATGATTCATGCTAGCTGTTGGTAACGCGAGGTATGAAATCTGTAGCTTCTAGCTTAGATGCACAGTAGACGATACTTGAAGATTATTGGCACTTTTAGTTAAGCAGCTATTGCTTGTTTAGGAGCTGGTTGTATGAGTTCGGTCGACATAAGAATATTGTATGTCAGGTACCATTCCATGGGTATATATGCTGATATGTATAATCCACCTTCATTCCTACAAGTATAAATTGTATGCTCATTTATACATATCCATCCAATAGTTACAATTATTATACCATATGATGTTTTGAGTTACTTTTAACGTGAATTTAGGTTGAGCATCTAAGTTACTTCTACGAGTAGAGATAGTTACTGTTAAGGTAACCAGCTCATACTATCTAAGAGATGGTTGCTGCAACAACAAGCAGTTCATACAATCTACAAAAGAAATGATTGCTATTTAAGTGGGATAGTTCAGATCATTTTATAAAAGATAAATACTGCTAGTGAGGGTAGTCCATACCATCTAAACCAGAATGACGAACTACGGTCGTGCTTGATCCCTTCGAGCAACGGAGAGGATACGTAGGCAGCCGCTATGCGGTTCAGCACAACCATGCAAGGTTGTTCATATCATCTGAAAGTGTTGGTTGCTGCTTGACAGTTCATACCATCTATTCGGAGATGATTGCAACCCTAGCAGTTTATAAAATGTTTTGGTAAGAGGTAGTTGCAGTACTGGCTGTTCATACTACCTAATAATGAGATGATTGTTGCGTCTTCGAGATAATTCATACCATTTGATAACCATACAGTCTGTGAGACAAGAGATGAATATTACCATTCAAGGTAATTCATATCATCTTCCTTGGCTAGTGAGTTAGGCAATGGTTATCATCGTGCGAGGTAACTTATATCATCTGAAAAGGAATGGTTACTGCAAGGCAGTTCATACCATCTACTGGGCCATAATTGGCACTCCCCACTATATCAGGATGAACCGTCTGGGACAGTGAGATTGTCAGGCCCACTGGGGCAACCCACCACCTCGGTGGCTACCTGGAAGATCGTTGCGGCAACGATGGCTGGTAACCAGAACTACCCTGACATTGGCACTGGCCATTCCTCACCCATCTGATGCGGTGTGTGTTGTCAGGCCCACTGGGGCACCTAATTTCTATACTTTGTTCTCACCCCTAATTCTCCATCCCCCTTTCTACTCAACCCAGCAACCTATTTATAGCCAACAGATCCATTGAATCTCGCTCATTCACTCCATATAATTCTCTTTAACTCGGCAGTAAAGAAAATATTTCTGGGAATATTTTCGTTCCCGTTTCATCTTCTCACGCGTTTTCAAGCCTCCAAATTACCATATTTAACTCCTTCACGCTCCAACAGGCTGTGAGGGTCTTCCATGCACGCACAAAACACGTTGAATCTTCTCCAAATCACGTGAAACCCGTGATATACACGAACTGCCATGTTTTCAACCCGTGAATTGTTTAGCTGATTCTAGCCAATTCTGGTCGAACCAAACGCCCACAGTGTGTTTAATAGGCCATATCACAACTATCTACCAAAAATAAGCCATTGAATCTCCCTAGAACACGTTCAACAATTCGATCAAAAATCTGCAGAAGTGTTTTCCATTTTCCCGCCAAAAACAAAATTCAAATGGAGAAGATGACCTCCCCCTAATCCTGTACTGGGGTGCGAATAGCAGATGCCTTTTGGGGTGACCTGAGGTGCCCCTTAGTAATTGAGGTGCCCCTTATCCAACGGTGAGAGTCCGAATAACACGTGTCCTCCGGGCTTTTACCAACTTTTCGAGCCGAATTTTCCAAAAAATGTTTATTTTCCAAAGGTGCCTACAAACACATAAAACACCAAAATTAGTACAAACTCGAGTGCCAACAATATATAGTATTGAGATCAAATTAAACACAAAAATGTGTCTATCAAATACCCCCAAACTTATTATTTGCTAGTCCTCGAGCAAAATTTATTTTTGAAAAGATAAAAAGACTACACTTAGCACGTGCAGCGGGCCGTTAAACCGCTAGGTGGCCCTAGCGGCGGAGTGTTGTCTCCGGGGGGTTTATCAGAGGTGTACCCACAAAACCTTTACTCCTAATTGGTCACAAGTATCCAAAGAGCTATGAGGACATACATATCCTCAACCTATCTCCAAGTAATTAGAATGCTAGAGAAAATAAAGGTGTCAGCTCTAAAGCTGACTGAAGAAAAGGGGAGACACATCCGCAACACTGCTAGATAAAGAGATATCCGCTACACATCTAGATAAACATTGTAAGATGCGTCCGCTGCTTTACAGTTGGATAAGATTAGGAGAGAGATAAATATGAAATGGACATCTGCTACACAGCTGGACTAATTACGTGTGACGAGTTAAACCAGTGCTAGAAAGATCTTGTGTCAGATTGAAAGCGGACTAACAAAGCAACCAAAATGCATCTCTCTTCGACTCTCTCATAGTGCTCAGTAGAAACAACGTCTTCTTCGGCTTCAACTGTTGATGATAAACTCTCGAACCTCGTAGAACCTTGACAATAAACTTTTCTCCTTAATTTCTTGCTTGAAACTTCTTTATAGATTTCTACTTCCCTATGGCCTTATTGAATAAAACTTAACGATGATTTTTTTTTGTAGACAAAAATAACAAGTCAAAAATTTAAATGGCCATGAGAGAAGGACTTTAGAAATTGGATCTTCGCAACTTGTGATGTCTTGGTATCATGAACTTCAACAACTTATATCATTTGTTCTTATAACTTTTTGTAATTAAGTCTTCAACTTTGATTTTTGAAATATTCTTTTCTATTGTTACTTCTAAACCTCAAACGTCTTCAACTTTCTTCATATATTTTGATGTCGCTCCGCTTGTTGATGATGATAAGTTTCTACTGAGAGAGAGTCGTAATAATCCAGTAACTAAGACTACATTGTGAGGATGCTTTGTCTTTCTGGCATTTCCTCCTGACCTACTCGTCTTTCCATCATGGATGGTTAGGTCCATCACGGTTACCCTCTAAAAGGAACAAGTTCTCTCCTGAATTTCAAGGATCTCAATGTCTTTTTCTCTAATGTCTCAATAGGTTGTTATCTCTAGCATTCCAATTTCTATCTTTTCGGTGAGAAACAGTATGTAAACTTAGCTAACCTGGTACTATGTGACGCTAGAAGTTTCAAAAATGCGACTAAAATGTTTCTCCCATACCCCCAAACTTAAAGCTAACATTGTCCTCAATGTTCTAAAGATAAAATTAAAAAACATGAACAAGGAGAAACTGTTACCACTTGAAGCAAAAGAGATAAGGAAACATATTGCCGTGTCGCAAGAATATTGGGTTACCTCCCAAGAAGTGCTAAGTTTAAAGTCTTCAGCCAGACATTGGAACAATTAGTCACCTCATAGAATCATATAGAAGTAGCCGGAATAATTGTGGGTCATTTTGATTGAGATCTTCAAACGCCGCGCTGGTTTGAATTATTTCTTTACCTTTGGTGATTTATCCCGTTTCCTGGATCTCGTTTCCTTCTCTTATAGGCAGCCTAACTGTTAAAGGCGCCTCATGTGGTGGCCCACCAGAAGTTACTAATGCTAATTGATTAATCAGATCACTATTCCTTTCACAATTTACAGTCAAAGAGTTATACAAGTTCCATGCGAAACTTGAATCCTTAAGTGGTCCATGAATATAGTTGTATGACCCATTTGACAAATTGCTTTCTTCAGCTGGCTCATTCCACCTTTGGATTTTAGTCACTGAGAAATCCATGTTCTCCTCCCACACTCTTTTTGAAGATTGAGTGTTGCTCAATTGTTCATACGTCAGTTGAGGTTTAAGGTTTGCACAGCTTAAATCCTCCTCGGTAATATTCAGATTAAATCCCGGCGGGGTTGGAGGGACAACCAGATTTTGCGGTATCAGTGTGGTGGTAATCAAGTCTTTTGGTCAAAGGCTCTTTCTGGCATGTTCTGAACAGATGTCGAAGATGACCCTCCAAATTCATAGAAGCTTCTATATTCTGGTATTGACATAAGATCCATTTCTTCATGTTCTGGTTCCAATAAGATGTTTTGGGAGTCATCACTACTTTTTGGTCTGCATTTCTCTCTTGGATGATTGATTGTTCTGCATATTTTGCAGAAAGATTTTGGTAGCGGATCATAGTAGAGCATGACTTCAAAAACGTCATCTTCTCCCAGTACTAGATCAAATGTTGGATCAAATCTCTCGTTAAGATCCATTTCAATCAAGCATCTAACGTAAGGTCTGACATGGTTACAGTCTTGAGGAAGCTCTTTTCGAATGAAAGTGCCAATCTGGTTTGCGATCATTTCAGGAATGCCTTCTCCAAAGAATTCCACCGGCAGGTTCAGATAACCAACCCAGATATTTACCAGCGTCATGGTAATCATTTGAGGAGGTATAGCAAATTGATAAGCCTTAACTACCATGAGCCATGCATCATATTTGGTTGGAGAGTAACGAATGGCTCTCTGGGCATCTACTCTATTTTCCAATTTGATCGTGAATTTGTTTGGTTCAGTAGAGCCACTGACCAAATTTGCTACAGGTTGATAGGCTAGAACCCAAAGGAACTGAAGCATTTCCATCATTTTTTGGATATTCAGTTTGAAGGGACAGAAGATTCGAGCCACCACCATACAGTCGGTATTGTTTCTGCACTTTTCTATAGTTTCTGTTTTGAGGGTAAGAGAACGAGTGAGGGAGAGTTGGGTATTCATTCTATCAATGATCTCAGTTTCTCTGCGATCCGCAGAGACTTTGCTTGATTCTATGTTCATATCAGGGCGGATCATGACTAAGGTATTTTGTGGTGGTTGTTTGAAAATGTTGAAAAGTTTTGAGCAGCAGGAAGCCATAAACTCGAACAGCCAAAGATTGATTAACCATCTTTTGATTTTTACAGTCAGATTATACTCAGAAATTTTGGTGGTTGGGTTCATTAATTTCTGATTAAAGATTTTACTGTATTCCATAAAAGTAGACAGTGGGAGTGAAAAGCGGGCGACGAGAGGAGAAGTTGAAAAGGATAAGATAGAATGGTTGAGGGGAGGACACAGAGGAGTAAGTGGAGATGAGTTTTGCAGGAAGTAGTCGAGCGGATAAGGAATTATGATAGAAGTAAATGGGAAAATGAGAAATAAGATAGCAGGGTGAAAAGAGATAGAGTTGTTGACTTTGTTAACCCTAAGTTCGCTGAGTAGGTTGAGGTGCCATTAGTGATACCTGCATTTACCAGAAGAGATTTAGAAGTAAAAAGTAAATAGGGGGGGGGGATATTACCTTTACACAGTTCTCCGATGATGGTTGCCTCCGGGGGAAAGCCAGGTTGGTTGATTAGTTCATGATTTGAAGAGGTTAAAATCTATACGAGAATACGTATTCTATAACTGGGTTCTTGATCTTCAGGAGAAATCAGGATTTTAGAAAGGTTTGAGATTTGTGATTTTTGGACGTTTGAGTTTTGAAAAGGATGATGTCACGATGACAGTTGCTGAGTCTCTCTTTCCAAGATTTTCCCCTATATGATTGAGAGTTTTTGAGCATCTAATGTAGTTGAGACTTTCAAATTAAAGATCTCATATTCGATCTAACTGACTCTTTTATTTCAAACTTGATTTTTTTCTCCTTATGAGGGTATTCTTTTGTATGAAAAATATATACATAATCGGCTAGGTTTATTACCATAATCATGCGCATGTAGACAATCATATGGGCCCACTTAGTACGTTAGTAACTTAGTTCTTAGATGATGAACCATTTGTTGGGCACCACTCCCTTTTGGGGGACCATGATTTACTTAGGATGTCCACTCCACACTTATAAAGGGTGTCTTAAAGTGATGAAATGACTTACATACCCTTTGCCCTAATTTCATTTATAACTAATTGATAATAAACCTAATCAAATATATTAATCTAACCCCAATCAAAATCATTAATAATAATAAAAAAAAAAACTCACCGAAAAAATCAAAAGTTCAAGAAAAATAATCTTCTTCTTCCTTTATTTTCTTCTCTTTCTCTTTTAATTCTTAAAGTGTACATCCACAGATATTTTTATGTCAACCCATCTCTTTTAATTCCTTTTTGATTGAAGAAATCGAGTAGTAATCATCAAAAAATGGTGAAAACGGTAATTACACTAGCATGTTCGGTTAGGATATTTTTAAAATAAACCTAATTTTATAACTGAAATTTTTAGAAACGAAGAACACCAAGAACAGTTTGGTTAGACAAATAAATTTGTTACCCGTAAATTTTTTTGCGTAACCGAAATCTTCTATGTATAGCCTACTCTAGATTTCGGCTGAATAGAAGAAAAAAAATCCTAACCGAACTTTTCTTTGTATAGCCAACTGTTGAGTTCGATTAAATCGCAAACTTTTTTTCAAATCCGAACTCTTCTTTGTATTACCAACATAAGAGTTGTAGGATCCAAATATCGCACAATAATAAGATCTCGCGAGAATGTAGGGAAGCTTGCGAGAGAACGCCATATGTGTGTAAATTAGTATCCAACGTGAGCCTTCCGAAATTAGGGGAAATGTTAGATGTATCCCACCACATATGAGCTGTCATCCACTATATAAATATCTATATAAAGAGAAAGGTAGGAGAGAGAAAAGTGACTGGTATTATTATTATCTTTTTATTCTTCTCCAAAAACCATAGAGAGAGAGAGAGCTCCAAATACTCATTAATGGAGTCTCAGTTGTAATTCATATGTATTTACAACTAATCATAGTGAAACCTAACTCCGTGGATGTAGATCAAATTGATCGAACCATGTAAATCTTGTGTCTTATTTTCTATTTTCATTATTTTTATCTTTATTTTCATATCAAATAAATTTAGATCTAGAAATCATAGTCATGATAATACAAGGGGTGTGTTGTAGGATTTCCTGCTACTACATAATGGCACTAGAAATAAGGAACGAGTAAAGGATTTATCCTTCCTTTAACTTGTTGATTCAAGAAATTTTCATGAAGATTAGCTACTGTTCATATTTTTCTAGATCTACAAAATTTAGGTTCAAAAATGGAAATTTTATGGAAGAAATCACACTTTCAGGGAGTAAACATCATCAACAATTCAAAGACATGAAAAGAGTGAGAGAAAAAATTAGTTGTTGTGGTGAAATTTAAGAAGAAAATGGAAGTTTCAGTGGAAGATTTTCATGTTCAGGAGAAGTAGGCAAACGTGAAAGAAGTCAAGGAAGGACGAAGAAAAGATAAGAGGCAGATGCTGCAATTTCTATCACAAACGGAAATTCGCACATATGGTTTGAGCTGGAGAGAGTAAGCGATAGGTCACGGGTTCGAATTTCGCAGAGACACTTATTTTTCATTTTCTTCTCTTTTGCATGGAAGAATAAAAGAATAAGAGAAAAACATTGTGCGTTTATTTCGCAAAGAGATTCTTGAACAGTTGCTCAAGAGAACAATATGTACGTTCGTGGTCGCAAGTTCAAACTTCCCTGCGAGCATAGTTTTCTTCTTTTGACAGATAGCGAAAAAATGAATAATTTCACAATATTGTTTCATTAGTTCGCAAACAAGAGGTAGCATAGTTGGTCAAGCTTCGCTAGAGTGAGTTGTAAGACTTGAGTTCGAATCCCTCATCAAGCTTAATTTTTCGCACATTTTTGAAATCTTAAAGGCGAAGAAATGGAATAAAGTACAGCATTGTGTGTTTCTTTCGCAAGCAAATATCTATATTAAGAGAAAGGTAGGAGAGAAAAAAGTGACTGGTATTATTATTATCTTTTTATTCTTCCCCAAAAACCAGAGAGAGAGCTCCAAATACTCATTAATGGAGTCTCAATTAGGGCTGCACATAGGTCGGTTTGGGTCGGGTTTGACCTCACCCACCACCCAACCCACTGATGGTGGGTAGCAGAAGTTGTCACCCACAACCAACCCAACATAACAATGGGTCGGTTTTCACCCGACCCACATTACAATGGGTTGGGTCGGGTGGGTGGTGGGTTACCCACCATAAAATACACATTACAGTTACATTGCATCAAAAAAAAAGTTACAGACTTACCTAAGACTCTTACAGATGACAATTAAAGAACTGACCCCAAGTCAAGTGTAAACAAATGATAATTATAATCCAGAGAAGTAAGAAGTTGGTGCAAAGTTGCAAAGTGCATACAAATTACAAGAAATGAGTTCAATTGTTCGAAGCTCAAAAGATAAAAGATTATTCAAGGAAGTGATTTAAGAAGTGAAGACTGAAGTGAAGTTAGCGATTTAGGTTTAGGCATTATATATCACTACTTCAACGGCTGTGATTCATCTAGGATAGGTAATCTAAGGGTTAATATTAACTAAGAAATATTTAGGTGGATGGGTGGGTTGGGTCGGGTGAGGGAAGCTTTGACCCATAGTCGACCCACAATACTATGGGTTTTGATGTTGTGACCCATAGTCGACCCGCTCCTAGGTGGGTTGGGTCGGGTGTGGGTAATTTCAGGCGGGTGTGGGTTGGGTCGGTGGGTTGAGTCGGGTTTGTGCAGCCCTAGTATCAATTGTAATCCATATGTAATTACAAACAATCATAGTGAAACCTAACTCCGTGGATGTAGATCAAATTGATCAAACCACGTAAATCTTGTGTCTTATTTTCTATTTTCATTATTTTTATCTTTATTTTCATATCAAATAAATTTAGATCTAGAAATCATAGTCATGATAATATAAGGGATGTGTTGTAGGATTTCCTGCTACTACAAGAGTTCCGTGGAATTCCAAATTTTTTCTAAACCAGTATTACACTGTATGTAAACCCTAACTTAAAAGTTCGGTTACCTATCCTGGAAACTTGATAGCCGAACAAAGCAAAAACTCCTTTAAAGATCAGTTCGGCTACATGTGTGTGAAAATACACTGGCCAAACTACACCTGTAGATGAGTTCAACTACCTGTTCTTCAGATATTGTAGCCGAACTTTGTTGACATAACATAAATTTATTTTAAAGTTTTTTATTTTTTCAGAAGTGGTTGCCAAATCAAGCAGCATTCTCAATTTTATTTGTTAGTACGTGATATATTTCCTATTAATTAACACTTTAAGTCTTCCCAAAGACTCTCAAAAACTCTAGTGCATAGGCTACAAACTAGGACTTTAAAGAGGTTTTGAACTCTTCTTTGTTTATTAGGATATATTCAAAATATGTAACAAATCCAATGTTTTCCTAATATAAATAAGAATCAAATCTCCACAAGTATTTTGTGGAAGATATTCACCAAAACCTTTCCTAAGTTTATGTTTACCTGAGTACCCAAAATCCTCGTTTCGAAATCATCCATCTCAAAAAAAAAAAAAAAGATCTTCTTCTTCTTCCATCAAAAATTATTTTTCTACAAAAACCCAACTTATTAATATAACCTCACTAATAACGTAGTTAACTTAGTGATTTAACTAATCATTATACCAACTAATTATTAAACTAAGTAATTATTACACTTACTTAATTAAATAGGATAATCTGGATATTAGCATAAATATTTGGATAAGGGATGGCTTAGTTTTCTTCTAATGTCTTACCCAAAATAAAATCATGGTCCCCTCAAAAAAGCATGATTGATGTGGACTGATACCAGCATTATTAGAGGCTGATACCATTTAGCCGATCCAACGGTCAGGATCGCTTAAATTTTTTTTGTCCTATATAAAATGGTATCAGTCCCTAATATTCTGATATCAGCTCATATAAATCGCGCCAAAAAGGGGTGGTGCCCGAATAACGGTTCATTTTTATTTGTTTATTTTTGAACACATTTTCATGAATTCGATGATGCCCCTGCTGGCCCAATGGGCTAAAAGAAACCATGTTCCGATCCAAGGTCCAACTTACCACTATGGTTCGTGCCATTTTCGATGGTTATACGCCTCTAGTTGATCCCACATTCCAAATCCCTCTCCACGACCAATTAGGCAATCGCCAACAGGCGGTTGGAAGACGTGTGCCACAAGTTAGGCCTTTCCCGAATAAGACCGAAATTTGGAAACCGGAAACTAGTGGGAAACATTCTCTTTTTCGTCTTCTGAGCGCTCTATATAAAGGATTTACAATTCTTGTTTCTCTTGTATAATTTATTATTACAGGAGGAGTCTCTCTAGGTAGTTTCAAATTAATTTCTGCTACAAAGATGTCTTCCAATGGAGAAGTCGCTTGCACTTACGCCGCCTTGATTCTTCACGACGACGGAATTCCCATCACTGTAAGTAATTCTTACTTCCTCTCTTTTCTTTATATGTTTTGGTATGTAGAATGCTTCTTAACGTTGGGTTTGACATTCAACTGGTTTCCAACACAGGCTGAAAAGATTTTAACTCTGGTAAAGAAAGCCAATGTCCAATGTGAGTCTTACTGGCCTAGCCTCTTCGCTAAGTTTGTTGAGAGGAAGAACGTTGAAGACTTGATCACCAACGTTGGTGCTACTGGTGGTGCTGCCGTTGCTGTCTCTGCTTCGACAGGTGGTGCAACAGCTGTTGAAGCTCCTGCTGCCGAAGAGAAGAAGAAGAAGGAAGAGAAAGAAGAGAGTGATGACGAAGATATGGACTTGTTCAGTATCTTCGACTAGAGCGCACATTGTTTCTTGGAAGCTGCTTGATGCTTTCTTTAGTTTATTTTGTTTGGTTATGACGTTGTTAAGCTTATTATTGTTTTGTTTATAAACACAGCAGTGGCAGTTTTTTATTCGTAATAATCTACACGTTCCTCTTTCGCTAGCAATACAGATTACAATCAAACTACAGATATATGCAATTTCTTCTCTTCTAACTTGAGATAAACTCGTATACATTCCAATTTAAATTCAAAATCGATCAACTTTACGAAATATTAACGAGACGTACTAAAGAGATGTTCGAGCTTTAAGTCCATTCATCATCTTCTTTGGAAATTGAGGTACTTGATTCCATAAGCAAAGACAAAGAAGAAAGCAAGGACAAACCCGATATGGGCTAAGACAACCCATTTAAGGAAGCCATATTCCCAGCCGTAACTTTCTTGCAAGTACTTCTGCACTGTTGGATTGATTGGCAACCCTGGAATCTGCAACTCGTTTGTCCTGTCGCCGACCTGAGATGTCACTAGACCATAGAGAGTCCAAGCAACAGGTGAAGCCCAGTAGTACCATCGCCACCATATTGGGATTTGCTGCAATTGTCAAATTTAAGTGTCAGACTTGAAATGTAAGTTCTAGTGTGTACGTCAAAGGGGAGACAAAGATTACATACCGGCCTAGGAATGAGGAATCCAGAAAACAAATTCCATAAACCTAAAAAGAAGGACATAGCGATGGCAGCAATTTCAGGCGCTGGAGTCATTGCCACTGTCATCATTCCGTACATTGTGAAGTAGGTAAAGCACATGAACATGAAGTAGAAGAAGTAAAGGAACTTGGCAGCGCTCCAAGGAAATCCAGCCATAGAGAAAAGGATAAGAGAGTAAATTAAGGTTTGAACAAATACGTAGATCACTTCGATGGCCACCTACAAAAAGAAGAAGTTCTATCAGTTTCCTTATTGTGAAGTACCAAATGCACCTTGGGTTTCAATAGTAGTCTTTTACCTGTGCAAATGCGTAAGGCAATGCTGAGTACATTCCCGCAGCTCTTTCACGATAGAAAACAGTCCTCTCAACTGCCACAATAGACTGAACAGAAGATGCATTACCCGCTCCAAGAAAAAGAGTAGCAGCGTACATAGCTCCAAGCAGATTCTGCAAGTCTTGTTGTTTAGACCTGTAACATTAAATGAATTTCCGTAAGATATAAAACCTACACTCTTAACTAACTTCCAAGCCTCACTAAAGAGATGAAATTCTTACACTTTGTCTCCTTTGTTCCAAAAGATAACCCCAAATAAAACACCAATGACTGTAGTTGTAAATAACCGGATTGCATTATATTTCGGGTTCCTCCAGTATGACCAATGTTGTTTCCAGAAACACGCTTTGCATTGAGTAATAAAATCTTGAGAATATTCCGTAGGAAAGTGAAGGTCTTGCGAATCTTGTGCCGGCGTGCTTAATTCTTTGATAAGTTGTTGATTTCTCCTGGAATGCATTAATATAACTATTTAGTAGAATACTCGAACTTCTGCTCAGGTCAAGATTTATTAAGATACAGACCTTATGCTACTCTACTTACTCATAAAGGGTGGAATTGGCATAAACTTCTGCGAAATCCACATCAAGCTGAGCCTCCAAATTAATATAACTATGGATTCACACTTGTGTAACTTATTAGTACAGGAGGAGTCTCTCTAGCTAGTTTCAAATCCAAATTAATCTCTGCTGCAAAGATGTCTTCCAGTGGAGAAGTCGCTTGCACTTACGCCACCTTGATTCTTCATGACGACGGAATTCCCATTACTGTAAGTTATTCTTACTTGCTTGTTTTTCTTTTTTGTTAGATATATATATATAGAATGCCTCTTGATGTTGGGTTTGACATTAAACTTGTTTCCTACAGGCTGACAAGATTTCAACTTTGGTAAAGAAGGCCAATGTCCAATGTGAGTCTTACTGGCCTGGCCTCTTCGCTAAGTTTGTTGAGAGGAAGAACGTTGAAGACTTGATCACCAACGTTGGTGCTACTGCCGTTGCTGTCTCTGCTTCCACAGGTGGTGGTGCAACAGCTGTGGAAGCTCCTGCTGCCGAAGAGAAGAAGAAGAAGGAGGAAGAGAAAGAAGAGAGCGATGACGACGATATGATTATGAATCTCTTCGACTAGAGGGCATATTGTTACTTGGAAGCTACTTGATGTTTTCTTTTTAGTTTATTTTGTCTAGTTGCGACGTGTTTTTATAAACACAACATAGCAATGGAAGTTTTTTATTCGTAATATACTCTGACCCTAGTAATACAGGAAAACTATATGCGTCGTAGGATAAGAATCTCGCAACGATAATATCTCAACGAAATTATCAACAACACAACACAACAGCTTCGCAGAACAATTTCAGAAATGATACGATAAACGACGACAGTTAGGATCACGAGAAAGATGTGATAGTCCTGCGAAAATTAGAGAGCTTACGAAATTAATATTTGTAAGGTTGCGAGAATGTCGCAGACCATACCCGAAAGTAAAGGACAGATTAGCTGTCATCCACTATGTATTTCCCTATAAATAGTCGTTCAAGTTGTAAAGAAAGGGAGAGATCTTTTTTGAGTAAGAAACAAGTAAACAGGAGAGAGAAAGTCTAGAATAGAGGTCATTCTTGATTCTTTATCTTTTCTTGTAAGAACATTCGAAGATTGATCAATAAAATTAATAGTGTAATTCTAAAAATGAGTTGTGTAATAATGAAATCATATGAGGGGTGTAGTGTAGGATTTCCTGCAACTACATAATGGCGCTAGAAACAGGGAAGATTAATATTGAGATTTGTGAAGATTTAGAGTGATTGATTAATAATTTTACATAATTTCTTGCAATATTGTTAACATTGAAGAAATGGCTAGAAGAAGAAATACATCTGAACAACCGACTACTGTTAGAAGAAGCAAGAGAATTGCTGGGAGAGAAAGAAGTGAAATGGGGGAATCTACTAGAATGAGAAATAATGGAGAAAATCAAATTCAACCACCAATTCAACAAACACTAGTACATGGTAGGAATACAGATTATGATAGGGTGAGTATACACACTTGGCAATCAAATTCGGCAGAAGAAGTAGAAGAAGAGCAACAAAACAGAAACCATAGACTGGGAGAGAGAAATCAAGAAGCAGATGAAGGAATAATTCATGGAGATGAGGAAATTGGAGCGTTAGAAACATTGAGACGAAGAATACATGAAGAAAGAAGAGCTGAGGCAGAAGAACGTGCAAATCTAACAAGGCAAAATCACGAATTAAGGATGGAGAATATAATACTACAGAATAGATGATCGAGAAGTATTACAAAATCATATTCAAGATCGACTAGAAGAGAAATGAGGCGAAACTCACCCACAATCAATGATGGAAACAATATTCAAGAAGAAATATCAAATCCTAATGAAGAATATCGCGAAAATAGAGAAAGAGCTAATGATCGTTACGTTCCACAAAATGAAACTTTTGAGGATGGGAAAAATTGTGGAAATCAAGAGAACGGACAACGTCAGGGACGAGATGACCAAGATGGCGAAGGAAATCGAGAGGAAGGAAGAAGAATTTTACATGAAAGAGAAAATCAAAGAATCAACAGACAATTGAAGAAGAAATTAAAAGACATTATGCTGAACAAGCACGTTTAATCTGCGAACGTGAAAGATTGAGAGCGGAAATGGAAGAACAAGAGCTTCAGGAGACAATTCGCCAGAACAATCACGACAACCGAGAAAGAAGGCGTACACAAAACCGGAATAACGGTAAGCTCAATGAGGAGTATGATAGAGTACAGAGGATGGCTGAAAGACAGCGAATGGAATTGATAAGAAATTAACAAAATCATGGAGGGGAAAATGAAAGGCATCATCATATGCGAATTCAAGATAGAGATGAGGAAGAGAATCGAAGAAGAAGACGAGATGAGGATAATGAAGAAGAAATGCAAAATTTCACGAGAGAAGATAGACATGAATGCAGAAGAAGAGAGGCGAAATTAAAAAGACCAATGGATCAAGATTCAGGTGTAAATAAACAAATCTTGAAAGAATTAGAAGAAATGAGAGGAATGCTAAATAATAGAGGAGAAGTAGGCAGAAGACAATTAGATGAAGCAATAGAAGAAGCTGCGAAAACTCCATTTACAAGGGAAGTACAATTAGGAGGAATACCACCGAAATGCAATTTTCCCGCATTAACCAGCATTTTTGATGGAACAACTTGTGCAATTCAACACATTAAAGCCTATGTGAGGTGCATGTTACAATGGTAAAATCATGATGCCGTATTGTGAAAATATTACGCATCCAGCTTAACAGGAGAGGCGTTATAAATGGTTTGAAGGTCTACCAAAGAACACAATAACATCCTTCAATCATTTGCAGACTACATTCTTAGGGGCATATATAAGTAATAATTCTTCGCGACCTGGTAGAGAATATGTGTTTGGATTAAAACATAGGATTGGAGAAAGTTTGAAACACCTGACTAAAAGATGGAGAACTATGTGTAGCGAAATGACTGGCCGTGTAGATGAGAGATATCTTATATTATCATTTATCAATGTTATGTTTGCAACAAACCTATTGTATGTCCAAATTTTCAGAGTCAAGAATACGATCACAATGACTGAATTGCGAGAACTTCAGGAAGAATACCTGCTCTAGAGGAAAGGCAAAATGAAATGGAATCATATCCAGTTGCGAACACCAGCTCACAAACAGCGAATGCAAGCTTATTACCAAAGCTAATAAACACATTAGTGAATACTTCGCAAGTACAACAAGAGAAGGTGACGGGTAACAATCAACAGAAACTGGTGGCTATGGGAAGCCGAGATCAAGAAGAGCATGAAAGAGAAAGAAATTTCTACAATCGTGGTGGAAATAACAAGATTCAAAGACTCGATCAACCACAAGAAACTTATGGAGGTCAAAGACAAAACTATAATAGAGGACAAGGAGGTCACAAGGTAGTATGGGAAGAAATCAAGATGCCACCTCTAAATGCAAGTGTGGAGAAGATATGGGAAGCTATAATCTTGATGGAGAATATACCAACACCATGGAACATGGGAACGGAACCACCTCCAAACCACAGAAGCCATGAGTTTTGTTCTTATCATCATTTTCATGGACATACAACAAATGATTGCAGGAATGTAAAAAGAATTATTTTGAGAATGATAGATCAAGGAAAACTAAACCACTTTTTGGTAGGGCACCCACAATCTCAACCACTGCCACCACCACCAGAGCATCACAAAGTGAACGCGATGAAAAAGAAGGAAACATTCTTCATAGAAGTTGGTGCAAAAGCAAAAAATCTATTCTGTCACTCTATCGTACATTCATATAAGACAATTGAATATTTTCATGACAATGTATTGAGTAGAGTGTTCGCAAGAGATAATGATGGAAGAGAAATTATGAATATGGCGAAAATCTCGCCACTAGAGGAATTGCAGAAACAAATCATTTCTTTTACCGCAGAAGAAATTCCCGAAGGAGAAGAGGTGCATGACAATCCATTGGTAGTAAAATTAGAAATTAATCCAAAACCGAAAGAAGATGAGGATGATGAAGCTGAAGATTCATGGGTAATTAATAGAATTCTAATCGATACTGGAAGCTCTGTGAACATCTTATTTTATCATACTTATAAAACCATGGGTGGAAGAGATGATGATCTTATACCATCAACATATAAGATATATGGTTTTAATGGTACTGCTAACAAGCCTAAAGGGGAGATTACTATGCGAATTTCATTGAAGGGAATATCTTCCGAAATCTTATTTTTTGTCGTTGATGTAGAATCACCCTACAATGCGTTAATTGGTCGACCTTGGCTACATGGGGTTCTAGGTGTAGCTTCAACTTTCCCCCAGTGCATCAAATTCCCTCACCCCAGTTGTGTAGGAATCATAAAGGGAGATTGGGTTGAAGGAAAGAGGTGTTACGAAACTGAGATAGAATCTTGCGAAGGAAGAGAAAACAAGAAGGAAAACTGGCGACACAAAATCAAAGATACACAAAGAAGTGAGAGGTTGATGGTGGATGCAATCGAAAGGAAAGGAGAAGAGATGTTGTGAAACTAATGCTAGCTCAGAATAAAAATGATGAACATACCACTACCAAGGAAGCAGTAACAGAAAATAATAAAGAAGCAGAGGATGACAAAGGTAATAAAAACAACAAATGTATGAATGATTAAGTTGTTGCGATATTCTCGCAATAAGTAAAATTCTCAAAAATACATTTGATTGAATGGCAAAATTGAGATTACGAAATTCAGATACAATATGATGATGATTCAGATACACGACAACATCTAGGATCACGAGAAAGATGTGATAGTCTTGCGAAAATTAGAGAGCTTGCGAAATTAACATTTGTAAGGTTGCGAGAATGTCGCAGACCATACCCGAAAGTAAAGGACAAATTAGCTATCATTCACTATGTATTTCCCTATAAATAGTCGTTCAAGTTGTAAAGAAGGGAGAGATCTTTTTTGAGTAAGAAACAAGTAAACAGGAGAGAGAAAGTCTAGAATAGATGTCATTCTTGATTCCTTTATCTTTTCTTGTAAGAACATTCGAAGATTGATCAATAAAATTAATAGTGTAAATCTAAAAATGAGTTGAGTAATAATGAAATCATATGAGAGGTGTAGTGTAGGATTTCCTGCAACTACATGCGTCTCCTCTAACTTGAAATAAACTCGTATATATTCTAATTTAAGTATAAAATCAAACAACTTTGCGTGAGGTGTTCGAGCTCTTTGTCCATTCATGGCACTCATCATCTTCTTTGGAAATTGAGGTACTTGATTCCGTAAGCAAAGACAAAGAAGAAAGCAAGGACAAACCCGACATGGGCTAAGACAACCAATTTAAGGAAACCGTATTCCCAGCCGAAGCTTTCTTGCAAGTACCTTTGCACTGTTGAATCGACTGGCAACCCTGGAATCTGCAACTCGTTTGTCCTGTCTAACCTGAGATGTCACTGGACCGTCCAAGCAACAGGTGAAGCCTACTATTCCCTCAACTGCCACGATAAAAAAAAATGTAACAAAAATAGGGAAAAGATCCTGCACACCCGGTGGGACTCGAACCCACAATCGCCTGATTAGAAGTCAGACGCCTTATCCATTAGGCCACGGGTGCATCTGCCGGCAAATCTTAGGTACGAGGATTTCATACAGGATGGCATTGCATTTCCGAGAGGATCCGGAGTAATTTCAATTCAAAGAGAAACTCCTTAACTCATTAACTGGTGGACATAGCATAAGAAAAATCATTCTGTAACTGAAATCTATGGAAAAAAAAAGACTTGTTATACAACTGAATGAACAGATAAGATTATTTAACCAGCACACATCAACAATGCAACGACTAAAAGTGAAGACCAGATACATCCTGGTAGAGACACTCTGCCAAACCTTCACACTCACTAATTTCCAATAGTTTCATCTTTCTGCCTTGTCCATTTTTGGCAAGCCAATATGCACCATCATTCTCATTTTTTCTACTCCCTGACACATCGAAGAAGGCAAGACCTCTATTTGATATCAGAAAAGATATCCAAAACGAGTTTATAAATTTTTTCATGATCCACTTTGTAAATGCTAAACAGCAGAAGCAGATTACAGTCTTTGCAGGGAGTTTCAACACTCTTAGATTTCTAACCACATATACAAATTTTCCTGCGACTC
The DNA here is from genome assembly GCF_003573695.1 of Papaver somniferum. NCBI lineage: Eukaryota > Viridiplantae > Streptophyta > Magnoliopsida > Ranunculales > Papaveraceae > Papaver > Papaver somniferum. The sequence goes on from NW_020625487.1 coordinate 1,461,524, forward strand.
CAACTGGCCATCACGTAATAAGCAACGTCTTCAGACATACAGTAAAGATAGAATGGGGAGACGATGTCATACTCTTTGGAGAGCTTTATACCTAAAGAAACACCTTCCAATTGGTGATAGAATGACGAGACACGGTCATCGAATTCACAAACAAGCTTCGACCAACCAACTATCTGCCTTTGACAAGAATCACGTAACATGGCTCCAAGTCCTATATTTGCACCGTCCATGTAGAAACTGTTGGTACGAATCTCATAAACTTGTTTTTTAGCTTTGATGTGAGCCTTAATTGCATTATCATCCTTGTTTCCCCATTCAGAGCATAATTCATCAAACCCCTTCGTCCTTGTTGGAACAAAAACCTCTTCTTCATGATCATCTTCCGACGAATCTATGTTCTTCTTAGTTATACTACATATAATATCCGGATGATTTTTGCAATGTAGTTCTCTATACACCTGCTTAAATATGGATTTTTCGTCTTCATCTACTTGCAGGATGTCACGTATATGTCCCGGATCATGTGTACGCATATCATCATTCTCATTCATGAGATTGTAGCTGGATCCAGAACTACCTAATAACCTGCTTAATGTTTCCATCAGACTCATACGAATCATCAACAGACAGTTCCTTTAATCGATCCATAGAAGCAGATGAACCCGACTCTGTATCCATAACACCTTCTCCACCAAAAAGAGATGCTAAGTAGTATGTAGATTTTAAGCAGATGAAGGATCTTCAAGTTTCTCCAACAAGAAATCAATGTAACAACTTAATCCAACTGGATATTACTGCAACTTCCTCAATGATTACCGGGTTTTAGGGTTACACAAGATGAGATCGATTTTTTGGGTTGTAGAAGAGGAGATCGGGTTTAGAGTTTCAAAAATACTATGCGACTCAGGAGTGAAAGAGATATTTACAGGCAGATGAAGATCTAGAAGAAGAAATCACCAAAGAGATTGTCTGGGGCTGGTGTTGCTGTGTTGAAGCTCCTGCCGCCGAGGAGAAGAAGAAGAAGGAGGAAGAGAAGGAAGAGAGCGATGACGACGAGATGATTATGAATCTCTTCGACTAGAGGGCATATAGTTACTTGATGTTTCTTCAGTTCTGTCTGGCTACGACGTACGTTTGTTAAGCTCATTATTGTTTTTATAAATACATATTTTATAAATATGTAACAAAAAACTACCGCACACCCGGTGGGACTCGAACCCACAATCGCCTGATTAGAAGTCAGACGCCTTATCCATTAGGCCACGGGTGCATCTGACGGCAGCTCCTGGTACGAGGTCCATGACAGCTGTAATCTCTGCTGCAATCGTGAGACGAAGAGAGAATTGTAGCCAAGTAAGAAGAGAGTTCAATTGTACATCACTATGGGAAACTTGAATATTAAGTTCAATTGTAATTCTCTCTTTCTTAATCTAAATTTCTCTATTTCTCTCTTTCTCAATCTAATTTATTTTTTTGAAATTTCCCAAATGACACAATTTCAAACCCAACTTGATTCGGCAGCACAACTTGATTTTTCGGGGGTAGTGCTTGAAGGTGCCGTTAATAAGATATGTGATAATTATAAAAAAAAAAAGTAAGAAGCAAAGAAGTCTCGAAGTTTTGGATATCAACCAAGTCAAAACCGCAACTAAGAAAATGCAAAGAAAAGTTCAAGGCAAGGAAAATCAAGGCAAAACAAATTTGAAGCCAAAGAAAAAGATAAACAAAGGAGAATCCATTCATGAGCGCATTGATTGGAAATTTGGTGAAATGAAGAAGATTAACAAGATGAAGAACATTGTCCCAAATTTTTATTTTTAAAGTCTATATTTCAAATTATTATTGTCTAGTTTTATGTCTTGTAAAAAATGACTATTTAATGATTATATCGAAGTTTAATGAATTTGAAAATTTGACGAGTATTGTTGAAAATTAAGCTTAATTCTATTCTTAATCCAATCTTACATTTTAATTAGAGATACATTTAAACAAATATTAAAACCTCATACTTAGACAATTATGAAATTAAAACATAAGAACTTAAGTGGACAATCGAGAAATTAAAACATAAATATTGGACAATATTTGGGCAAATATTTAAAATGTCGAAACAATTTTCAAATTGGAAGTCTTTTTCGTAGATGCGACGATATTCCGCACGACACCTACGTCGAAGTTCCATCATAGTTGCACCATACGCACGCCACCTTTGTTGAAATTCCATCATGGATTCACCATTCCTCAAATTTGGACCTTCTTGATGAAGTAAAGTAACAAACCTAGTAACTTCCTTATTGATTATACAGAATCGTTGAATAAACTCTGAAACATCACGATTGTTGAGATTCATTGTTTGTTCTTGAAATTTCCCATGAATCATTTGCCATAATGTTTCGAGATGTAATGCATTTCCGAATACAGTCTCCTCAATAGAAGAAATATAATTCCTGTAAATACATTCATCTTCCGCAACAGTGAATTTTGGTTTTCGCCTTATTTGACTTCTCCTAATTTGACTTCTCCTAATTTCACTATCCACATTGGCACGATCAACAACTCTTCGATTTGCGGCATCACGTTGGTTTGCTACGAACTCAGCGAACTCAGCAATGTTCATATTATCAACCATACTCTCTGAGGAATTGGAAGAGTGATGAAAAGAATTGGAAATTGAGAAATTCTAGAGAGGTTTAGAAATTCTGGTGTGAGTTGAAATGAGATTGAAATTAGGTATTTATAGATGGGAAAAATAGTAGTCGTTGGATGAATCTGATAAGCGATGATCAGAGAGTCGAGGGGTAGCTTGACTAGCGCTGGCGACTTAAAGACCAGCGAGCGATGGACACTCTATCGCTCGCTGGAAACTCTGTCGCGTATGCCTATATGTTATTCCTGGCATATAGGCATATGAGTTTGGCAGTTTGGCATACTAATAATGGGTGCATATATGCCAAGTATCAGTATTTGGCATGTGCATAAAAATAGGCTTAATAAAGCTAAAACGAAACGAAACTGGCTACCATAGTGTTTAGCCTTAATCAGTACTAGCTAGACATGGCATCTAATCAACCTCAACTTTACCTTGAAGTTAAATATTTTAGACCATGCCAATACATATATTTTTAATATGAAATTTACTTAAAATGCATGTTATTTTGGAGGCTGCCACCCAAAGTCTCCACGTGCCTGAAAACAATTAGATTTGTACATGTAAGGGTAGTATAAAATAAAAATGTAACTTGGTCTTCCAACAAATAATTTAATCTTCATGCATAGAGGTGTAAATTGGGTTGTGCCAGCACGAGCACAGTCCATCCCAGCACGCTAAAATCTGAGCCCAGTCCATCCTAGCATGTGATTTAACCCAGCACGGCCCAACACGTTAGTTTCATGGGATGTGCTGGGTTAGCCTAATCATCACAGTAGCACAACACAACAAGTGGCACAAATTAGCACGTGGCCCAGCCCAGCACATCACATTAAGAAAGCACGTTATAGCATGCACAAGTACACTATATAACAAGACATAAAACATCACATTTTGTGTATATTTCATAAAAGAGTCGCTATTCTAGCTAGTTTTTGATATTTTATGTTAGCTTATTTTTATAACAACACATATAATACTTAAATATTTGGAAAATATATTTCAACATCGTTGTTATAATGTTGTTACCTATATTTAACTAGACCATTAGTTTAAATGACAATGATCCAATTTTATATTTGATGGGATAGTTTTTTTTATTGAATAAACTTTTTAATTTTACTTGAAATAATTTCAAATGATATGTGGTTTATTTATATTCTCGCGATAATGTCCGACTTAATGTATACCACTAAGTGACTTCAAATTGTTTATAACACAGCCCACGGGCACAGCACAACACGACAACACGACAACACGGAACAACACGTTTAAATCGTTGGCACAACACGACACATGGCACGTGAAGCACGCGATTTCGTGTGCCAGAATGTGCCGGACCGGCACGTTTTACACCTCTATTCATGCAAGTAACGGAACACCCTAAATGGGAATAACTCAAGCAGGCCCCAAAAAATTTGAGCACCTCTACAATAATTCGTCTTGAATTCGTCATAAGAATGGTGTAAAACACCGAGACTATACTTAAACATGTGAGTTATTTGACTTGAAATCTGTCGTTTTGCTAATCAAGCAAGCACATAGACTTAGTTAAACGGTTTTATACATTGACCACATCTTTACGAAAATCACCATCAATATTGAGACTGATTACGAAATGGGTTTTCTTATCTTGTGCATTCATGCAAAGATAAGAACCAACCATTGGCAATAAAATATTAGAGAGAGAATGATTCTTTACATTGGAGAATGAATTTGTGGAGAGAAGTTCAAAAATACATGAATATTTTCATTTTCCAATGCACAAGATAACAAAACCCGAAAGAGTTTTAGATGGTTGAAAAGGTCTCGTTCAAAAACATTTATCACAAATATCCAACTATAAGTAAAGATCTATAACGACTTGGGATTCCGCATAGTAGTGAGAAAATCATGAAAGACAAACAGTCGTACAATTTCATCCATGCAAAACAAAAAATAACATCTCAAAAGTTCTCTCAATAGAAACAACCTTATCAAGCAATTACATAAACGACATAACAAGTAAACATCAAGTATCTTTAGAGAATATTAGCCCTTTCAAGAAATATCATAAAAAGGATTCTCATCGCGATTACAAAGTATTTGAACCATCAGAAGAAGGATTCTCATCGCGACTACAAAATATTTAAACCGTAAAACTCCCACCTCTCGCCACATCCTGTCCACCCCTGTGGTTAACCACCAATCTATCAAACAACCTACAATATTAAATAAAATCATAGTAAAATTCAAAACACAGAGAATCCTTCATGATCTTCTTGTTTTCTCTCCTCTTGCAACCTTGGAATCCTTGCCCTTCTTCTCTTAGATGGAACCTTTCTAGGCTGGCTGGTATTCTCATCATCCCGTCCTCCTACCTCCTTCATAGTCTGGTTTAAGAAAATCAGTAGCGTTGAAAATGTCATTTATAAGTTTGAATAAACCCCGAAAACTATAAAAATCAGTAACGGTTTAAGAAAAATTTCATTCACGAAAAAGATCGCATATCTCTTTAAATTTTTTTTAATCAGCAAAAGTAAGAAATTTCAATTAGAAAGCTTAAAAATAAGCCAAAGAAACAAGGGGGAAAAATCCCAGTGTTCAGCCAAACAACAAATACTTACCAAAACCAAGCTAGAAGGCTCCTAGGATAATATGCCAAAGAAAACAAAAACTTACAACATAAAGAAATAATTCCAGTTAGCCTTAATTTGATCTAGATAAACTCCCTTCATTGAGTCAGAATTCTTACACCAAAAGTAAGCTTGAGATTTGATTTGTTAAAAGTGTGTAGCATTTCGTTTAATATAATGTTAAAAGTGTGTAGCATTTCGTTTCATGATGTGTTTTTCAATTGAGTTGTAGAAATAGGTTCGTTGAGGCTTGTGAAAGCAAAAGATTCTAGACTTAATAAAACTTAAAATAAAGAAAACTTAACTTCAAAATTTGATTTCAAGATATTAGAAAATAACCAAGACACTGATTCCACTATTACACATGAATGAATGATGGTAAATAACCAAAAATTCTAATTATCTATAAGTCCCTTATTTTCTTAACTCACAAATAATCAGGGAAATTCTCAAAATTTAATTGTATCCCCTAGCATAGATTATCTAATCAAAGCATAACCTATCTAATTGAATCACAACTAATGAAGAAAATTATGCAAACAATTAAAACTCTGCAAAAGCAGTGATTTAGTGAATTATAATTAAATATTAGAGAAAATATAATAGTACCAAATTATTCATGCGTAAATAGCTTCCTCATTGCCTTGGTTGTGAGAGAATTACACATCATCATGTTGGAAACACGCTCGAAATTCATTATTATTGCTCAAAAATGGTTCACAAATGATGAATAGGGAGAAATATAATGAAAACCGGGTTTGTAACAGTTATATGTGTTAAAACAAGAACGACACACAGTATGTCACTGATACTGTAAATAAGTCTCCTTTGATGTACGACCCTGGCTGTGAGTCGTTATCACTGTAGAAAAACGACTGTCTTTGCTGGTCTGTTCTTCGTGTTCTTCAGCTATGCAGCAACAGAAATGGTGACTCTCTGCAACTTTCAATTTTTCGCCTCTGACATGTTCTAAATCCTCCCAATTCTCTCTCTAACCCTTCAGTGATACCCTAATAGGCTATTTATACTCAACAGGGACAAGAATCTTCGCTCATTACTCCGGAAAATCCTTCCAATATTCGGCAGTAAAAGAAAATACTTTGGAGATATTTTCTTTCCTTTCTTTCACAATCATGCATCTGCAGCTGTCCGACCTTCCTTGTTAATCTCAGTCATGCTCCAAACACGCTTAGAATGAGTCCCTGGTGAAGTAAAAATCATGCAAGAACATTATCTTCACGTTATTTCCCGTGAATGTCTTCTCGGCCAAACAAACCTCCATGTTTTCTTCTATCCACAATTACAGCCCAATTTCACCGGTTCTGATGGACTTACCAGTCCTATTTTGATGTAACAGGCCCATATCAATCCATTTGAGTGATTGAATCACTCCATAAGTCTCCAAAATCAAAAACAGCAACTCTCGGGGTTTTGCTCATGCAAAACCCGTAACTCCCTGATTTCTTCTAACTCGAGTTCTAGCCAAAATCCATCGAACCAAAGACCCAAAACAATCCTGTTAGGCTCAAAGGAAGATACCCAAACTGTTCCAGCTCTTTAGTCTCACTGAAACAAGCTCAAATTCGCAACCCTAGTTCTGACATTGAAACCAAAAATTTCCCGTCAAAACATAACTTTTGAAATGAAGAAGATGGTTAGCCCTTATCCAACGTCCTGGGTGCCGAATAACAAATGGGTGATATGGACAAATGGGCTACACATAGTCGTGGGTGACACATAGAAAAAGTGGGGGTTCGTATAGCAAATGTCCTTCGGAGGTGCTCCGAGCAACTTTTCGAGCCGAATTTTCCAACAATATTTATTTCCAAAAAATACCTACAAATACACAAAACACCATAATAAGGACGAAAACGAGTACTAACAATACGAAACATTGAGGACAAATTAGACACATAAATGCGTCTATCAAATACCCCCAAACTTATTATTTGCTAGTCCTCGAGCAAAACTAAAAAATAAAAATAAAACCGAGTTAATCTCAGGAGGGTTTACCAGAGGTGTACCCACAAAACCTTTACTCCAAACCCTAGATATCTATGCAGAACCTTGGAAAGCACTAAAGAATCTCCTTGGTTGGCATACCTATTGACTACAGGAGGAAGTACCTTGATGCGAAATTTCAATTGTTGTACACGAGTTTGCACTCAAGCATACTAAAATTCATATAAAGTGACAGAGCTCTACTCAGATAGTTTCTGGACATCATAAACCGGAGTCAACCAATCACATGGATAGATTAAGAAGATGGATGTAGAGAAAAACGTGGAAGATGTTGACTAAGGTGAACCTATCCTAATGGACTGAGATACTGGTCTGGACTAATATCAACACACTGGCATATACAAGGGAACCAGTGGTCGATAATCCTAACTCTAGGTCAACTCAGCTGGCATATATAAGGGTACCAGTGGTCGACTTTATTGTATTTATTCTGGTTGGTCTGGTGGTCTGGTCTCAATTTTTTTTTATTTTTTTTTACCTCAGTCACTCTATTTCACCCCAGCAATAGTAAAAAGAAAAATAAAAATAACTGATGAGGATTCTTTCGATGTTTCCATCACGAGGATATGGCGAAACTACCATATTTTTTTTTTCTAACACCTGAGCTCTGTGCTTTTATGAATAGACTCTTCTAGATGTTTCCATCTAATCATATTGGTTCCTCAACTCCAACAACCAAGATGTTCCCATCCACTTAGATTGGTTAGTGACGACCTTAATAAGCATAAATTTCCAGGCTCTGGAGTTTATTTATTGCAGAAAAAAGTTTCTTCCCCACCCCCAAACTTAAATCTAACATTTTCCTCAATGTTTATAATAAAAGAGCAATACCAAAAAGTAAAGTAATATGAGGAATCAGTAAAGAGAGAAGTCAGAAAGATAATACCTGGGTGAAAAGAGAAATTAAAGACTAATATACAACATACAATCGCCTCGATGGTCAATCAAGGGTAAACAGGGTCCTCCAGAGGGACCTCCTTAACATCACTTGTAGGAAAGGGCTCTAAAAAGGGTTTCAATCTTTGACCGTTAACCTTCGAAGAACTACTACCATCCGGTGTCTCAATTTCAACAGCTCCATGAGGAAAGACAGAGCGAATAATAAAAGGTCTCGTCCACCGAGAACGTAACTTCCCCGGGAAAAGATTCAAGCGGGTATCATACAAAAGAACTTTTTGACCTGGAGAAAATGACTTCCGTAAAATATTTCTATCATACACAAGTTTCATTTTGTTCTTATACTCCTTCGCACTATCGTAAGCATCTATACGAATCTCGTCCAACTCATTGAGTTGGAGTTTCCTATGGGCTCCTGCCTTGTCAAGTGAAAAGTTTAGCTGCTTAACAGCCCAATAAGCTCTATGTTCTAACTCAACAGGTAAATGACATGCCTTTCCATACACAAGCCGATAAGGCGACATTCCAATGGGGGTCTTAAACGAAGTACGGTAAGCCCATAAGGCATCAGTAAGCATAGACGACCAGTCTTTCCGATTAGGATTAACTGTTAATTCTAATATACGTTTTATTTCACTATTGGAAACCTCAACCTGACCACTAGTCTGAGGATGATACGGGGTAGCTACCTTATGTGTAATACCATATTTCTTCATCAGAAGCCTAAAAGGCCCATTACAAAAGTGCGACCCTCCATCACTAATTATAGCTCGCGGTGTACCAAAACGTGTAAGTATATTATTTTTCAAGAACTCAATCACAACCCTATGGTCGTTGGTTTTACACGCAACCGCCTCAATCCACTTAGAGACATAGTCTACAGCGACAAGGATGTATAGGTTACCAAAAGAATTAGGAAACGGACCCATAAAGTAAATACCCCACACATCAAAAACCTCAACAATTAGAATCGGGTTCAAGGGCATCATGTTCCTACGGGAAATGGTTCTTAATTTCTGGCAACGTTCACAAGTAACACAGTAACTATGGGAGTCTTTAAACAACGAAGGCCAATAGAATCCACACTGCAATATCTTAGCAGCAGTCTTCTTAGCACTAAAGTCACCCCCACAAGCATGATCATGACAAAAGGAAATAATACTGGACTGGTCACTCTCAGGTATACATCTCATAATAATCTGGTCTGGACAATACTTAAACAAATACGGATCATCCCAAAAGAAGTGCTTAACCTCGGCTAAAAACCTAGAACGATCTTGTTTACCCCAATGTTGGGGCATTTGACCAGTAACAAGATAATTCACTATATTCGCATACCAAGGTGCTTGGGTAACAAAGAAAATTTGTTCATCAGGAAAACTATCCCTTATAGGAAGGGAATCATCAGGGGAATCAACAACTATCCTAGACAAGTGGTCTGCTACTACATTTTCGGCACCCTTTTTGTCTGTAATGTCTGGAGAGAACTCTTTGCAACAAAAGGATCCACCTAACCAATCTAGGTTTCGTATCCCTCTTAGACAAAAGATATTTCAAAGCAGCATGATCAGTATATATGACGATCTTAGAACCTAAGAGATAGGGTCTAAACTTGTCTAAGGAAAACACAATGGCTAACAGTTCCTTCTCGGTAGTGGTATAGTTCAACTGGGCATCATTCAGATATTTTATAGCATAGTAAATCACATGAAGTAATTTGTTTTCTCGCTGACCTAGCACAACACCAATAGCATAATCTGAAGCATCACACATGATCCCAAATGGTAAGTTCCAGTTGGGTGCCTGGACTATGGGGGCGGTAGTGAGTAAAGTCTTAAGTTTCTCAAAAGCCTCTAAACAAGCATCATCAAAGACAAACTCAACATCTTTTGCAAGCAAATTGCAAAGAGGTCTAGAAATCAAGCTAAAATCCTTAATGAATCGATGATAAAAACCTGCATGCCCTAACAATGACCTAATATCTCTTACGGTTTTTGGGACATTTAAAGTCTTGATAAGGTCAACTTTGGCTTTATCTACCTCTATACCCTTAGAAGATACGATATGCCCTAAAACAATTCCTGATCGAACCATGAAATGACATTAATTTCTCCCAATTAAGCACTAGATTCTTTTCCTTACACCTAGTCAACACTAATGACAAATGATGCAAGCACTCATCGAAAGACGAACCAAACACTGAAAAATCATCCATAGAGACCTCTAAAAACTTTTCTACCATATCGGAAAATATGCTCATCATGCAACGCTGAAAAGTCACAGGGGCGTTACATAGCCCGAAAAGCATGCGTCTATATACTAACCTTCTAGACAAAGCAGCAAACTTAGCATCTGACCTGAAGCTTGTATCTACTACATTGGTGCTACTTTTATTGACCAAGAGTCTTTTAGGGGGTTCAACACAAGACTCCCACTGTTGGGATTTTTCATCAATAGCTCCTAAGAAGTTAAAAGCATCGTCAGCATTTTTACTGGTGAACTCACCAGCGCACATAGACTCGACCATGGCTTTGGTCGAATAGTCTAAACCATTATAAATAATCTCTACAAGTTTCATCTTATCAAATCCATGGTGAGGACACTGAGATAGGAGATCATTGAATCTCCCTAAAAACCTATAAAGAGACTCTCCCTCTTGTTGCACACTAGCACTAATTTTCTGCCTAACACTGCAGTTTTATGCTTAGGGTAGAATTTCATATAGAAAGCAGCAACAAGTTCCTGCCATGTTTCAATGGACTCAGGTGGTAGGTTGTTCATACAGGTCTTGGCTTTATCTCTCAAGGAAAAGGGAAACATCTTAAGTTTAAAACTTCATCAGTGAGGTCTTTTATTCTAACTGTCCCACAGATTTCCTCAAAGTCCCTAATATGAAAATAAGGGTTCTCATCATCTTTTCCTAAGAATATAGGGATCATCTGAAGAATACTAGGTTTTATCTCGAAATTAGTCGTATTGGCTGGCAATTTAATGCACGAAGCTCGGTTGGTCCTAGTTGGGAACATGTTCTTTCAAAGTTTCCATCGCTGGCACAGCTGAAGTACTAGGGGTACCTTCCTCACGAAGAGACAGATTTTCAAAACTGAATTTTCCAAAAACGGGGCTATCAAAAGAAGAGTCTTCGAGTTCCCCGCCTTCACAAGAAGAACTACTAGGTTTATCACTAATCAAACGACCTAGAGTGTTTCTTTTCCAAGCCCGCTCTCTAATAACCTCGGGCATACACTAGAAAAACAAAAGAAAAAGAAAAGTCCTAAAAGGAAGGGAAGTTCTATGAAAACACAAACGAGGATGACTTCACCACAACAAACCTACTGATTTCTAACAAACAAAAAACATGATGCTCCAGTTATATTGTTTCTAGACCAGCTTCTAATCCTTCGAAGGGGAATTCATTATAATTTAAGCAAACCCCTCTGGAATCAATCTGAGTCAAAGTAAGTTGAATAGAGGCGAGGGAAGCTGCGTGGAGCTTTGATACCCAAGGCCTCACCGCATTACAAGGCGGCGCAGTCACGCATTCAACTCACATAAACCATTATGAACTTCGAAGTATGCTTAAAAGAGTAACCAATATTTTTCGAACGACTTTCCTGTTAAGCTCGTTACCCTATAGATCTCGTTCTAGTCAGTATTTTAAGCTTAGTTTCGCGTTTGGTATCATTTTCCTAAGGCGGGCAAAAAGAGAACGGTGATGAAATCCGAACTCTTATCTTGTATGGCCAGTCCTTGCCCTTTACTAGGAAATTAAAGCATCCGTTTTCAGTTCCTCGACATTTATTCACACGAAGGAAGACAGTAACTCGCTGATAGGGGATTCGCGAGTGTTTCGAAAAACTTACCTCCCGTTCCAGACGGGGGATGAACCGTTGTAGTCGACTCGGCCACGACTCCTATGTCATGTACGAACCCGAGGGGCCGAGGTGATATCGTAATCACCGTCCTTCTCTGCAAAGAGTTTAATATTTAAACTACCCTTCCGTAGGGTTTAAAAATAATGTCCCAAAGTTAAAGTCCAAAGTCCAAAATAAAGTGGAAAAGAAAAGGAAAGTCTAAAAAATAAAAATGTCTCTTTTTTTTTATAAAATAAAAAAAAAATTCTTCATCTTTCGCTCCTTTCACTTTGCCTTTACTCCAAGTCTTTAAGTATTCACCAAAAGCTTTGGCAAAATTTTCTTTCGCTCCAAATTCCAAATTCTGTAAGGAAAAGACAAAAACCCAAAAACGTAAAGAAAAACAAAAGTAAAATAAAAATAAAAACCTAAAAAAGAAAAAAAATCTAAAAAATCTATCCTAAAGACAAGTCCGCGTCGGCGACGCAAAAAATTGATGTGTTTTTCAATTGAGTTGTAGTAATAGGTTCGTTGAGGCTTGTGAAAGAAAAAGATTTTAGACTTAATAAAACTTAAAATAAAGAAAACTTAACTTCAAAATTTGATTTCAAGATATGATAAAATAACCAAGACACTGATTCCACTATTACACATGCATGAATGATGGTAAATAACCCAAAACTCTAATTATCTTTAAGTCCCTTATTTTCTTAACTCACAAATAATCAGGCAAATTCTCAAAAATTAATTGCATCCCCTAAGCATAGATTATCTAATCAAAGCATAACCTATCTAATTGAATCACAACTAATGAAGAAAATTATGCAAACAATTAAAAACTCTGCAAAAGCAGTGATTTAGTGAATTATAATTAAATATTAGAGAAAATATAATAGTTACCAAATTATTCATGCGTAAATAGCTTCCTCATTTCCTTGGTTGTGAGAGAATTAACACATCATCATGTTGGAAACACGCTCGAAATTCATTATTATTGCTCAAAATGGTTCACAAATGATGAATAGGGAGAAATATAATGAAAACCGGGTTTGTAACAGTTATATGTGTTAAAACAAGAACGACACACAGTATGTGTCACTGATACTGTATCAAATAAGTCTTCCTTTGTGTACGACCCTTGGCTGTGAGTCGTTATCACTGTAGAAAAACGACTGTCTTTGCTGGCTGTTCTTCGTGTTCTTCAGCTATGCAGCAACAGAATGGTGACTCTCTGCAACTTTAATTTCTCGCCTCTAAGATGTTCTAAATCCTCCCAATTCTCTCTCTAACCCTTCAGTGATACCCTAATAGGCTATTTATACTCAACAGGGACAAGAATCTTCGCTCATTACTCCGGAAAATCCTTCCAATATTCGGCAGTAAAAGAAAATATTTTGGAGATATTTTCTTTCCTTTCTTTCACAATCATGCATCTGCAGCTGTCCGACCTTCCTTGTTAATCTCAGTCATGCTCCAAACACGCTTAGAATGAGTCCCTGGTGAAGTAAAACTCATGCAAGAACATTATCTTCACGTTATTTCCCGTGAATGTCTTCTCGGCCAAACAAACCTCCCTGTTTTCTTCTATCCACAATTACAGCCCAGTTTCACCGGTTCTGATGGACTTACCAGTCCTATTTAGATGTAACAGGTAACGCCCATATCAATCCATTTGAGTGATTGAATCACTCCATAAGTCTCCAAGATCAAAAACAGCAACTCTCGGGTTTTCTCATGCAAAACCCGTAACTCCCTGATTTCTTCTAACTCGAGTTCTAGCCAAAATCCATCGAACCAAAGACCCAAAACAATCCTGTTAGGCTCAAAGGAAGATACCCAAACTGTTCCAGCTCTTTAGCTTCACTGAAACAAGCTCAAATTCGCAACCCTAGTTCTGACATTGAAACCAAAAATTTCCCGCCAAAACATAACTTTTGAAATGAAGAAGATGGTTAGCCCTTATCCAATGGGGTGCCGAATAACAAATGGGTGTTGTGGACAAATGGGCTACACATAGCCGTGGGTGACACAAAGCAAAAGTGGGGTCCGTATAGCAAATGTCCTTCGGGGTGCTCCGAGCAACTTTACGAGCCGAATTTTCCAACAATATTTATTTCCAAAAAATACCTACAAACACACAAAACACCATAATAAGGACGAAAACGAGTACTAACAATACGAAACATTGAGGACAAATTAGACACATAAATGCGTCTATCATTTCACGATCTAGGAGATCTGGACTTAGAAGTGATATACGTCAATAAAAGTGTTGCAAAAGTCATTTATAAGTGTGAATAAACTTCGAAATTTATACAAATCAAGAAGGATTTTTAGAAAACGTCCCTCACAAAAAAATTCACTTATGTATTTCCTATAAGGTGTTAAAAGTGCATAGTGGCTTTTGTCGGGGCCTTTGAGAATTTTATTTCTGGTATCTTAGTTGCTGGATTCTCTGTTGTTGTTGGGGATAAATCGGGATTGAAGTCATATAACATGTCAATCTTACGTATCTAAGGTAATTGCTTGAATCCTTCTTGAGAAACTTTGATGCTAATGGTGGTTTAGTGGTTGTTGAATTCCTTGAAGAAAGTGATCTCTACTGCTAGATTAAATGAATCAGCAAGTACTTTCATAACTCCTTTACCTACAAAAAGCTTGTTCTTAAATATAACATGTCAATCTTACGTATCTAAAGTAAGTGCTTCAACTTTTCATAAAAAAGATTTCATAAGGGATGATTATGCAAAACCATGGATTTCTAGAACCAAATTATTACGCACTTAGACAAGAGAGACTGGAAACGATAGGGTCTACCAAGAATGATAAAAGAGACCATTACTACAACTTTCAATACAAATGTAGTAATGGGGCCAGACATCTGACCCCATTTTTATAAAAAATGTTGCCCTATAAAAATCATATAACATTTCATATTTCCCTCCAGTTCTATGCCTAGAGCGATTTCTCAAAACCCCAAAAATAATTTTTCAGAAAAGAAGTGAGAGAGCAATGGCAGAATCAAATTCTACTAGAAAGAGTATATGTAATCATAAGAAAAATGAAAGTTCATATTGTGATACATTGTTTTTTAACACATATTTAACAATAAGTTAATTAGTAGTAATGTAAACAGTAAATGTATTCATATGTTATAAAGAGATTTTATATGCCAAAAAGAAAAAACTATTCATGAGCAAATATTCAAATGCAAGAAAATGAATATCAAACAGTATAGCCTCTTCTAAGCTCGCATCGACAAATTTAACAACTATTTAAGGTATAAAAGCAACCAAAAAATAAGAATAAGTAAATAACTTTTGATAGATTCAATAAAAAAAATATCAAAGAACCAACTAATTATTAGAAATTACCTTGGAATTAGGTGTTCCAAAATCAGCGTGACGAATAAATTTTTCTACAATTAACCTAGGGATTCATGAGAATAATAAATAAGAATATCGGGATATAAGTTCTACCGAATCGAGTTAAGTTAATATAGAAAAAAAGATACTCACAAATGGTCCTGAGAGAATTTTGGGTAATACTGCATTTTCTACTTTCGTAAAATCAGTGAATCATTTTAATAATACATTCAAATGGTAATTCAAACAGTGGTTTGTTAAAATTTCTTACTCAAACTCTTAATGTGTAATTGAGAACTACAATTTTCCAGGATTGAATTGAGATCCTTAATCACGTGTACATTCCCTTTATCATTTTTATCAGTTTCCTACCAAAAAATATTGAAAATATACAAAAATAGATAACATTTCATGCACTCATTATTTTAAGCTAAGATGATCGATAATAGTTATTCGCACAAAATTACACCATCAACATTGAACATACTACATACTCCAAGTAAGCTCGGATTCCAATGGCGTTTAACATTCTTAGCGCAATCTAGTAGCAAAAAGAAACAAAAACATGATATGTCCATATTAAAACAACTCTAGCTGGAACGTAAATTTATCAAAGTTAATATAGTTATCAAAGTCATTCAAACCATCGATATTAGCGAAAATGAACCTGATTTTATAAATTTCGCACATACATACTTTTTTCAACCAGTAAAAAATGGCGCAATTTGTTATATATACAGCTAAATTAGTTTTTTCAATCCTAAATTTGAAATAGCTTTAGGTTTATGAAAACGTGGTTAAATCCTAATTAAAATATTTTTAATGTGTAAAGATGAATTTACAATTTGTAATATGGGTACACATTACCTTTTTTTTTTTGTATACGAATGAAACTAAACACATCTAATAATATGTGATAGAATGATAACCTAATTCTTTGACTCAAATATAAATATTAACATATATATACAATCTCGTTTAGGAAGTAGGTGTGTTAGAGTGGATGCTCAGTTGAACTTATATACCTTGGTATGTCAGGTATGCTGTCAAGTTTATATATCAAAACTATTTCTTAGTTTTACCTACTAAAGTCATCTTCAGTTTGGGTTTAGGTAACATAGTCTTAAGATTTTTTAATTAACTCAAGAAGAATGAAAAATTAAAGATCACACGAAGACATCAATTTGAAGAAACTCCATCAAGTAAGTAATGAAGATTGGTCTTTATCAATTTGAGGACTATAGTAAATTGTCATATTTCAAAGAATACCATATCACTGATTAGATTTTGTTAAGTTAGTGATATTTCAACTTCCCAAGCTCTTTATTTTCGAGAAATCGAAACTAAGATTGAAGATAAATCACAAGTGTTTTAAGGAAAACCTCAAGACTTACAAATTCATTATTGAGTTTGTAAGGTTTTGTTTGGTAGTTTCCTTCTGATGTTATTCACTCACTTGAGTTCACGAACTTATAAGTTTGAGCTTGTGAATCTATAACTTGTAGAGCTCAAAAATAAATAAAAATAAATCAATAAGTCAATTGTGTTTTCAAACCTAAATAGGTGTATTCGCAAACCTAAATAGGTGACTTCGCGAACCTATTGTAAAGATTTCCTTCTGAGACCTTTCTGACATTTGAATTCGTGAACCTAAATGGTTTAGTTCGCAAACCTAGTGAAGAATTTTTCTCCTGAGATTTAACGTTGTTTGAGTTTGTAAGTCCAAAAGGGTGAGTTCACGAACCTAGCTAGTACAATAAAGTTCTCTTGTGACTTTTGAGCATTTGAGTTCGCGATCCTAAAGGCTTGAATATTTCCTATAACTTAATTTACATTTGAGTTTGGAACCTATGAAGATTTTGAATTTCTTTCTTATCTTATGATCTCAAGAACAAATCACTTGAGTTCACAGACTAAAAAACTTAACGTGTCAACCTAATAAACTATTGGCTTTGGACTCATTCATTCTTCTTTAATTTTCAAGGAGAACTTTTCACACGCTTACAAATTTCTTTTTCTTAGCTAATTCTTTGCATGGAAAGTGTTAAGTTCTTTCGAAGAATTTATCTATCTTGAGATTCAAACGTTTAGATCTTCTTTTATATAGTTGCCTCTTTGTACACATTATCCATTCTTAGTATTTTGGAGTTATCTTTGGTAGTAAATTTTCTCATAGAATTTACTTGAGCTAACAACTGTCTACAACTTCAAACCATGGAAAGAACCTTGTTGCAAGTCCAACTCTTACCAAAGAAACAGTTTTTTGTATCCAAGGAAACATCTTAGATTTAGCAATCGAGAATTAACTTTGGTTGTAAGAAATTCATTTGTTATACCTTATTCAACCCATCCTTGATTGATTACTATGCAATACTGAAAACTCAATCCCTACATGCTTGTGTAACTTGTTGAAAAGGTTTTCCTTGAAATACCTAGGATGTTCATAAGCGTCCCTCTGATGTAACACCAGAAAGAAAATCATCGCTCATCCTGTTGGAGGAAGCGTGGTACCCTCCCCTCTTCAATGTGTAACGCTAGCAGTTAATGTAAATATTGACACACCATTGGTAGTTATAATGAAGACAAGGATACATTGTATTCATTTATAAATATTGTTGGATTACTTCGAGGACATTATGTAGTTGTTTGGATTTCAATTTTCTTATGTGTTTATAGTTCAGAGTCTTCGAACCGTGTATATTATGGGTTGTCATACATAATGTCAACAGAAGGGGAGAACCTGTCTAGACTTGAAAGTTCGTCAAGTTATCCAGAATTCAGAAATTATCATATATGGGAATCACAAACACATATGATGATCCACTGAACAATGACGAATTTGGGAAATCCATTTGAATTATTTAATTTTAATTATCAAAAGTTAAAATGGGACCTTTATAGGCCGAGTAAAGTCTTCAAAGTTGTAACCAAGTCATATTTCACGAAGAAACCTAGGTCTTTAGAGCACGACTTTATGTGTAGCTAGTATACATGTGTAGGGATTGAGTAACTACATTGCAGAGATTTCGCTATTTGTAATGACGAAACCTGCAAGATTAGTTAAGGTTGAAGCAAATTTTCTTGTGATCAGAATGGGTTCATGAACTATCTTCCAGTTTTAATAATTACTTTGATCCCAAGCAAACTAAAGTTCTCAACATAGATTGATTCCGAAGAATGGATACCATGTAAGCATATGAAAAATTTTCCTCATAAATACAAAGAAGAATGTGAAGCTGTGAATATGTTGTTAGAGCATTGCTCGGTTGAACTCACCAAGCGTTGGTATGTCAAGTTTGGTTGTCATATTTTAGTATCAAAACTCAATTAGAGTCGCTTGATTAAAATTACTAGAGTCAACTTCGTTTAGGTTAGACTAGAAATTCTAGAAATGTTGAGAATACAAGTATTATTCTGAAGACCTGAAGAAGGCAAAGACGCATCGAATACAATGAATACGCCATCCTTCCACTTGAGGTTAGTAATACAAACTTGACTTGTTTCATTCCTATCGTTTCTTTCAAGTCTTTTAAGATTGAAAACATAACATGCGAGGTTATATATATGATACTCTGGTATTACAATTGGTCATATTAGTATGATCAAAGCGTCAAGGAAGTATATTGAATTACGAAGTATAACGTTTATTTTTTGAACTTTGTAAATACGACATCGACTTAATCTATGTAACTTGTTACTTGATTGTGTATTGGATATGGGTGTGATTTCATTATAAGAAACTATGTTTTATTACATTAATTGGTTTAAGGAAGTATATATACGAACTTTATTCGTAATCGAAAATAAATCAATAGGTGGTTTGGTCCGGTTTTCTATGAAGATCTATTGGATGACCTATTGGATGACCAATTCGTAACTAAGGATGGAATTAAGAAATAACCGATCTTAACTTATGTTGAGAGTCAAGGTATAACCGATCTCTACCTATCTTGGAATATATGGTAGATTTTGTTGGGAGTCTAGGTATAGTATGGGGAATAATTGTGGAACCAATCCTAGCCTATGTTAATTAAGATCCATGGTAGAACCGATCCCAAAAGAAAAACCTATTTACGATATTCGCGTACACTTTAGGGTTTGTGTGAATTTGGAGTTAGGGTTTTCTTGATATGAAAGTTTTAGATGTACACATAATTTGAACATGTGCATAATTCTTATTATTGATTGTTCAAAGATATTCCTTCATACTCAAGGTGATCCCAACCCAAAATATTGGAGAATCTTTTAATTAAGATTTTCGAATTTATATGTTTTGATTTTCCAACAATTGAAAAATATCTATAGATAAGCTATATTAATTAAGTGCTAAACTAATATTACATATTTTGTATAAGAGATTTCGGAATTACAGGTTCGATATTAGTTGGAAATATGAAAACCGAAATTAGGTTCTTGAGAATCTTTCGGTTTTGGAATTTCCTTGTTGGACAAACATCCTTGGTCTATAAATAGTGAAGTTTGTTATTCTTGCAAACTATCCTTAGGAAGAAAAATTCATTTTTGTTGTTTCTGGTGGAGCCGACTACTAGTATTACTTTTAAAGCTATACCAGAGAGGAAAATACCCTAATTAGGCGAAATCTCTTACGCCCTCTCGTTTAAAGTCTTATATGGGACCAAAAACAGAATGAAAATTATTCAAAATAATATGTTCTCCTTTAATGCCAACGGGCCCTTTGTTGATCCATAAGAGTATGCATTTTACAGAATCCTGGCGCATATTGTCTATATACTGCTCTAATTTCTATTGATTTTGGAGGAAACTGCATTGGAGATGGAGGATATTTAGGATATTATAAAAGGATGTACTCTCGAGAAGAGAAGAACTTGATTTTAATTGAGCCAAACATGCAGCACATGAATGTTCAAATTTAAGCTGAAAATATGGCCACTCTTAAGAAATTTAAAAACTTTTATCCAGATGTAGTGCAAGGAAGGTTTTCTTCTTGTTACCATGCTATATATCAAGGTGGTAAGGAATTTATTCATCAAATCTATTTTTCCTTGCTAATTTTAGAGTCATCCATATGATTAAGAACAATCAAACTTTGGTTTTAGATTTTATTTGTAAAAGATATACAATAACCTCTATCTATTATCAGTTGGCATGGTCAGATTACTTTGAGCGTCTTTGTAATGCCCATAACTCTACTGTTAGTATGAAGATATTATTGGACCTTGCTCGGCTCTAGGCAGAATATCACATGTGAATGTAATTGCTTAGGATTTGCGTAATTTTCAAGAACCCTACACTTACTACACTAACCCAAATAATGCACTGACCGAAATTTAGTTAGTTACTCAAGCATGTCTTTTTGGTAAAAACTAAATCTATATCGTGATCCGGAAATTATTACGTGTCTCAAAATCTCTATAATGTGAACAACACCTGTATTGTGACCTAAAATGTATGTACATAAGTCAAAAAAAAAATTACACAATTTATCTCATGACCCAGTATTTAAAACCACATAAGTCGACTTACCCGGTTGACTTTCCATAATCGTTTCGGAATCGAGAAACACCTGGCGGGTTCTGGGTCGACTTTTGTAAATTAGACGAATATCGACAAGAAACATTAAATCACTTGGTCGCTTCTGATATCCGGAACAATTATTATGCGAAATTAAAGATCTTTTTTTCTTCTTGAAAAGGAGTTATAAACAAAGCAAACTAGTCGATTGGGATGATTTCCCACCGAGTATTACAGCTATTTAAATTACGGTTTCCAGGCATCATTGTTTTTCCATATTCCCCAGATTTTGGGTGTTTAGGAAATTATGAGCATTTTTTTGGAGATTAAAAACTTCTACTATATTAAAGGGTTTACAATTTATTGAATCAAAATACATAATTAAGTTCATAAAAGACGACAGAATTTTGTTGCCAGCATAATTCTCCTTTTGCCTTAGATGGCGTTTCATTTGATTTTTGACTTTTTTGTCTTGCAAATTGAGTTGGATCCTCCTATGGTTTCTTCTTCTTGCAATCATCAGAGCTGCCACCACTCCTATAGATTGTGATGTCACCACATTCCGAGTTGCATTTGTTACTCCTGCAGTTTCCAAAATCACGTCATACGAATTATAAACATTAATGACTATTGCCGCAGTGTGTAGATTATTATTCAGGACAATGTGTATGTTGATTTTCAGATTTTCCTCTGTCTGCCGTAAAATTCCTGCATCTCTTTGTTCTAAAGTTGGGTTTCTCACAGGGATAAGGTTTAGTTGGGTCTGCTTCTGATCCTTCAAATGTTGCCTAGCAGTTTGGATTGTGGTATGTGGGTTTGGGATAATTCCTTCAAAACAAAGTTTTCACCTAGATTTCCATATATACCAGCAAATTGTAGCACATTTTTCTGGGAAGTTTTCTTCCATGTCATAGTCATACCAGGAAAGGAAGATATCCTCATGGGTAGTTCCTATTGGTTGTTGATGATTGACGAGAACTCCAAAACCAAACCAAACCGCTCTACTAAAGATGCAGTTGAACAAAGAATGTAGAGTTGTCTCTTCCTCACATTTACACATACCGCAAGTGGCACCTATATCTTTTAATTTCAGGTTGAGGTTAGCATTGACTGGCAGAATGTCATGGAGAAATTTCCAGATGAACATCTGTATTCTAGGGGCAGTTTTGAGGTTCCAACATTTCTTCCACACCTTAGGGTTGTTTCTAGGGTTGATTTCAGTGGTAGTATGTTTGACAAGGAATTGGTAGACAAGTTTAACAGAGAGATCCCCTTTGTTGTTTGTGAGCCAAACAAGCTTGTCATCATCTGTCCTGGTTGTGTCCAGCTGGATATGTTTTATGTTTTCAGCCACATCTGGTTCAAAAATCTGATTGATAAAATCCAGATTCCATTATCCAGGCTCCTCAGCAAAAAGTTGTACTTTGAGGACAAAGTTCTTTTTAAGGTGTTGGTAATGTAACAGTATGTTCCTTTGTCTCAGGTTTAACTGACCCATTAGGGTAGAAAAATAAAATTCTACACTGTGTGCTAAAAATAAGAAAAATGAAAATTTTATGTTTGTGTGCCTTTTAACAATTTTGGGTGTCCTAAGGGTGAATATTAGATTCTAAATAGGGAGTCTGTCTAAATCTGAATCATGGGTGCCTTAATAGCCTTGCGTGCATGATGTGCACGTGTCTTGCATATGAAAGGGGGGATTTTATTTGGGGGAGAAACTTTTTTTCCAAATTCCAATTTTAATGACTCTGAAGCTTGAAACTTATCTTTGAGAATTAGCTTAGAGATTTTTATTAATACTAAAAAGTATTAGATTTGCCTAGAATTCTTGTTAATCAATTAGTTGTTATCATTGATGATAGAAGCTAACGAGTACATGAGGGAAGCAGCTCAAGTTGATATGGTTCTGGTTAGAGATATGGTGTCACCTGGTGTTGCTCAAAGATATGTTGTGACTCAATCTTGCTGGTGTTTTGGGTCATCAGCTGGGTTGTATTCCACTTGGGTGAACTAATTGTCATTGTTAGCGTTCAATTGTGTTATGCATGGCTAAGATTTGTGGACGTTTACAGTATGTTGTTGATTAGGAAACGTGGATGCATTCCCTAAATCAAATTTGCAGGGAAAGAGAAGGTATAAAATGGTTTTAGAGTACAACACCATAGAAGTATCATCACCACAAGCTTTACGCCTGCAAAGTGTTTGATAAAAAGCTTGAAAGAAGATGACTCTTATTTCTCTTCGATACTAGCGATTTGAGGTAAGGTTTCTAATGCTATAACAAAGATTACCATGATAGATTTTTATGTTCATAATTTCTTCAATTGTTGGGCTTAAGTTGTGGTTGTTGTTATTTAATTAATATTGAATATTGTTATGAGTTGAGCTTATAAATTGAGTTCTGACCGTTGGAATCTTATGATTTTTGGATATGTTATACGTAACCATGTCAGGAAAACTCTACCAAATTTTCAGGATAATCGGACTAGGGAAAGTAGTATAAACTGATGTGTTACAGAGAACCATTCTACAGATTTTTGTATAACGTAGCAGGGTCATTGAGATCTCTATTTTAGCACTTAGACTGCATGGATTTCTCTGATTTTTGTATATGACAAACCCATTTTTTTTATGATTGAGCTGTAAAAATTTCAAAGCAAATGGATCATGTTAAGTACCCCAAATGGGGAGTTTTCTACAGTAATGTCTGTCAGAATTCAGTTTCGTTGGAGCAACCCAAATTCAGTCGTATCTGATATTTAACCGTTACTTTTCTTTGAAATTTTGATATAGTGAGTTTGATGTAGTTATGAATGTACGGTGAAAAGTTGACTACGATCCGATCAGTATACACAGTGAGTTTCATAAGAACAGTCCATAATGTAGATACTTGCATGCATGCTTATTTACCAAATTGGGCTGTAAGCATTTGGAGTACGAATGGTGATGCATGTGTCGCACTTGTAGATGGCTTAATGGTATTGTATGATCTGAATTTTAACTAAGAGCTCAAGTTTCCATCATTTTGCTTATGTATAACCATGTGATACCTCTATCGACATCATTGTGTGAGTTAACAAATTGTTGGTGTTTTAGTGTGTTACTTATGGATTATGACCATCAATTTTAGTTGATTAAGGTAAGCTCCTTTAATTTAAGAGCATAATTTTTGAATGTGACTTCTCCATCTGGGATCGGTTGTGACCCCTTAAGATATGTATGTTGTAGAGAATGAACCTTGAGATGTCTTTCAATGGAGGACCTCTATTTAGTGAAATTTCAATGTCGATTCAATTGCCCATTGCATTATGTCATAGTTCTGTGGAGTCTCCATGTACTTTCTATTTAATACAGGTTCTTGGTGTTTGGATGATGTTAGTGTTTTGTCAATATATTTATTTGGAAACTTAATCTAAATTCCCTTTGTAGTAATCCAAGATGGAATTATATACAACACTATAAAGGATTCGGGCCTTTGTATTGTTTGTCAACATCCCTATCACGTATTTAGGAATCACGTTTATATGGGAGGAGAACCTTAAAGCTTTGGTCTTTAGTATTTGATACAAATCTGACATCCAAGGTGATATTGTGCTGGATTGATTATGTATTATTATTTAGCCTTTGTATATAACTTAGGGGAAAGCTTATATCGAGCAATATTCATCTCTATGATAAGCTATGGCAATTTCTTGTATACTATGAAATTATTCTTATCTCCATGGTTGAAGAAAGTGTGATGGCTTGGGTTTGCTTTGAATTCTGACATGGATTTGGTTGTGCACTTGAACCATTATCGGTACTTGCTATGTATGCTAAAAAAAAAAAAACCATCTTTGAACTGTGGTTGTATAATTTTTAGCCTTATATCTTGAAGTGGCAGTTACCAGACTTGTGGATGAATGCTTACATGTTATAGGTGTCGATATGGATGGTTAATTAGTGTTTATGATTCATGCTAGCTGTTGGTAACGCGAGGTATGAAATCTGTAGCTTCTAGCTTAGATGCACAGTAGACGATACTTGAAGATTATTGGCACTTTTAGTTAAGCAGCTATTGCTTGTTTAGGAGCTGGTTGTATGAGTTCGGTCGACATAAGAATATTGTATGTCAGGTACCATTCCATGGGTATATATGCTGATATGTATATATCCACCTTCATTCCTACAAGTATAATATTGTATGCTCATTTATACATATCCATCCAATAGTTTCAATTATTATACCATATGATGTTTTTGAGTTACTTTTAACGTGAATTTAGGTTGAGCATCTAAGTTACTTCTACGAGTAGAGATAGTTACTGTTAAGGTAACCAGCTCATACTATCTAAGAGATGGTTGCTGCAACAACAAGCAGTTCATACAATCTACAAAAGAAATGATTGCTATTTAAGTGGGATAGTTCAGATCATTTTATAAAAGATAAATACTGCTAGTGAGGGTAGTCCATACCATCTAAACCAGAATGACGAACTACGGTCGTGCTTGATCCCTTCGAGCAACGGAGAGGATACGTAGGCAGCCGCTATGCGGTTCAGCACAACCATGCAAGGTTGTTCATATCATCTGAAAGTGTTGGTTGCTGCTTGACAGTTCATACCATCTATTCGGAGATGATTGCAACCCTAGCAGTTTATAAAATGTTTTGGTAAGAGGTAGTTGCAGTACTGGCTTTTCATACTACCTAATAATGAGATGATTGTTGCGTCTTCGAGATAATTCATACCATTTGATAACCATACAGTCTGTGAGACAAGAGATGAATATTACCATTCAAGGTAATTCATATCATCTTCCTTGGCTAGTGAGTTAGGCAATGGTTATCATCGTGCGAGGTAACTTATATCATCTGAAAAGGAATGGTTACTGCAAGGCAGTTCATACCATCTACTGGGCCATAATTGGCACTCCCCACTATATCAGGATGAACCGTCTGGGACAGTGAGATTGTCAGGCCCACTGGGGCACCCCACCACCTCGGTGGCTACCCGGAAGATCGTTGCGGCAACGATGGCTGGTAACCAGAACTACCCTGACATTGGCACTGGCCATTCCTCACCCATCTGATGCGGTGTGTGTTGTCAGGCCCACTGGGGCACCTAATTTCTATACTTTGTTCTCACCCCTAATTCTCCATCCTCCTTTCTACTCAACCCCAGCAACCTATTTATAGCCAACAGATCCATTGAATCTCGCTCATTCACTCCATATAATTCTCTTTAACTCGGCAGTAAAGAAAATATTTCTGGGAATATTTTCGTTCCCGTTTCATCTTCTCACGCGTTTTCAAGCCTCCAAATTACCATATTTAACTCCTTCACGCTCCAACAGGCTGTGAGGGTCTTCCATGCACGCACAAAACACGTTGAATCTTCTCCAAATCACGTGAAACCTGTGATATACACGAACTGCCATGTTTTCAACCCGTGAATTGTTTAGCTGATTCTAGCCAATTCTGGTCGAACCAAACGCCCACAGTGTGTTTAATAGGCCATTTCACAACTATCTACCAAAAATAAGCCATTGAATCTCCCTAGAACACGTTCAACAATTCGATCAAAAATCTGCAGAAGTGTTTTCCATTTTCCCGCCAAAAACAAAATTCAAATGGAGAAGATGACCTCCCCCTAATCCTGTACTGGGGTGCGAATAGCAGATGCCTTTTGGGGTGACCTGAGGTGCCCCTTAGTAATTGAGGTGCCCCTTATCCAACGGTGAGAGTCCGAATAACACGTGTCCTCCGGGCTTTTACCAACTTTTCGAGCCGAATTTTCCAAAAAATGTTTATTTTCCAAAGGTGCCTACAAACACATAAAACACCAAAATTAGTACAAACTCGAGTGCCAACAATATATAGTATTGAGATCAAATTAAACACAAAAATGTGTCTATCAAATACCCCCAAACTTATTATTTGCTAGTCCTCGAGCAAAATTTATTTTTGAAAAGATAAAAAGACTACACTTAGCACGTGCAGCGGGCCGTTAAACCGCTAGGTGGCCCTAGCGGCGGAGTGTTGTCTCCGGGGGGTTTATCAGAGGTGTACCCACAAAACCTTTACTCCTAATTGGTCACAAGTATCCAAAGAGCTATGAGGACATACGTATCCTCAACCTATCTCCAAGTAATTAGAATGCTAGAGAAAATAAAGGTGTCAGCTCTAAAGCTGACTGAAGAAAAGGGGAGACACATCCGCAACACTGCTAGATAAAGAGATATCCGCTACACATCTAGATAAACATTGTAAGATGCGTCCGCTGCTTTACAGTTGGATAAGATTAGGAGAGAGATAAATATGAAATGGACATCTGCTACACAGCTGGACTAATTACGTGTGACGAGTTAAACCAGTGCTAGAAAGATCTTGTGTCAGATTGAAAGCGGACTAACAAAGCAACCAAAATGCATCTCTCTTCGACTCTCTCATAGTGCTCAGTAGAAACAACGTCTTCTTCGGCTTCAACTGTTGATGATAAACTCTCGAACCTCGTAGAACCTTGACAATAAACTTTTCTCCTTAATTTCTTGCTTGAAACTTCTTTATAGATTTCTACTTCCCTATGGCCTTATTGAATAAAACTTAACGATGATTTTTTTTTTGTAGACAAAAATAACAAGTCAAAAATTTAAATGGCCATGAGAGAAGGACTTTAGAAATTGGATCTTCGCAACTTGTGATGTCTTGGTATCATGAACTTCAACAACTTATATCATTTGTTCTTATAACTTTTTGTAACTAAGTCTTCAACTTTGATTTTTGAAATATTCTTTTCTATTGTTACTTCTAAACCTCAAAACGTCTTCAACTTTCTTCATATATTTTGATGTCGCTCCGTGATGAGTGCCAAATATTGTATATATTTATCCCTTTTTGTTGGCATTTAACTCATCTTTTGTGCATTAATTCTACATTTTATCCCATATTCTGTATTTTCATTGTTTTCAAGAATAAATATTTTTCTAATTAATTTTGCATTTTTAGGTAATAAATAAAGTCTGGATGACTTGCGGAGCGGAAAAGAGCTGAAGAGTAGTGAAAAGCCGGAAGAAATTACGCAAGGAAGCCGCGAAGAATGGTGCGCATAAGCCCAAAAGACTAGAAATGGGCTCAAGAAGGAAGAATTGCTCTTAAAGAAGATATGAGCTTGGCATACCCAAGGCCCAAAACCCTTACCCAAACCCATTTTCTATAACCAAAACCGCCTCCATTCTCAGCCGTCAGATTGGATCCAACTCATCATCCTACGGTCGCTCATTCATAGAGCATCAAAATCTGAAGTCTCTGCCAAACACCACAGCGCTTAAATTCCAAGCCTTCAGATTAGATTGTAGTTGAATCCAACGGTCGCTCCTATGCCTGTGCATCAAAATTAAATACTCCCGCTTTACACTACAGTACCTAACATCATCTAACACCGTTGACTTCGTTGTATTTCACAATCCGACGGTCGAAGTGATTCATCTCTTATATTACCGTTAGATCTACCAACCATATTTGCATCCAACGCTCAACGTTTCTGATCATCATCTCCGATGTACATGCTCCACAGTGAAAATTCCTATACCCTAAAAACCATCGAGAGTTTTTTCTCTCATTCCCTTCTTCTCTTCCGTTCTTCTTCCTCCTCCCTGTTGCCGTACCGCTCCACCACCAACTCCACTGCCGCTCCACCGTACCACCATGTCCGCCACCACCAACTCTGCCACAACCACACCACCTTCTTTATCATCACC
Source organism: Papaver somniferum (assembly GCF_003573695.1). Taxonomy (NCBI): domain Eukaryota; kingdom Viridiplantae; phylum Streptophyta; class Magnoliopsida; order Ranunculales; family Papaveraceae; genus Papaver; species Papaver somniferum. The sequence continues at coordinate 1,490,154 of NW_020625487.1, forward strand.
ACCACCTACCGCACATGGTAACTTTCAATCAACTTCATCAACATCACACGATTTCAGTGACGTGTGGAAGTGATGAGAATGATTGCATGTTATCAATCGAAGCTAGAAAAGGCATGGGAAGGAGCAGTGAAGTCATAGGAAGGATGGGTCAGCGATTGATTGAAGAAATTGCGCCATCAAAGTAAGATTTTACGAAACCCTAATTTCTCAATTTTTGGGATTTTTATAGAAAACCCTAATTTCTATTAGGAGAAGCAATGAATTAGTTATGGGTTCAATTTGTACTGTCAAAAATTAGGTAAATCATATACCTAATTTCACTGTTTGAATTTGGGTATTTTTCTATAAACCCTAAATTGGGTATTGGGTATAAAAGGGAACTGTGGGTTTGTGTGTGAGGTTTTATGCCTGGAATAGCCGGCGTCCAGAACTTAGTTCTGTTAAATGTTCACTTTTTTTTGCTGTTCATATTAAGTTCTGTTCTGAGTTTCTCCATTTTGTTCTCTGCTCCTGTTAATGTGTGCTGTTAATGTTTAAATGTTCATGTATTGTTCTGTTGCCGTCTATCTTGTTGTTCACTGTGATGTTTAGTTTCTTCAATTTTCCTAGTGCATGTTCCTGTTGATGTTTGTGTTCCATGTAATGTTAATGTACCTGTCATGTGATACATGTTTTGTGTGAATGTTAGGCTAAAGCCTTTAGAGCATTGTGTTGAGTGAGCAGTAGGGAGAAACTAGTGCTCACTAGTGACTGTGAGCAAACTAGTTCTCTTCCCACTCTAGTAGTATGCCTAGGCTCACCCTCACCATCTCACCTTCACCATCTCCCCTGCTCTTGGCTTAGGCCTTGGTTTACTTCCATTGTTGTTGTTTAGTTCTTTGCTGCTTAGTCATTGTCTTGTTTAATTTTCTTCATTGTCTTTGCCTTAGGCTAACTGCCTTTGTATTATTGCCTCACTGCCTTCTTCCTCTATCTTTGCTGTTTTGGCCTAGAGCCATTGTTGCTCACTGTTACCTGTCTCTCCTGGTCACTTCTTTTCTTCTTGACCAAAAACTCTCTAAGCCCACTGTCCATTGTTTGTACAAACTGAAGCCCAGTTCACTAAGGCAAAGACCCAGTTCAATCCAAAGATCAAGCCCAGTTCAATTCACATCAGAAACCAACTGAACCCAAGTTCAGCCCATCAAAACCACTGAAAGCCCAACTCATTCCAAGGGTATTCATAACCCATTAGCACTCAAAAGCCCATTGATTATTCATAGCCCAATAGCAAATTTAGAGCCCAAATAGCTAGAAACTCCAAAACACTTCCAATCTCTGTGGATCGACCCGTACTTGCACGATCTACAACTGACGACCGTGCACTTGCGGTATTACTGTAGGCCCGTTTTCATTTCGCTTTAATTTTCACGCCTTTCCGGGTCCACCAAGTTTTTGGCGCCGCTGCCGGGGACCATTTTGCATTTAAATATAATATCTTCGGGCACACCACTCCGCTTGTTGATGATGATAAGTTTCTACTGAGAGAGAGTCGTAATAATCCAGTAACTAAGACTACATTGTGAGGATGCTTTGTCTTTATGGCATTTCCTCCTGACCTACTCGTCTTTCCATCATGGATGGTTAGGTCCATCACGGTTACCCTCTAAAAGGAACAAGTTCTCTCCTGAATTTCAAGGATCTCAATGTCTTTTTCTCTAATGTCTCAATAGGTTGTTATCTCTAGCATTCCAATTTCTATCTTTTCGGTGAAAAACAGTATGTAAACTTAGCTAACCGGGTACTATGTGACGCTAGAAGTTTCAAAAATGCGACTAAAATGTTTCTCCCATACCCCCAAACTTAAAGCTAACATTGTCCTCAATGTTCTAAAGATAAAATTAAAAAACATGAACAAGGAGAAACTGTTACCACTTGAAGCAAAAGAGATAAGGAAACATATTGCCGTGTCGCAAGAATATTGGGTTACCTCCCAAGAAGTGCTAAGTTTAAAGTCTTCAGCCAGACATTGGAACAATTAGTCACCTCATAGAATCATATAGAAGTAGCCGGAATAATTGTGGGTCATTTTGATTGAGATCTTCAAACGCCGCGCTGGTTTGAATTATTTCTTTACCTTTGGTGATTTCTCCCGTTTCTTGGATCTGGTTTCCTTCTCTTATAGGCAGCCTAACTGTTAAAGGCGCCTCATGTGGTGGCCCACCAGAAGTTACTAATGCTAACTGATTAATCAGATCACTATTCCTTTCACAATTTACAGTCAAAGAGTTATACAAGTTCCATGCGAAACTTGAATCCTTAAGTGGTCCATGAATATAGTTGTATGACCCATTTGACAAATTGCTTTCTTCAGTTGGCTCATTCCACCTTTGGATTTCAGTCACTGAGAAATCCATGTTCTCCTCCCACACTCTTTTTGAAGATTGAGTGTTGCTCAATTGTTCATACGTCAGTTGAGGTTGAAGGTTTGCACAGCTTAAATCCTCCTCGGTAATATTCAGATTAAATCCCGGTGGGGTTGGAGGGACAACCAGATTTTGCGGTATCAGTGTGGTGGTAATCAAGTCTTTTGGTCAAAGGCTCTTTCTGGCATGTTCTGAACAGATGTCGAAGATGACCCTCCAAATTCATAGAAGCTTCTATATTTTGGTATTGGCATAAGATCCATTTCTTCATGTTCTGGTTCCAATAAGATGTTTTGGGAGTCATCACTACTTTTTGGTCTGCATTTCTCTCTTGGATGATTGATTGTTCTGCATATTTTGCAGAAAGATTTTGGTAGCGGATCATAGTAGAGCATGACTTCAAAAACGTCATCTTCTCCCAGTACTAGATCAAATGTTGGATCAAATATCTCGTTAAGATCCATTTCAATCAAGCATCTAACGTAAGGTCTGACATGGTTACAGTCTTGAGGAAGCTCTTTTCGAATGAAAGTGCCAATCTGGTTTGCGATCATTTCAGGAATGCCTTCTCCAAAGAATTCCACCGGCAGGTTCAGATAACCAACCCAGATATTTACCAGCGTCATGGTAATCATTTGAGGAGGTATAGCAAATTGATAAGCCTTAACTACCATGAGCCATGCATCATATTTGGTTGGAGAGTAACGAATGGCTCTCTGGGCATCTACTCTATTTTCCAATTTGATCGTGAATTTGTTTGGTTCAGTAGAGCCACTGACCAAATTTGCTACAGGTTGATAGGCTAGAACCCAAAGGAACTAAAGCATTTCCATCATTTTTTGGATATTCAGTTTGAAGGGACAGAAGATTCGAGCCACCACCATACAGTCGGTATTGTTTCTGCACTTTTCTATAGTTTCTGTTTTGAGGGTAAGAAAACGAGTGAGGGAGAGTTGGGTATTCATTATATCAATGATCTCAGTTTCTCTGCGATCCTCAGAGACTTTGCTTGATTCTATGTTCATATCAGGGCGGATCATGACTAAGGTATTTTGTGGTGGTTGTTTGAAAATGTTGAAAAGTTTTGAGCAGCAGGAAGCCATAAACTCGAACATCCAAAGATTGATTAACCATCTTTTGATTTTTACAGTTAGATTATACTCAGAAATTTTGGTGGTTGGGTTCATTAATTTCTGATTAAATTTTTACTGTATTCCATAAAAGTAGACAGTGGGAGTGAAAAGCGGGCGACGAGAGGAGAAGTTGAAAAGGATAAGATAGAATGGTTGAGGGGAGGACACGGAGGAGTAAGTGGAGATGAGTTTTGCAGGAAGTAGTCGAGCGGATAAGGAATTATGATAGAAGTAAATGGGAAAATGAGAAATAAGATAGCAGGGTGAAAAGAGATAGAGTTGTTTGACTTTGTTAACCCTAAGTTCGCTGAGTAGGTTGAGGTGCCATTAGTGATACCTGCATTTACCAGAAGAGATTTAGAAGTAAAAAGTAAATAGGGGGGGGGATATTACCTTTACACAGTTCTCCGATGATGGTTGCCTCCGGGGGAAAGCCAGGTTGGTTGATTAGTTCATGATTTGAAGAGGTTAAAATCTATACGAGAATACGTATTCTATAACTGGGTTCTTGATCTTCAGGAGAAATCAGGATTTAGAAAGGTTTGAGATTTGTGATTTTTGGACGTTTGAGTTTTGAAAAGGATGATGTCACGATGACAGTTGCTGAGTCTCTCTTTCCAAGATTTTCCCCTATATGATTGAGAGTTTTTGAGAATCTAATGTAGTTGAGACTTTCAAATTAAAGATCTCATATTCGATCTAACTGACTCTTTTATTTCAAACTTGATTTTTTTCTCCTTATGAGGGTATTCTTTGTATGAAAAATATATACATAGTCGGCTAGGTTTTACCATAATCATGCGCATGTAGACAATCATATGGGCCCACTTAGTACGTTAGTAACTTAGTTCTTAGATAATGAATCTTGTTGGGCACCACTCCCTTTTGGGGGACCATGATTTACTTAGGATGTCCACTCCACACTTATAAAGGGTGTCTTAAAGTGATGAAATGATTTACATACCCTTTGCCCTAATTTCATTTATAACTAATTGATAGTAAACCTAATCAAATATATTAATCTAACCCCAATCAAATCATTAATAATAATAAAAAAACTCACCGAAAAAATCAAAAGTTCAAGAAAAATAATCTTCTTCTTCCTTTATTTTCTTCTCTTTCTCTTTTAATTCTTAAAGTGTACATCCACAGATATTTTTCTGCCAACCCATCTCTTCTAATTCCTTTTTGATTGAAGAAATCGAGTAGTAATCATCAAAAAATGGTGAAAACGGTAATTACACTAGCATGTTCGGTTAGGAGATTTTTAAATAATCCTAATTTTATAACTGAAATTTTAGAAACGAAGAACACCAAGAACAGTTGGTTAGAACAAATAAATTTGTTACCCGCAATTTTTTTGCGCGTAACCGAATCTTCTATGTATAGCCTACTCTAGATTTCGGCTGAATAGAAGAAAAAAAATCCTAACCGAACTTTTCTTTGTATAGCCAACTGTTGAGTTCGATTAAATCGCAAACTTTTTTTCAAATCCGAACTCTTCTTTGTATTACCAACATAAGAGTTGTAGGATCCAAATATCGCACAATAATAAGATCTCGCGAGAATGTAGGGAAGCTTGCGAGAGAACGCCACATGTGTGTAAATTAGTATCCAACGTGAGCCTTCCGAAATTAGGGGAAATGTTAGATGTATCCCACCACATATGAGCTGTCATCCACTATAAATATCTATATAAAGAGAAAGGTAGGAGAGAGAAAAGTGACTGGTATTATTAATCTTTTTATTCTTCTCCAAAAACCATAGAGAGAGAGAGAGCTCCAAATACTCATTAATGGAGTCTCAGTTGTAATTCATATGTATTTACAAACAATCATAGTGAAACCTCACTCCGTGGATGTAGATCAAATTGATCGAACCACGTAAATCTTGTGTCTTATTTTCTATTTTCATTATTTTTATCTTTATTTTCATATCAAATAAATTTAGATCTAGAAATCATAGTCATGATAATACAAGGGGTGTGTTGTAGGATTTCCTGCTACTACATAATGGCACTAGAAATAAGGAACGAGTAAAGGATTTATCCTTCCTTTAACTTGTTGATTCAAGAAATTTTCATGAAGATTAGCTACTGTTCATATTTTTCTAGATCTACAAAATTTAGGTTCAAAAATGGAAATTTTATGGAAGAAATCACACTTTCAGGGAGTAAACATCATCAACAATTCAAAGACATGAAAAGAGTGAGAGAAAAAATTAGTTGTTGTGGTGAAATTTAAGAAGAAAATGGAAGTTTCAGTGGAAGATTTTCATGTTCAGGAGAAGTAGGCAAACGTGAAAGAAGTCAAGGAAGGACGAAGAAAAGATAAGAGGCAGATGCTGCAATTTCTATCACAAACAGAAATTCGCACATATGGTTTGAGAGAGAGAGTAAGCGATAGGTCACGGGTTCGAATTTCGCAGAGACACTTATTTTTCATTTTCTTCTCTTTTGCATGGAAGAATAAAAGAATAAGAGAAAAACATTGTGCGTTTATTTCGCAAAGAGATTCTTGAACAGTTGGTCAAGAGAACAATATGTACGTTCATGGTCGCAAGTTCAAACTTCCCTGCGAGCATAGTTTTCTTCTTTTGACAGATAGCGAAAAAATGAATAATTTCACAATATTGTTTCATTAGTTCGCAAACAAGAGGTAGCACAGTTGGTCAAGCTTCGCTAGAGTGAGTTGTAAGACTCGAGTTCGAATCCCTCATCAAGCTTAATTTTTCGCACATTTTTGAAATCTTAAAGGCGAAGAAATGGAATAAAGTACAGCATTGTGTGTTTCTTTCGCAAGCAAATATCTATATTAAGAAAAAGGTAGGAGAGAAAAAAGTGACTGGTATTATTATTATCTTTTTATTCTTCCCCAAAAACCAGAGAGAGAGCTCCAAATACTCATTAATGAGTCTCAATTAGGGCTGCATATGGGTCGGTTTGGGTCGGGTTTGACCTCACCCACCACCCAACCCACTGATGGTGGGTAGCAGAAGTTGTCACCCACAACCAACCCAACATAACAATGGGTCGGTTTTCACCCGACCCACATTACAATGGGTTGGGTCGGGTGGGTGGTGGGTTACCCACCATAAAATACACATTACAGTTACATTGCATCAAAAAAAAAGTTACAGACTTACCTAAGACTCTTACAGATGACAATTAAAGAACTGACCCCAAGTCAAGTGTAAACAAATGATAATTATAATCCAGAGAAGTAAGAAGTTGGTGCAAAGTTGAAAAGTGCATACAAATTACAAGAAATGAGTTCAATTGTTCGAAGCTCAAAAGATAAAAGATTATTCAAGGAAGTGATTGAAGAAGTGAAGACTGAAGTGAAGTTAGCGATTTAGGTTTAGGCATTATATATCACTACTTCAACGGCTGTGATTCATCTGGGATAGGTAATCTAAGGGTTAATATTAACTAAGAAATATTTAGGTGGATGGGTGGGTTGGGTCGGGTGAGGGAAGCTTTGACCCATAGTCGACCCACAATACTATGGGTTTTGATTGTGACCCATAGTCGACCCGCTCCTAGGTGGGTTGGGTCGGGTGTGGGTAATTTCAGGCGGGTGTGGGTTGGGTCGGTGGGTTGAGTCGGGTTTGTGCAGCCCTAGTATCAATTGTAATCCATATGTAATTACAAAAAATCATAGTGAAACCTAACTCCGTGGATGTAGATCAAATTGATCAAACCACGTAAATCTTGTGTCTTATTTTCTATTTTCATTATTTTTATCTTTATTTTCATATCAAATAAATTTAGATCTAGAAATCATAGTCATGATAATATAAGGGATGTGTTGTAGGATTTCCTACTACTACAAGAGTTCCGTGGAATTCCAAATTTTTTCTAAACCAGTATTACACTGTATGTAAACCCTAACTTAAAAGTTCGGTTACCTATCCTGGAAACTTGATAGCCGAACAAAGCAAAAACTCCTTTAAAGATCAGTTCGGCTACATGTGTCTGAAAATACACTGGCCAAACTACACCTGTAGATGAGTTCAACTACCTGTTCTTCAGATATTGTAGCCGAACTTTGTTGACATAACATAAATTTATTTTAAAGTTTTTTATTTTTTCAGAAGTGGTTGCCAAATCAAGCAGCATTCTCAATTTTATGTGTTAGTACGTGATATATTTCCTATTAATTAACACTTTAAGTCTTCCCAAAGACTCTCAAAAACTCTAGTGCATAGGCTACAAACTAGGACTTTAAAGAGGTTTTGAACTCTTCTTTGTTTGTTAGGATATATTCAAAATATGTAAAAAATCCAATGTTTTCCTAATATAAATAAGAATCAAATCTCCACAAGTATTTTGTGGAAGATATTCACCAAAACCTTTCCTAAGTTTATGTTTACCTGAGTACCCAAAATCCTCGTTTCGAAATCATCCATCTCAAAAAAAAAAAAAAAAAAAAAGATCTTCTTCTTCCATCAAAAATTATTTTTCTACAAAAACCCAACTTATTAATATAACCTCACTAATAACGTAGTTAACTTAGTGATTTAACTAATCATTATACCAACTAATTATTAAACTAAGTAATTATTACACTTACTTAATTAAATAGGATAATCTGGGTATTAGCATAAATATTTGGATAAGGGATGGCTTAGTTTTCTTCTAATGTCTTACCCAAAATAAAATCATGGTCCCCTCAAAAAAGCATGATTGATGTGGACTGATACCAGCATTATTAGAGGCTGATACCATTTAACCGATCCAACGGTCAGGATCGCTTAAAATTTTTTTGTCCTATATAAAATGGTATCGGTCCCTAATATTCTGATATCAGCTCATATAAATCGCGCCAAAAAGGGGTGGTGCCCGAATAACGGTTCATTTTTATTTGTTTATTTTTGAACACATTTTCATGAATTCGATGATGCCCCTGCTGGCCCAATGGGCTAAAAGAAACCATGTTCCGATCCAAGGTCCAACTTACCACTATGGTTCGTGCCATTTTCGATGGTTATACGCCTCTAGTTGATCCCACATTCCAAATCCCTCTCCACGACCAATTAGGCAATCGCCAACAGGCGGTTGGAAGACGTGTGCCACAAGTTAGGCCTTTCCCGAATAAGACCGAAATTTGGAAACCGGAAACTAGTGGGAAACATTCTCTTTTTCGTCTTCTGAGCGCTCTATATAAAGGATTTACAATTCTTGTTTCTCTTGTATAATTTATTATTACAGGAGGAGTCTCTCTAGGTAGTTTCAAATTAATTTCTGCTACAAAGATGTCTTCCAATGGAGAAGTCGCTTGCACTTACGCCGCCTTGATTCTTCACGACGACGGAATTCCCATCACTGTAAGTAATTCTTACTTCCTCTCTTTTCTTTATATGTTTTGGTATGTAGAATGCTTCTTAACGTTGGGTTTGACATTCAACTGGTTTCCAACACAGGCTGAAAAGATTTTAACTCTGGTAAAGAAAGCCAATGTCCAATGTGAGTCTTACTGGCCTAGCCTCTTCGCTAAGTTTGTTGAGAGGAAGAACGTTGAAGACTTGATCACCAACGTTGGTGCTACTGGTGGTGCTGTTGGAAAACGATTAATAAAAAAAGATAATTTTTTAAAGTTTTAATAAAAAAATAATATTTATTGTTTTATTTGTGAATGAAACTTTTTAGTCCCACATCGTGGAGTTTCCAATTTTTAGTAGTTTTAAGAAACTATATAAACCTTTTAGTCCCACATCGGGGAGTTTTTCTTCTTAAGTTGTATTTGTCAATTATATAAAGAAATTCACTACTTTTGTAAAATCTATGGGAAAGGGGTTGCTCTATATTTAGAGGGACCCCTAAGGAAAATATTTTATAGTGTTTCTTAAGAGTTCGCGATTTTCCTTAACGGTTTTTTCGGAGTTGCCAAGCTCAAGTTGAGCATCTACTACATATGCTAGTAGTAGGTGTAGTAGGGTGTTTATCCTGGAGATATCCGTCCTGTGAGGGCTATAGCATCACTCTTGAGTGTAGCCGGGCGCTAATGTCTTAAGGGAAACGTGTTGAACACGTGACTCACTCTGTTTTTCCAAAGTTTTGCCTTGCTGTTGTGGAGATATGAGAGCTCGTTCGTTTCGTCAATCGATCATTCCATTATAAAGGAGCTAAGTATCAATAACTTTTGCTTATTTGATTTTTTCTTTTTTTATTATTGCACCCAACAATCTTAAGACATTATGTAATAATAAAAAATGGTTGGTTGGTTTGTGAATCATGGATGTTAATTGTGGAGTGAAAAACAAAAACGAATTTTTTGGTCAGCTGTAGAGTTTCGATTATCTCTTAACCTAGAAGGAATTTCGATGAACCCTTTTGACACAACGTAGTAGACATTGATAGTTACCCACGTAAAATTTCAGAATTTTTGGAGTTGTAAAAGTATTTTTTTGATATTTTACAAAACAGACAAATGTTCCTGAAAAATTCTGACGGGCAAACTTTTGTTGTTAACTAAAGTTTTTTATGGGGTAATCATGAGTTTTTTGATATGGTGGTTCAAACGAAGTTTGTAAATATAGATTATCTTCAAAACTCATATTTATATTCCGTTTCGGAACTAAGGTTTGTGAGATGTGGTGTATTAGGTGATTGGGAAATTACCGTGTCCGTGGTCAGAGTATAAACGAAGATTGTGACATGAAATTGAAAAGGAACATGGCTACCAGGCGCATGTGGATGAACACAAGTCTTCCAAAGCTGACAAAGGCGGAATATCAAACACAACTCTAACCGTAGTCTTCATAAGAAAGGTATGTTTCGTAAAACTGAATCCGGCGTTACTTTAATTAAGGGTGATTGTTATGTTTGTAAAATTCCGGGCCATACGGTAGTAAAGTGTAGACAACATAAAACCTTAATAAGTAGAAAGTTAATGCTAATTTAGTTGAAACAAATTAGAACGAGTTCATTGACATGATGTCGGAAGTTTTTTAAAACCAATGAGAGACCAGAAGGTGGACTCTGGAGCCACCAAGAATGTTTGTTGAAACAGAGACCTGTTCACCTCCTATCAGAGGATAGGGGATGTCGAGAAACTCTTTTGAGTAACTCATCTGCAATAGAGGTTGCATAAAAGGAAAGGTCGAGCAGAAGCTCATATCTGTAATACTCTCACATTGAATGAAGTTTTCATGTTCCAAGCATATGCAAGAATCTTGTATCTTGTTCTATTGTAGATGGAAAAGATTTAAGATCTTAATTTCTGGAAAACTTGTTGTAACAAGGCAGTTATTTTTTAGCAAGAGTTATAGGACGGGTCTATATAAGCTTAACGGAAAAAACTGATGTGAACATAGTTGATTCTTGTGCTTTCTTTATGTTGATTGTTTTATGTGGTAAGCTTGTAACCGTAAACTTATAAGTCAATGTTAACTGGATAGCATAGGCTGCGTACCCAAATTTAGTTTGGACTTTGAACAAAAGTGAAATCTGTGAAGAATCAAATTGCTTTAAAACCTTTTAGCACAAATGTTCATAGTAATTCTAAGCCTTTAGAATTAATTCAGTTAGGCCTAGATGACATGAGTTCAAACCATCACTGGTAAAAGATGGTTTATAACTTCCGTAGATGATTGTACGAGGTACTGTCTTGTATAATTGCTTAGGGATAAGGATGATGCCTTAGAAGCCTTAAGATGTATAAACTTGAAGTTGAAACCAATTAGAAGCCTTGAACATATTAATTGTATCCTTAAGGAGATCATAATTACATGTTGATTAGTTCAGGATTACCTGCGGTCTTGTGGGAGGAGGAAGTCCTCTTAACTAGTATATCCTGAATATAGTACCCTTAAGGATCAGAAAACTCCATATGATTTATGGAAAGGTAGATGACCTTCTTATGAATATGTCAAAGTGTGGGGGTGTTTGACTAAGATTGTCATTCCTCTTCCTAAAGAACTAGATAGAAACCAAAAATGTGATTGTGTCTTCATATAAGGTATGCTGAGTATACTTCTACATATAGATTTTTGGTTGTGTGTTCTGATTTTTCATACTTTGGTGTGATTTTTCTGACTTTGTTGTGAATACTATTACATAATCTAGGGATGCTGAGTTCTTTGAACATGTTTATTCTTAAACCTGTACCTCATTAGAGATGTGTTGTTGATCCCCTAGATTTATTTTCAAATAGTCAGAACTTATCTTAAAGGAAGATGAAGTTAAGGTTGAGCCTAAGAGAAGTAAAACAATTAGACTTGAGACTTCTTATGAAGCCGACTTCATAACATGCCTAGCTTAGTCTAAGCCCTGGACTTGTAAAGAAGCCTTGATATCTACTGAAACCCCATTCTGGTAAGAAGCTTCATTTAGTGAAATGGACTCAGTCCGTCGGAACCTGACTTGGGAGGTTTATAGTTTACCTCCAGAGAGTAAGACCATGAGATGTAAATGAGTCTTTAAGAGGAAACATTAGGTATATGGAACTGTAGAAAAATATTAGGCTAAGTTGGTAGCTAAAGGCTATAAACTAAAAGAAGGTGTATATTTCCTTGATTCTTATTCACATGTGACGATATTTACTTCACTTGAGATGCTAATTGTTATTGCTGTCATAAACAAATTAGAGATACATCAGATGGATGTTAAGACAACTTTTCTAAAATCGTGAATTAGATAAAGAAATTTACATAGACCAACCTGAGGACTTTGTAGTGAAAGGTTATGATGACAAAGTTTGTAAGTTGAACAAAATTTTGTATGGTTTATAAAATAAGCACGTAAACAGTGACATGGAAAATTTGATCATGTGATAATGTGTAGTGGATTTAAGTTAATGAATCTGACAAGTATATTTACAAGTAACTTGTTAAGGATGCCTGTGTGATTGTATGCTTGTATGTTGATGATATGCTTTACTTGATACAAACATAGATGTGATTAATTCCACTAAAAACATGCGCTGAATGAGAACGTTGACTTGAAAGACTTAGGCCCTGTTGATGTAATCTTAGGGATGAGGATTAGAAAATAATCTAACATATGTAGTCTTAGTCATTCTCATTATTTGAATTTTGTGCTTAAGAGATACAATCAGTGTGATTGTAAGCCTGCTTGTACTCCGTACGATTATTCTTGTAGACTCAAAAAAAAGGATAGTGGAGTATCTTAACTTGAATACTCAAGAGTTATAGGATGTCTGATGAATTTAATGAACTGTAAGTCCAGACATTGCCTATAGTGTGAGTAAGTTAAGTAGATATATTGTTGTCCAGAGCAAGAGCATTGGATGCACTGAGTAGAGTATTATGGTACCTAAAATACTCTATTACCTTTTGTTTGTTTATGAAAGGTATCTTGCTGTCCTTGAGGACTTTGTGATGCAAACTGGATAGTTGACTCAGAGGAGTCTAAGTCTACGAGTGGATATGTTTCACTCTAGCAGGAGGGTTTGTTTTGGAAGATTTCCAAACAACATATATTGCTCAATTCATTATGGAATCTGAGAGTATTGAGTTAGATAAAGCACGAGAGGGGGCTGAGTGCCTAAGATGCTTTTTAGAAGACATTCCTCTCTGGCATAGGCCTGTGCCAGCTATATCTATATACTGTGTTAGCCAAGCTATAATAGCTAAAGCTAAAATAACTAATCTCAATGGCGTTATTTCCATTGATTGGATAAAGTCCAAGGAGAATATCGCGCAACCTTTGACGAAAGGTTATCCAAGAGATGTTAGAAACATCGAGGGGAGGGGCTTAAGCTCATAAATTAAACTTGCCATGAAGGATACTCAACCTTGCTGACTGGAGATCCCAAGATCAAGGTTTCGAATGAGACAACTAATTTTGGTGGGTGGGTAAGGTAAACACTATCAGAGAATTTTATTCTCTGTCCCTTCCCTATGGTGTAGACGTGATAGTGTGACTGCATGTGAAGGATGACTTTTAAGAAGTCTTAATGAGTTCTATAGTTTCAATTTAAGATTGAAGTGGGGTGTAGCAGTAACACTCTTTATGGAAACTCACCTATCTGAATGAGGAAGTGGGCCGCTTCCTATGAGAATATGAGCTTTGATTCTCTAGAGCATTCTGAGAAACAGGATATGTCCAGGGCCAAATTGGACAAAACGGCACGAGCTTGGCAGCAATCTTGGAGATATCACCCGTGGTTGTTATCACGAATTACATCAAATGCTAGCAGTTCAAGACATAGTTCACTGTCTCTAGCAAGTAATTCCGGTAATATCTCACTAAGCAAAGGTTCAAGACCTCATGGACACCTCTGCCTAAAATGGTATTTCCGCTTTTTATGTGATTTTCGTTTTGATGGTTTTGGTATTACTGGAACTTAGGACCTAAAGGTCACTAAGGGTTCACTAGTTCATGCTTTTTCACTTTGGTGAAAGATACCTATAGTCTCACCATGTGAGAACTAAAGATGAAAGCTCTCAATATTATTATGATTTATGCAATCCATAGTATGACCCTGGGGTCAACACACTTTTGTGTGAGGGAGAGGACGTAGAAATGACTAGTATGATTTCAACACTTGCACGATCAGTCTGTTTGGATCGTGAGGTTGGGATGTTGATTTACCAAGATCTATCTGTGTTTTCATGTTTTATTGAGTTTTCATTCATGTGGGGGATTGTTGGAAAACGATTAATAAAAAAATAATTTTTTAAAGTTTTAATAAAAAAATAATATTGTTTTATTTGTGAATGAAACTTTTTAGTCCCACATCGTGGAGTTTCCAATTTTTAGTAGTTTTAAGAAACTATATAAACCTTTTAGTCCCACATCGGGGAGTTTTTCTTCTTAAGTTGTATTTGTCAATTATATAAAGAAATTCACTACTTTTGTAAAATCTATGGGAAAGGGGTTGCTCTATTTTAGAGGGACCCCTAAGGGAAAATATTTTATAGCGTTTCTTAAGAGTTCGCGATTTTTCTTAACGGTTTTTTCGGAGTTGCCAAGCTCAAGTTGAGCATCTACTACATATGCTAGTAGTAGGTGTAGTAGGGTGTTTTATCCTGGAGATATCCGTCCTGTGAGGGCTATAGCATCACTCTTGAGTGTAGCCGGGCGCTAATGTCTTAAGGGAAACGTGTTGAACACGTGACTCACTCTGTTTTTTCAAAGTTTTGCCTTGTTACTGTTGTGGAGATATGAGAAGCTCGTTCGTTTCGTCAATCGATCAATTCCATTATAAAGGAGATAAGTATCAATAACTTTTGCTTATTTGATTTTTTCTTTATTTTAATTATTGCACCCAACAGGTGCTGCCGTTGCTGTCTCTGCTTCGACAGGTGGTGCAACAGCTGTTGAAGCTCCTGCTGCCGAAGAGAAGAAGAAGAAGGAAGAGAAAGAAGAGAGTGATGACGAAGATATGGACTTGTTCAGTATCTTCGACTAGAGCGCACATTGTTTCTTGGAAGCTGCTTGATGCTTTCTTTAGTTTATTTTGTTTGGTTATGACGTTGTTAAGCTTATTATTGTTTTGTTTATAAACACAGCAGTGGCAGTTTTTTATTCGTAATAATCTACACGTTCCTCTTTCGCTAGCAATACAGATTACAATCAAACTACAGATATATGCAATTTCTTCTCTTCTAACTTGAGATAAACTCGTATACATTCCAATTTAAATTCAAAATCGATCAACTTTACGAAATATTAACGAGACGTACTAAAGAGATGTTCGAGCTTTAAGTCCATTCATCATCTTCTTTGGAAATTGAGGTACTTGATTCCATAAGCAAAGACAAAGAAGAAAGCAAGGACAAACCCGATATGGGCTAAGACAACCCATTTAAGGAAGCCATATTCCCAGCCGTAACTTTCTTGCAAGTACTTCTGCACTGTTGGATTGATTGGCAACCCTGGAATCTGCAACTCGTTTGTCCTGTCGCCGACCTGAGATGTCACTAGACCATAGAGAGTCCAAGCAACAGGTGAAGCCCAGTAGTACCATCGCCACCATATTGGGATTTGCTGCAATTGTCAAATTTAAGTGTCAGACTTGAAATGTAAGTTCTAGTGTGTACGTCAAAGGGGAGACAAAGATTACATACCGGCCTAGGAATGAGGAATCCAGAAAACAAATTCCATAAACCTAAAAAGAAGGACATAGCGATGGCAGCAATTTCAGGCGCTGGAGTCATTGCCACTGTCATCATTCCGTACATTGTGAAGTAGGTAAAGCACATGAACATGAAGTAGAAGAAGTAAAGGAACTTGGCAGCGCTCCAAGGAAATTCAGCCATAGAGAAAAGGATAAGAGAGTAAATTAAGGTTTGAACAAATACGTAGATCACTTCGATGGCCACCTACAAAAAGAAGAAGTTCTATCAGTTTCCTTATTGTGAAGTACCAAATGCACCTTGGGTTTCAATAGTAGTTTTTACCTGTGCAAATGCGTAAGGCAATGCTGAGTACATTCCCGCAGCTCTTTCACGATAGAAAACAGTCCTCTCAACTGCCACAATAGACTGAACAGAAGATGCATTACCCGCTCCAAGAAAAAGAGTAGCAGCGTACATAGCTCCAAGCAGATTCTGCAAGTCTTGTTGTTTAGACCTGTAACATTAAATGAATTTCCGTAAGATATAAAACCTACACTCTTAACTAACTTCCAAGCCTCACTAAAGAGATGAAATTCTTACACTTTGTCTCCTTTGTTCCAAAAGATAACCCCAAATAAAACACCAATGACTGTAGTTGTAAATAACCGGATTGCATTATATTTCGGGTTCCTCCAGTATGACCAATGTTGTTTCCAGAAACACGCTTTGCATTGAGTAAAATCTTGAGAATATTCCGTAGGAAAGTGAAGGTCTTGCGAATCTTGTGCCGGCGTGCTTAATTCTTTGATAAGTTGTTGATTTCTCCTGGAATGCATTATATAACTATTTAGTAGAATACTCGAACTTCTGCTCAGGTCAAGATTTATTAAGATACAGACCTTATGCTACTCTACTTACTCATAAAGGGTGGAATTGGCATAAACTTCTGCGAAATCCACATCAAGCTGAGCCTCCAAATTAATAAACTATGGATTCACACTTGTGTAACTTATTAGTACAGGAGGAGTCTCTCTAGCTAGTTTCAAATCCAAATTAATCTCTGCTGCAAAGATGTCTTCCAGTGGAGAAGTCGCTTGCACTTACGCCACCTTGATTCTTCATGACGACGGAATTCCCATTACTGTAAGTTATTCTTACTTGCTTGTTTTTCTTTTTTGTTAGATATATATAGAATGCCTCTTGATTGGGTTTGACATTAAACTTGTTTCCTACAGGCTGACAAGATTTCAACTTTGGTAAAGAAGGCCAATGTCCAATGTGAGTCTTACTGGCCTGGCCTCTTCGCTATGTTTGTTGAGAGGAAGAACGTTGAAGACTTGATCACCAACGTTGGTGCTACTGCCGTTGCTGTCTCTGCTTCCACAGGTGGTGGTGCAACAGCTGTGGAAGCTCCTGCTGCCGAAGAGAAGAAGAAGAGAGGAGGAAGAGAAAGAAGAGAGCGATGACGACGATATGATTATGAATCTCTTCGACTAGAGGGCATATTGTTACTTGGAAGCTACTTGATGTTTTTTTTTAGTTTATTTTGTCTAGTTGCGACGTGTTTTTATAAACACAACATAGCAATGGAAGTTTTTTATTCGTAATATACTCTGACCCTAGTAATACAGGAAAACTATATGCGTCGTAGGATAAGAATCTCGCAACGATAATATCTCAACGAAATTATCAACAAACACACAACAGATTCGCAGAACAATTTCAGAAATGATACGATAAACGACGACAGTTAGGATCACGAGAAAGATGTGATAGTCCTGCGAAAATTAGAGAGCTTGCGAAATTAATATTTGTAAGGTTGCGAGAATGTCGCAGACCATACCCGAAAGTAAAGGACAGATTAGCTGTCATCCACTATGTATTTCCCTATAAATAGTCGTTCAAGTTGTAAAGAAAGGGAGATATCTTTTTTGAGAGAAACAAGTAAACAGGAGAGAGAAAGTCTAGAATAGAGGTCATTCTTGATTCCTTTATCTTTTCTTGTAAGAACATTCGAAGATTGATCAATAAAATTAATAGTGTAATTCTAAAAATGAGTTGAGTAATAATGAAATCATATGAGGGGTGTAGTGTAGGATTTCCTGCAACTACAATGGCGCTAGAAACAGGGAAGATTAATATTGAGATTTGTGAAGATTTAGAGTGATTGATTAATAATTTTACATAATTTCTTGCAATATTGTTAACATTGAAGAAATGGCTAGAAGAAGAAATACATCTGAACAACCGACTACTGTTAGAAGAAGCAAGAGAATTGCTGGGAGAGAAAGAAGTGAAATGGGGGAATCTACTAGAATGAGAAATAATGGAGAAAATCAAATTCAACCACCAATTCAACAAACACTAGTACATGGTAGGAATACAGATTATGATAGGGTGAGTATACACACTTGGCAATCAAATTCGGCAGAAGAAGTAGAAGAAGAGCTACAAAACAGAAACCATAGACTGGGAGAGAGAAATCAAGAAGCAGATGAAGGAATAATTCATGGAGATGAGGAAATTGGAGCGTTAGAAACATTGAGACGAAGAATACATGAAGAAAGAAGAGCTGAGGCAAGAACGTGCAAATCTAACAAGGCAAAATCACGAATTAAGGATGGAGATATAAGACTACAGAATAGATGATCGAGAAGTATTACAAAATCATATTCAAGATCGACTAGAAGAGAAATGAGGCGAAACTCACCCACAATCAATGCTGAAAACAATATTCAAGAAGAAATATCAAATCCTAATGAAGAATATCGCGAAATAGAGAAAGAGCTAATGATTGTTACGTTCCACAAAATGAACTTTTGAGGATGGGAAAAATTGTGGAAATCAAGAGAACGGACAACGTCAGGGACGAGATGACCAAGATGGCGAAGGAAATCGAGAGGAAGGAAGAAGAATTTACATGAAAGAGAAATCAAAGAAATCAACAGACAATTGAAGAAGAAATTAAAAGACATTATGCTGAACAAGCACGTTTAATCTGCGAACGTGAAAGATTGAGAGCGGAAATGGAAGAACAAGAGCTTCAGGAGACAATTCGCCAGAACAATCACGACAATCGAGAAAGAAGGCGTACACAAAACCGGAATAACGGTAATCTCAATGAGGAGTATGATAGAGTACAGAGGATGGCTGAAAGACAGCGAATGGAATTGATAAGAAATTAACAAAATCATGGAGGGGAAAATGAAAGGCATCATCATATGCGAATTCAAGATAGAGATGAGGAAGAGAATCGAAGAAGAAGACGAGATGAGGATAATGAAGAAGAAATGCAAAATTTCACGAGAGAAGATAGACATGAATGCAGAAAAAGAGAGGCGAAATTAAAAAGACCAATGGATCAAGATTCAGGTGTAAATAAACAAATCTTGAAAGAATTAGAAGAAATGAGAGGAATGCTAAATAATAGAGGAGAAGTAGGCAGAAGACAATTAGATGAAGCAATAGAAGAAGCTGCGAAAACTCCATTTACAAGGGAAGTACAATTAGGAGGAATACCACTGAAATGCAATTTTCCCGCATTAACCAGCATTTTGATGGAACAACTTGTGCAATTCAACACATTAAAGCCTATGTGAGGTGCATGTTACAATGGGAAAATCATGATGCCGTATTGTGAAAATATTACGCATCCAGCTTAACAGGAGAGGCGTTATAAATGGTTTGAAGGTCTACCAAAGAACACAATAACATCCTTCAATCATTTGCAGACTACATTCTTAGGGGCATATATAAGTAATAATTCTTCGCGACCTGGTATAAAATGTGTTTGGATTAAAACAGGATTGGAGAAAGTTTGAAACACCTGACTAAAAGATGGAGAACTATGTGTAGCGAAATGACTGGCCGTGTAGATAAGAGATATCTTATATGATCATTTATCAATGTTATGTTTGCAACAAACCTATTGTATGTCCAAATTTTCAGAGTCAAGAATACGATCACAATGACTGAATTGCGAGAACTTCAAGAAGAATACATGCTCTAGAGGAAAGGCAAAATGAAATGGAATCATATCCAGTTGCGAACACCATCTCACAAACAGCGAATGCAAGCTTATTACTAAAGCTAATAAACACATTAGTGAATACTTCGCAAGTACAACAAGAGAAGGTGACGGGTAACAATCAACAGAAACTGGTGGCTATGGGAAGCCGAGATCAAGAAGAGCATGAAAGAGAAAGAAATTTCTACAATCGTGGTGGAAATAACAAGATTCAAAGACTCGATCAACCACAAGAAACTTATGGAGGTCAAAGACAAACTATAATAGAGGACAAGGAGGTCACAAGGTAGTATGGGAAGAAATCAAGATGCCACCTCTAAATGCAAGTGTGGAGAAGATATGGGAAGCTATAATCTTGATGGAGAATATACCAACACCATGGAACATGGGAACGGAACCACCTCCAAACCACAGAAGCCATGAGTTTTGTTCTTATCATCATTTTCATGGACATACAACAAATGATTGCAGGAATGTAAAAAGAATTATTTTGAGAATGATAGATCAAGGAAAACTAAACCACTTTTTGGTAGGGCACCCACAATCTCAACCACTGCCACCACCACCAGAGCATCACAAAGTGAACGCGATGAAAAAGAAGGAAACATTCTTCATAGAAGTTGGTGCAAAAGAAAAAAATCTATTTTGTCACTCTATCGTACATTCATATAAGACAATTGAAGATTTTCATGACAATGTTTTGAGTAGAGTGTTCGCAAGAGATAATGATGGAAGAGAAATTATGAATATGGCGAAAATACCGCAGAAGAAATTCCCGAAGGAGAAGAGGTGCATGACAATCCATTGGTAGTAAAATTAGAAATTAATCCAAAACCGAAAGAAGATGAGGATGATGAAGCTGAAGATTCATGGGTAATTAATAGAATTCTAATCGATACTGGAAGCTCTGTGAACATCTTATTTTATCATACTTATAAAACTATGGGTGGAAGAGATGATGATCTTATACCATCAACATATAAGATATATGGTTTTAATGGTACTGCTAACAAGCCTAAAGGGGAGATTACTATGCGAATTTCATTGAAGGGAATATCTTCCGAAATCTTATTTTGTGTCGTTGATGTAGAATCACCCTACAATGCGTTAATTGGTCGACCTTGGCTACATGGGGTTCTAGGTGTAGCTTCAACTTTCCCCCAGTGCATCAAATTCCCTCACCCCAGTTGTGTAGGAATAAAGGGAGATTGGGTTGAAGGAAAGAGGTGTTACGAAACTGAGATAGAATCTTGCGAAGGAAGAGAAAACAAGAAGGAAAACTGGCGACACAAAATCAAAGATACACAAAGAAGTGAGAGGTTGATGGTGGATGCAATCGAAAGGAAAGGATAAGAGATGTTGTGAAACTAATGCTAGCTCAGAATAAAAATGATGAACATACCACTACCAAGGAAGCAGTAGCAGAAAATAATAAAGAAGCAGAGGATGACAAAGGTAATAAAAACAACAAATGTATGAATGATTAAGTTGTTGCGATATTCTCGCAATAAGTAAAATTCTCAAAAATACATTTGATTGAATGGCAAAATTGAGATTACGAAATTCAGATACAATATGATGATGATTCAGATAAACGACAACATTTAGGATCACGAGAAAGATGTGATAGTCTTGCGAAAATTAGAGAGCTTGCGAAATTAACATTTGTAAGGTTACGAGAATGTGCATGGATGCACAAGATACCAAAACCCGAAAGGGTTTTAGATGGTTGAAAAGGTCTCGTTTCAAAAACATTTATCACAAATCTCCAATTATAAGTAAAGATCTATAACGACTTGGGATTCCGCATAGTAGTGAGAAAATCATGAAAGAGAAACAGTCGTACAATTTCATCCATGAAAAACAACAAATAACATCTCAAAAGCTCTCTCAATAGAAAAAACCTTATCAAGCAATTACATAAACGACATAACAAGTAAACATCAAGTATCTCTAGAGAATATATTAGCCCTTTCAAGAAATATCAGAAAAAGGATTCTCATCGCGATTACAAAGTATTTAAACCATCAGAAGAAGGATTCTCATCGCCACTACAAAATATTTAAACCATAAAAGTCCCACCTCTCACCACATCCTGTCCACCCCTGTGGTTAACCACCAATCTATCAAACAACCTACAATATCAAAGAAAATCATAGTAAAATTCAAAACACAGAGAATCCTTCATGATCTTCTTGTTTTCTCTCCTGTTTCAACCTTGGAATCCTTGCCCTTCTTCTCTTAGATGGAACCTTTCTAGGCTGGCTGGTATTCTCATCATCCCGTCCTCCTACCTCCTTCATAGTCTGGTTTCTATCTTCTTCTGCCTCCACATATATCACCTCATGTCTCCCTACCACTGAAGTTATAAAAGTTGGCCATGGAACAAGAAACACCACACCATCTGACCGTACTATCATATATCTCTTCAGATGACACCCATGTTTTAACAACTGGAACGGAAAACTGTGTTTCACTAACAAAATTATATCTCGTCATGGTTATCTATTTGGTTCTATATCATTTGCTAGTTTTCAGAAGTCTAGTCCTGTTTTTATGGTATCTCTGAGGGAAAAGTATTTCAACTGCTCTCGTCATGGTTATCTATTTGGTTCTATATCGTAATCACCATCCTTCTCTGCAAACAGTTTAATATTTAAACTACCCTTCCGCAGGGTTTAAAAATAATGTCCCAAAGTTTAAAGTCCAAAGTCCAAAAATAAAGTGCAAAAGAAAAGGAAAGTCTAAAAAAATAAAAATGTCTCTCTTTTTTTTCTCTCTTTTTTTTATAAAAAAAAAAAACTTCTTCTTTCGCTCCTTTCACTTTCCCTTTTAATCCAAATCTTTAAGTATACACCAAAAGCTTTGGCAAAATTTTCTTCCGCTCCAAATTCCAAATTTGTAAGGAAAAGACAAAAACCCAAAAACGTAAAGAAGAAAAAAAAAAACAAAACAAATAAAAACAAATAAAAACCTAAAAAAGAAAAAAAATCTAAAAACTCTAGCCTAAAGACAAGTCCGCGTCGGCGGCGCCAAAAATTGATGTGTTTTTCAATTGAGTTGTAGTAATAGGTTCGTTGAGGCTTGTGAAAGCAAAAGATTTTAGACTTAATAAAACTTAAAATAAAGAAAACTTAACTTCAAAATTTGATTTCAAGATATGAGAAAATAACCAAGACACTGATTCCACTATTACACATGAATGAATGATGGTAAATAACCCAAAACTCTAATTATCTTTAAGTCCCTTATTTTCTTAACTCACAAATAATCAGGCAAATTCTCAAAAATTAATTGTATCCCCTAAGCATAGATTATCTAATCAAAGCATAACCTATCTAATTGAATCACAACTAATGAAGAAAATTATGCAAACAATTAAAAACTCTACAAAAGCAGTGATTTAGTGAATTATAATTAAATATTAGAGAAAATATAATAGTTACCAAATTATTCATGCGTAAATAGCTTCCTCATTGCCTTGGTTGTGAGAGAACTAGCACATCATCATGTTGGAACACACGCTCAAAATTCATTATTATTACTCAAAAATGGTTTACAAATGATGAAAAGGGAGAAATATAATGAAAATCGGGTTTGTAACAGTTATATGTGTTACAAACCAGAACGACACACAGCATGTGCCACTGATACTGTAGCAAATAAGTCTGCCTCTGATGTACGACCCTCAGCTGTGAGTCGTTATCACTATAGAAAAACGACTTACTTTGTTGGTCTGTTCTTCGTGTTCTTCAGCTATGCAGCAGCAGAAATGGTGACTCTCTGCAACTTTCAATTTCTCGCCTCTGAGATGTTCTAAATCCTCCCAACTCTCTCTAACCCTTCAGTGATACCCTAATAGACTATTTATACTCAACAGGGAGAAGAATCTTCGCTCATTACTCCGGAAAATCCTTCCAATTTTCGGCAGTAAAAGAAAATATTTTGGAGATATTTTCTTTCTTTTCTTTTACAATCATGCATCTGCAGCTGTCCGACCTTCCTTGTTAATCTCATTCATGCTCCAAACACGCTTAGAATGAGTCCCTGGTGAAGTAAAACTCATGCAAGAACATTATCTTCACGTTATTTCCCGTGAGTGTCTTCTCGGCCAAACAAACCTCCATGTTTTCTTCTATCCACAATTACAGCCCAGTTTCACCGGTTCTGATGGACTTACCAGTCCTGTTTAGATGTAACAGGCCCGTATCAATCCATTTGAGTGATTGAATCACTCCATAAGTCTCCAAAATCAAAAGCAGCAACTCTCGGGGTTTTCTCATGCAAAACCCGTAACTCCCTGATTTCTTCTAACTCGAGTTCTAGCCAAAATCCATCGAACCAAAGACCCAAAACAATCTTGTTAGGCTCAAAGGAAGATACCCAAACTGTTCCAGCTCTTTAGTCTCACTGAAACAAGCTTAAATTCACAACCCTAGTTCTGACATTGAAACCAAAAATTTCCCGCCAAAACATAACTTTTGAAATGAAGAAGATGGTTAGCCCTTATCCAACGTCCTGGGTGCCGAATAACAAATGGGTGATGTGGACAAATGGGCTACACATAGCCGTGGGTGACACATAGCAAAAGTGGGGGTCCGTATAGCAAATGTCCTTCGGAGGTGCTCCGAGCAACTTTTCGAGCCAAATTTTCCAACAATATTTATTTCCAAAAAATACCTACAAACACACAAAACACCATAATAAGGACGAAAATGAGTATTAACAATATGAAACATTGAGGACAAATTATACATATAAACGCGTCTATCATTTCACGATCTAGGAGATCTGGCCTTAGAGTGATATACGTCAATAAAAGTGTTGCTAAAAGTCATTTATAAGTGTGAATAAACTTCGAAATTTATACAAATCAAGACGGATTTTTAGAACACGTCCCTCACAAAATAAATTCACTTATGTATTTCCTATAAGGTGTTAAAAGTGTATAGTGACTTTTGTCGGGGCCTTTGAGAATTTTATTTCTGGTATCTTAGTTGCTGGATTCTCTGTTGTTGTTGGGGATAAATCGGGATTGAAGTCATATAACATGTCAATCTTACGTATCTAAGGTAATTGATTGGATCCTTCTTGAGAAACTTTGATGCTAATGGTGGTTTAGTGGTTGTTGAATTCCTTGAAGAAAGTGATCTCTACTGCTACATTAAATGAATCAGCAAGTACTTTCATAACTCCTTTACCTACAAAAATCTTGTTCTTAAATATAACATGTCAATCTTACGTATCTAAAGTAAGTGCTTCAACTTTTCATAAAAAAGATTACATAAGGGATGATTATGCAAAACCATGGATTTCTAGAACCAAATTATTACACACTTAGACAAGAGAGACTGGAAACGATAGGGTCTACCGAGAATGATAAAAGAGACCATTACTATAACTTTCAATACAAATGTAGTAATGGGGCCAGACATCTGACCCCATTTTTATAAAAAATGTTGCCCTATAAAAATCATATAAAATTTCATATTTCCCTCCAGTTCTATGCCTAGAGCGATTTCTCAAAACCCCAAATATAATTTTTCAGAAAAGAAGTGAGAGACCAATGGCAGAATCAAATTCTACTAGAAAGAGTATATGTAATCATAAGAAAAATGAAAGTTCATATTGTGATACATTGTTTTTTTAACACATATTTGACAATAAGTTAATTAGTAGTAATGTAAACAGTAAATGTATTCATATGTTATAAAGAGATTTTATATGCCAAAAAAAAAACTATTCATGTGCAAATATTCAAATGCAAGAAAATGAATATCAAACAGTATAGTCTCTTCTAAGCTCGCATCGACAAATTTAACAACTATTTGAGGTATAAAAGCAACCAAAAAATAAGAAGAAGTAAATAACTTTTGATAGATTCAATAAAAAAAAATATCAAAGAACCAACTAATTATTAGAAATTACCTTGGATTTAGGTGTTCCAAAATCAGCGTGACGAATAAATTTTTCTACAATTAACCTAGGGATTTATGAGAATAATAAATAAGAATATCGGGATATAATTTCTACCAAATCGAGTTAAGTTAACATAGAAAAAAAAGATACTCACAAATCGTCCTGAGAATATTTTGGGTAATACTGCATTTTCTACATTCATAAAATCAGTGAATCATTTTAATAATACATTCAAATGGTAATTCAAACAGTGGTTTGTTAAAATTTCTTGCTCTGAGAACTACAATTTTCCAGGATTGAATTGAGATCCCTAATCACGTGTACATTCCCTTTATCGTTTTTATCAGTTTCCTACCAAAAAATATTGAAAATATACAAAAATAGATAACATTTC
This sequence comes from Papaver somniferum, assembly GCF_003573695.1. NCBI lineage: Eukaryota > Viridiplantae > Streptophyta > Magnoliopsida > Ranunculales > Papaveraceae > Papaver > Papaver somniferum. Next base: position 1,516,059 of record NW_020625487.1, read on the forward strand.
ATGCACTCATTATTTTAACCTAAGATGATCGATAATAGTTATTCGCACAAAATTACACCATCAACATTGAACATACTACATACTCCAAGTAAGCCCGGATTCCACTAACGTTTAACATTCTTAGCGCAATCTAGTAGCAAAAAGAAACAAAAACATGATATGTCCATATTAAAACAACTCTAGCTGGAACCTAAATTTATCAAAGTTAATATAGTTATCAAAGTCATTCAAACCATCGATATTAGCGAAAATGAACCTGATTTTATAAATTTTGCACATATATACTTTTTTCAACCAGTAAAAAATGGCGTAATTTTTATATATATACAACTAAATCAGTTTTTTCAATCCTAAATTTGAAATAGCTTTAGGTTTACGAAAACGTGGTTAAATCCTAATTAAAATATTTTTAATGTGTAAAGATTAATTTACAATTTGTAATATGGGTACACATTACCTTTTTTTTTGTATACGAATGAAACTAAACACATCTAATAATATGAAAAATTAAAGATCACACGAAGACATCAATTTGAAGAAACTCCATCAAGTAAGTAATGAAGATTGGTCTTTATCAATTTGAGGACTATAGTAAATTGTCATATTTCAAAGAATACCATATCACTGATTAGATTTTGTTAAGTCTAGTGATATTTCAACTTCCCAAGCTTGTAAGTCCAAAAGGGTGAGTTCACGAACCTAGCTAGTACAATAAAGTTCTCTTATGACTTTTGAGCATTTGAGTTCGCGAACCTAAAGGCTTGAATATTTCCTATAACTTAATTTACATTTGAGTTTGGAACCTATGAAGATTTTGAATTTCTATTTCTTATCTTATGATCTCAAGAACACATCACTTGAGTTCACAGACTAAAAAACTTAACGTGTAAACCTAATAAACTATTGGCTTTGGACTCATTCATTCTTCTTTAATTTTCAAGGAGAACTTTTCACACGCTTACAAATTTATTTTTCTTAGCTAATTCCTTTGTATGGAAAATGTTAAGTTCTTTCGAAGAATTTATCTATCTTGAGATTCAAACGTTTAGATCTTCTTTTATATAGTTGCCTCTTTGTACACATTATCCATTCTTAGTATTTTGGAGTTATCTTTGGTAGTAACTTTTTTCATAGAATTTACTTGAGCTAACAACTGTCTAAAACTTCAAACCATGGAAAGAACCTTGTTGCAAGCCCAACTCTTACCAAAGAAACAGTTTTTTGTATCCAAGGAAACATCTTAGATTTAGCAATCGAGAATTAACTTTGGTTGTAAGAAATTCATTTGTTATACCTTATTCAACCCATCCTTGATTGATTACTATGCAATACTGAAAACTCAATCCCTACATGCTTGTGTAACTTGTTGAAAAGGTTTTCCTCAAAATACCTAGGATGTTCATAAGCGTCCCTCTGATGTAACACCAGAAATAAAATCACCGCTCATCCTGTTGGAGGAAGGGTGGTACCATCCCCTCTTCATTGTGTAACGCTAGCAGTTAATGTAAATATTGACACACCATTGGTAGTTATAATGAAGCCAAGGATACACTGCATTCATTTATGAATATTGTTGGATTACTTCGAGGACATTATGTAGTTGTTTGGATTTCAATTTTCTTATGTGTTTATAGTTCAGAGTGTTCGAACCGTGTATACTATGGGTTGTCATACATAATGTCAACAGAAGGGGAGAACCTGTCTAGACTTGAAAGTTCGTCAAGTTATCCAGAATTCAGCAATTATCATATATGGGAATCACAAACACATATGATGATCCACTGAACAATGGCGAATTTGGGAAATCCATTTGAATTATTTAATTTTAATTATAAAAAGTTAAAATGGGGCATTTATAGGCCGAGTAAAGTCTTCAAAGTCGTAACCAAGTCATATTTCACGAAGAAACCTAGGTCTTTAGAGCACGACTCTATGTGTAGCTAGTATACATGTGTAGGGATTGGGTAACTACATTGCAGAGATTTCGCTATTTGTAATGATGAAACCTGCAAGATTAGTTAAGGTTCAAGCAAATTTTCTTGTGATCAAAGTGGGTTCATGAACTAGCTTCCAATTTTAATAATTACTTTGATCCCAAGCAAACTAAAGTTCTCAACATAGATTGATTCCGAAGAATGGATACCATGTAAGCATATGAAAATTTTGCCTCATAAATACAAAGAAGAATGTGAAGCTGTGAATATGTTGTTAGAGCATTGCTCAGTTGAACTCACCAAGCGTTGGTATGTCAAGTTTGGTTGTCATATTTTAGTATCAAAACTCAACTAGAGTCGCTTGATTAAAATTACTAGAGTCAACTTCGTTTAGCTTAGACTAGAAATTCTAGAAATGTTGAGAATACAAGTATTATTTTGAAGACCTGAAGAAGGCAAAGACGCATCGAATACAATGAAGACGCCATCCTTCCACTTGAGGTTAGTAATACAAACTTGACTTGTTTCATTCCTATCGTTTCTTTCAAGTCTTTTAAGATTGAAAACATAACATGCGAGGTTATATATATGATACTCTGGTATTACAATTGGTCATATTAGTATGATCAAAGCGTCAAGGAAGTATATTGAATTACGAAGTATAACGTTTATTTTTTGAACTTTGTAAATCAGACATCGACTTAATCTATGTAACTTGTTACTTGATTGTGTATTGAATATGGGTGTGATTTCATTCTAAGAAACTATGTTTTATTACATTAATTGGTTTAAGAAAGTATATATACGAACTTTATTCGTAATCGAAAATAAATCAATAGGTGGTTTGGTCCGGTTTTCTATGAAGATCTATTGGATGACCTATTGGATGACCAATTCGTAACTAAGGATGGAATTAAGAAATAACCGATCTTAACTTATGTTGAGAGTCAAGGTAGAACCGATCTCTACCTATCTTGGAATATATGGTAGCTTTTGTTGGGAGTCTAGGTATAGTATGGGGAATAATTGTGGAACCAATCCTAGCCTATGTTAATTAAGAGCCATGGTAGAACCGATCCCAAAAGCAAAACCTATTTTCGATATTCGCATACACTTTAGGGTTTGTGTGAATTTGGAGTTAGGGTTTCCTTGATATGAAAGTTTTATATGTACACATAATTTAACATGTGCATAATTCTTATTATTGATTATTCAAAGATATTCCTTGATACTCAAGGTGATCCCAACCCGAAATATTGGAGAATCTTTTAATTAAGATTTTCGAATTTATATGTTTTGATTTTCCAACAATTGAAAAATATCTCTAGAAAATATATATTAGTTAAGTGCTAAACTAATATTACATATTTTGTATAAGAGATTTCGGAATTACAGGTTCGATATTAGTTGGAAATATGAAAACCGAAATTAGGTTCTTGAGAATCTTTCGGTTTTGGAATTTCCTTGTTGTACAAACATCCTTGGTCTATAAATAGTGAAGTTTGTTATTCTTGCAAACTATCCTTAGGAAGAAAAATTCATTTTTTGTTGTTTCTGGTGGAGCCGACTACTAGTATTACTTGTAAAGCTATGCCAGAGAGGAAAATACTCTAATTAGGCGAAATCTCTTACGTCCTCTCGTTTAAAGCCTTCTATGGGACCAAAAACATAATGAAAATTATTCAAAATAATATGTTTTCCTTTAATGTCAACGGGCCCTTTGGTGTTCCATAAGAGTATGCATTTTACAGAATCCTGGCGCACATTGTCTATATACTGCTCTAATTTCTATTGATTTTGGAGGAAACTGCATTGGAGATGGAGGACATTTAGGATATTATAAAAAAGATGTACTCTCGAGAAGAGACGAACTTGATTTTAATTGAGCCAAAGATGCAGCACATGAGTGTTCAAATTTAAGCTGAAAATATGGCCACTCTTAAGAAATTTAAAAACTTTTATCCAGATGTAGTGCAAGGAAGGTTTTCTTCTTGTTACCATGCTATCTATCAAGGTGGTAAGGAATTTATTCATCAAATCTATTTGTCCTTGCTAATTTTAGAGTCATCCATATGATTAAGAACAATCAAACTTTTGTTTTAGCTTTTATTTGTAAAAGATATACAATAACCTCTATTATCAGTTGGCATAGTCAACCTCTATTATCAGTTGGCATAGTCAGATTACTCTGAGCGTCTTTGTAATGCCCATAACTCTACTGTTAGTATGAAGATATTATTGGACCTTGCTCGGCTCTAGGCAGAATATCACATGTGAATGTAATTGCTTAGGATTTGCGTAATTTTCAAGAACCCTACACTTACTACACTAACCCAAATAATGTACTTACCGAAATTTAGTTAATCACTCAATCCTGTCTTTTTGGTAAAAACTAAATCTATATCGTGATCCGGAAATTATTACGTGTCCCAAAATCTCTATAATGTGAACAACACCTGTATTGTGACCTAAAATGTATGTACATAAATAAAAAAAAAAATTACACAATTTATCTCATGACCCAGTATTTAAAACCACATAAGTCGACTTACCCGGTTGACTTTCCATAATCGTTTCGGAATCGAGAAACACCTGGCGGGTTCTGGGTCGACTTTTGTAAATTAGACGAATATCGACAAGAAACATTAAATCACTTGGTCGCTTCTGATATCCGGAACAATTATTATGAAAAATTAAAGATCTTTTTTTCTTCTTGAAAAGGAGTTACAAACAAAGCAAACTAGTCGATTGGGATGATTCCCCACTGAGCATCACAGCTATTTAAATTACGGTTTCCAGGCATCATTGTTTTTCCATATTCCCCAGATTTTGGGTGTTTAGGAAATTATGAGCATTTTTTTGGAGATTAAAACCTTCTACTCTATTAAAGGTTTTACAATTTATTGAATCAAAATACATAATTAAGTTCATAAAAGACGACAGAATTGTGTTGCTAGCACAATTCTCCTTTTGCCTTAGATGGCGGTTCATTTGATTTTTGACCTTTTTGTCTTGCAAATTGAGTTGGATCCTCCTTTGGTTTCTTCTTCTTGCAATCATCAGAGCTGCCACCACTCCTATAGATTGTGCTGTCACCACATTCCGCGTTGCATTTATTACTCCTGCAGTTTCCAAAATCACGTCATACGAGTTATAAACATTAATGACTGTTGCCGCAGTGTGTAGATTATTATTCAGGACAATGTGTATGTTGATTTTCATATTTTCCTCTGTCTGCCGTAAAATTCCTGCATACCTTTGTTCTAAAGTTGGGTTTCTCACAGGGATAAGGTTTAGTTGGGTCTGCTTCTGATCCTTCAAATGTTGCCTAGCAGTTTGGATTGTGGTATGTGGGTTTGGGATAATTCCTTCAAAACAAAGTTTGCACCTAGATTTCCATATATACCAGCAAATTGTAGCACATTTTTCTGGGAAGTTTTCTTCCATGTCATAGTCATACCAGGAAAGGAAGATATCCTCATGGGTAGTTCCTATTGGTTGTTGATGATTGACGAGAACTCCAAAACCAAACCAAACCGCTCTACTAAAGATGCAGTTGAACAAAGAATGTATAGTTGTCTCTTCCTCACATTTGCACATACCGCGAGTGGCATCTATATCTTTTAATTTCAGGTTGAGGTTAGCATTCACTGGAAGAATGTCATGGAGAAATTTCCAGATGAACATCTGTATTCTAGGGGCAGTTTTGAGGTTCCAACATTTATTCCACACCTTAGGGTTGTTTCTAGGGTTGATTTCAGTGGTAGTATGTTTGACAAGGAATTGGTAGACAAGTTTAAAAAAGAGATCCTCTTTGTTGTTTGTGAGCCAAACAAGCTTGTCATCATCTGTCCTGGTTGTGTCCAGCTGGATATGTTTATGTTTTCTGCCACATCTGGTTCAAAAACCTGATTGATAAAATCCAGATTCCAGTATCCAGGCTCCTCAGCAAAAAGTTTTTCGAATTTTGTTAAGGTGTTTTGGATTTTTGGTTTAATTTTCTCTAAGGCAATATGATTTGGGAAATCCAAAGGGATCCAGTTATGGCCCCAGATTTCAATAGATTTTCCATTTCCTATTCTCCAAGTTGCATTCCTCTGGATTAGTTTTAGACCTTTCCAGAGGCATTTCCAGAGCCAGGAAGCACTACCCGGAGGTTTATCCCCTTTGAGAAGAAGTGGAGATATATGTTTGAAGTATTTAGCTTTCATACATTTCCTCCACAGGGTGTTTTGGTTGTGGATAAGCCTCCAGACCAGTTTAGTGATCATAGCTAGATTGAACTCATTATAATCTTTTAAATCTAACCCTCCTAGATCTTTAGATCAACAGAGATGTGTCCATTTTTTCGGGCAGTACCCTCTTGTATTTCCTTCTTTGTTCCCCCAGAAGAAGGAGCGATTCAGAGCATTCATTTTTTGTGATGTTTTTGGGTATGACAAAGCATGTCATTTGGTAGGTATCCAGAGAGTCAGTCACATGTTTAATCATGACTGATTTCCCAGCAGGAGAAAGGTGTTTTCCCCTCCATCCTGGAAGTCTTCCTTTAATGTTTTCAAGAATGTTTCCAAAGCATTCATTCTTGGATCTATGAGTAAAAAGGGGAAGTCCTATGTCAGGTCCACTGGGGAACCCCACCACCTCGGTGGATACCCGGAAGATCGTTGCGGCAACGATGGATGGTAACCAGAACTACCCTGACATTGGCACTGGTCATTCCTCACCCGTCTGATGCGGTGTGTGTTGTCAGGCCCACTGGGGCACTCCACCACCTCAGTGGCTACCAGGAATACCATTGGCACTGGCCGATGGTGGCTGGTATCCAGAACTACTCTGACATTTCTGATATTTACTTGACCCTTAATCGAATTGGTCCGGAATTTTGAAGGTCTAGTTTCTTGAGTGGCATATCAGAGAGTCACAGCTGGCTAAGCGGGTCGTAACCCGACCCGTTGGAAGCAAAAATTCTCTGGTCTGCTACAGTTGGTATCAGATCGGTTCCGGTTCAATCAGGACTGTGAGTTTGGGATTCGCCAGTGTTTTATCGCAAGGGGACTACAGGTAACCCTCCTTATTTCTAAGTTTTATTTTGAACTTTGAGGACAATGTTCTTTTTAAGGTGTTGGTAATGTAGCAATATGTTCTTTTATCTCAGATTTAACTGACCCATTAGGGTAGAAAAATAAAATTCTACACTGTGTGCTAAAAATAAGAAAAATGAAAATTTATGTTTGTGTGTCTTTTAACAATTTTGGGTGTCCTAAGGGTGAATATTAGATTCTAAATAGGGAGTCTGGCTAAATCTGAATCATGGGTGCCTTAATAGCCGTGCGTGCATGATGTCCACGTGTCTTGCATATGAAAGGGGGGATTTTATTTGTGGGAGAAACTTTTTTTCCAAATTCCAATTTTGATGACTCTGAAGCTTGAAACTTATCTTTGAGAATTAGCTTAGATATTTTTATTAATACTAAAGAGTATTAGATTTGCCTAGAATTCTTGTTAATCAATTAGTTGTTATCATTGATGATAGAAGCTAACGAGTACATGAGGGAAGCGGCTCAAGTTGATATGGTTCTGGTTAGAGATATGGTGTCACCTGGTGTTGCTCAAAGATATGTTGTGACTCAATCTTGCTGGTGTTTTGGGTCATCAGCTGGGTTGTATTCCACTTGGGTGAACTAATTGTCATTGTTAGCGTTCAATTGTGTTATGCATGGCTAAGATTTGTGGACGTTTACAGTATGTTGTTGATTAGGAAACGTGGATGCATTCCCTAAATCAAATTTGCAGGGAAAGAGAAGGTATAAAATGGTTTTAGAGTACAACACCATAGAAGTATCATCACCACAAGCTTTACGCCTGCAAAATGTTTGATAAAAAGCTTGAAAGAAGATGACTCTTATTTCTCTTCGATACTAGCGATTTGAGGTAAGGTTTCTAATGCTATAACAAAGATTACCATGATAGATTTTTAAGTTCATAATTTCTTCAGTTCGATGTCCTTTGAGAATCGCCAATCAATTACTTCAATTGTTGGGCTTAAGCTGTGGTTGTTGTTATTTAATTAATATTGAATATTGTTATGAGTTGAGCTTATAAATTGTGTTCTGACCGTTGGAATCTTATGATTTTTGGATATGTTTTACGTAACCATGTCAGGAAAACTCTACCAAATTTTCAGGATAATCGGACTAGGGAAAGTAGTATAAACTGATGTGTTACAGAGAACCATTCTACAGATTTTTGTATAACATAGCAGGGTCATTGAGACCTCTATTTTAGCACTTAGACTGCATGGATTTCTCTGATTTTTGGATATGACAAACCCATTTTTGTTATGATTGAGATGTAAAAATTTCAAAGCAAATGGATCATGTTAAGTACCCCAAATGGGGAGTTTTCTACAGTAATGTCTGTCAGAATTCAGTTTCGTTGGAGCATATAAATTCAGTCGTATCTGATATTTAACCGTTACTTTTCTTTGAAATTTTGATATAGTGAGTTTGATGTAGTTATGAATGTACGGTGAAAAGTTGACTACGATCCGATCAGTATACACAGTGAGTTTCATAAGAACAGTCCATAATGTAGATACTTGCATGCATGCTTATTTACCAAATTGGGCTGTAAGCATTTGGAGTACGAATGGTGATGCATGTGTCGCACTTGTAGATGGCTTAATGGTATTGTATGATCTGAATTTTAACTAAGAGCTCAAGTTTCCATCATTTTGCTTATGTATAACCATGTGATACCTCTATCGACATCATTGTGTGAGTTAACAAATTGTTGGTGTTTTAGTGTGTTACTTATGGATTATGACCATCAATTTTAGTTGATTAAGGTAAGCTCCTTTAATTTAAGAGCATAATTTTTGAATGTGACTTCTCCATCTGGGATCGGTTGTGACCCCTTAAGATATGTATGTTGTAGAGAATGAACCGTGACATGTCTTTCAATGGAGGACCTCTATTTAGTGAAATTTCAATGTCGATTCAATTGCCCATTGCATTATGTCATAGTTCTGTGGAGTCTCCATGTACTTTCTATTTAATACATGTTCTTGGTGTTTGTATGATGTTAATGTTTTGTCGATATATTGATTTGGAAACTTAATCTAAATTCCCTTTGTAGTAATTCAAGATGGAATTATATACAACACTATAAAGGATTCGGGCCTTTGTATTGTTTGTCAACATCCCTATCACGTATTTAGGAATCACGTTTATATGGGAGGAGAACCTTAAAGCTTTGGTCTTTAGTATTTGATACAACTCTGACATCCAAGGTGATATTGTGCTGGATTGATTATGTATTATTATTTAGCCTTTGTATATAACTTAGGGGAAAGCTTATATGGAGCAATATTCATCTCTATGATAAGCTGTGGCAATTTCTTGTATACTATGAAATTATTCTTATCTCCATGGTTGAAGAAAGTGTGATGGCTTGGGTTTGCTTTGAATTCTGACATGGATTTGGTTGTGCACTTGAACCATTATTGGTACTTGCTATCTATGCTAAAAATAAAAAACCATCTCTGAACTGCGGTTGTATAATTTTTAGCCTTATATCTTGAAGTGGCAGTTACCAGACTTGTGGATGAATGCTTATATGTTATAGGTGTCGATATGGATGGTTAATTAGTGTTTATGATTCATGCTAGCGGTTGGTAACGCGAGGTATGAACTCTGTAGCTTCTAGCTTAGATGCACAGTAGACGATACTTGAAAATTATTGGCACTTTTAGTTAAGCAGCTATTGCTTGTTTAGGAGCTGGTTGTATGAGTTCGGTCGACATAAGAATATTGTATGTCAGGTACCATTCCATGGGTATATATGCTGATATGTATATATCCACCTTCATTCCTACAAGTATAATATTGTATGCTCATTTATACATATCCATCCGATAGTTTCAATTATTATACCATATGATGCTTTTGAGTTACTTTTAACGTGAATTTAGGTTGAGCATCTAAGTTACTTCTACGAGTAGAGATAGTTATTGTTAAGGTAACCAGCTCATACTATCTAAGAGATGGTTGCTGCAACAACAAGCAGTTCATACAATCTACAAAAGAGATGATTGCTATTTAAGTGGGATAGTTCAGATCATTTTATAAAAGATAAATACTGCTAGTGAGGGTAGTCCATACCATCTAAACCAGAATGACGAACTACGGTCGTGCTTGATCCCTTCGAGCAACGGAGAGGGTACGTAGGCAGCCGCTATGCGGTTCAGCACAACCATGCAAGGTTGTTCATATCATATGAAAGTGTTGGTTGCTGCTTGGCAGTTCATACCATCTATTCGGAGATGATTGCAACCCTAGCAGTTTATAAAATGTTTTGGTAAGAGGTAGTTGCAGTACTGGCTGTTCATACTACCTAATAATGAGATGATTGTTGCGTCTTCGAGATAATTCATACCATTTGATAACTATACAGTCTGTGAGACAAGAGATGATTATTACCATTCAAAGTAATTCATATCATCTGCCTCGGCTAGTGAGTTAGGCAATGGTTATTATCGTGCGAGGTAACTTATATCATCTGAAAAGGAATGGTTACTGCAAGGCAGTTCATACCATCTACTGGGCCATAATTGGCACCCCCACTATATCAGGATGAACCGTCTGGGACAGTGAGATTTTCAGGCCCACTGGGGTACCCCACCACCTCGGTGGCTACCCGGAAGATCGTTGCGGCAACGATGGCTGGTAACCAGAACTACCCTGACATTGGCACTGACCATTCCTCACCCGTCTGATGTGGTGTGTGTTGTCAGGCCCACTGGGGCGCCCCACCACCTCAGTGGATACCCGGAAGACCATTGGCACTGGCCGATGGTGGCTGGTATCCAGAACTACTCTGACAATTCTGACATTTACTTGACCCTTAATCGAATTGGTCCGAAACTTTGAAGGTCTAGTTTCTTGAGTGGCATATCAGAGAGTCACAGCTGGTTAAGCGGGTCGTAACCCGACCCGTTGGAAGCAAAACTTCTCTGGTCTGCTACATCCTAGGTATTTGTCTTCTAGTTTGATTCTCCTTGCCTTCCGAATGTCGATTATTTCCCTGGCTTTTTTGTTATTCACACTTTTTCCAAAGACGATTCCCGACTTCTGATAATTTATTAGTTGGCCAGAGACAGAGCTGAAAGATTCAAGAATAGTGATAAGATTTTTACACTCTTTTTTGGAAGCTCTAGCGAAAATAAGACAGTCGTCGGTGAAAAGGAGATGGGAGATCGAGGGCGCTCCTCTGGCCACTTTAATTCCATGAATTTTACCCTTTTCCTCCTCATGTTTTAGACACCTAGAAATCCCTTCCATACATAGAATGAAGAGGTATGGAGACAAAGGGTCTCCTTGTCGGAGACCTCTCGAGGGTTTGAACAAATTGGTTGGGGATCCATTGAGAAGAACTGCTGTTGTAGTAGTACCAATACATTCAGAAATTAGAGAGCACCAGTGTTCACAAAAGCCAAATTTTTTAAGGGTTAGATCAAGGAATTTCCATTCCACCCTATCGAAAGCTTTGGACATATCGATTTTCAGACCCATTAAACCTTTTTTCAGCTTTTTCCTACTTCTCATAGTGTGAATAATCTCATGTGCTATCACCACATTGTCTGAAATTTTCCTTTTTGAGACAAAAGAAGATTGGAAAGGAGAAATGAGCTTGTCCAGCAGAGGTTTTAATCTGTTGGCTGGCTAGCAGTTTTGAGATGATCTTATAAACAGTATTACAAAGGGAAATTGGTCGAAAGTCTCCTGCGGAGGTGTGGAATTTGGAATCAGGGTGATGAAGGTAGCATTTATATCCCTTATGATAGATTTGTTTTCAAGGAATTCAGAGATGGTGGACACAAGGTCATTTTTGATTAAATTCCAATTTTTTTGAAAAAAAAATACGGGGAATTCATCAGGGCCCGGGGATTTGTTTGGATGCATTCCGAAAAGGACAAATTTAATCTCTTCCTCAGTATGAGGGGCAATAAGAGTCGCATTATCCTCCTCCGAGATACTTCTAGGGATAAGATCAAGGATGTGGTTTGGAATTGGGCTGTCAACGGAGGTGGCCATATCCGAGAAGTGAGAATGGAGGGAGTCAGAGATGTCTTGTCTATTCATGCACCATTTGCCTTGATTGTCCAAAAGAGAGTCAATTCTGGGTCTTCTATAGTTCTGCTTAGCAGATGAGTGAAAGAAGCCAGTTTTTCTATCTCCTAGTTTAATGGAGTTTTCTGTAGCTTTGAGTTTCCACATGGATTCCTCAAAGTTACACCATTTCTCAAGTTCAGAGTTTAGATTGATAATGATTTGGGAGTTATCTGGTAATTTCCTAACATTTTTGAAGAACTCAATGTTTTTAGTAGTTTCCTTTATATGATGTTGAATGTTACCAAAATATCCCCGGTTCCACTGTTTTACAAGTTTCTTAACTTGTTTTAACCTGGAGACCAGAGTGAAAGCTGAAGTTCCTTGGATTTCAAGCTGCCATGCTTGTTCTATGATCTCGAAACAAGATTTATCTTCAAGAAAAAACCCAAAGAATTTAAAAGGCTTGGATCCATCTTTCCAAATGGGAGCAGTTTTTAACAGCAAAGGGCTATGATCTGAGGCAATTGGAGGTAGATGGTGAATACTAGCTGAGGGGTATGTGTTTATCCACTGGTCATTTGAAAGACCTCTGTCTAATCTGGCTTCAATGAACTGGGATCCATCTCTTTTATTAGACCAGGTGAACGGGTATCCAGAGAAACCTATGTCTATTAATTGGGTGGAGTTCAAAAGATTATTGAAGAAAAAGGTCTCATTCAAATTGACCTGGTTTCCTCCCCTTTTTTCTTCAGAGTTTAGAACAAAGTTCAAGTCTCCGATGATGAGCCAGGGGGTATTCACTTTAGATGCAACTTGATGGAAAGGATCCCATGATTTAAGTTTAAGCTTTTTATTAGGATTTCCATAAATACAAGACAGCATCCATTGGTTTCCAGAGGAAGCTTCATGGACTATAGCATCAATTTGGTTGTCATAGGTACTAAGAATTTCAAGATTTATGTTATCATTCCAGGCCAAAGTCAGACCTCCAGCTGTACCTAGAACACCTTTGGGTTCGACAAGTTCTACATTTGGAAAATTTAGTTTGTTGAGAAGGTTCTTGACTTTATCACATTTCTGTTTGGTTTCAGAGATGAAAAGAATATCGGGGTGATATTCTTTAACAAGTTTGGACAAGTGAGTTTTAGAAAAGGGTTTTCCTATCCATTGAACATTCCAAGCAATAAGGTTGAGGGACAAAGTCATTTGAAGAACATCCAGAATTTTTACAACTAAATCCCAGTTCAAAGGATCAAGATTACAAAGAGCAGAGTTGTTGAAGGAGTGCGATCTATCTATGGAACAGTTTCCTACCCAGACGACACTAATAAAAAAGGTTTTTTCTAAGCAATAAGAATTGACAGAAAAGATCTTTTATATCCTAGCAAGAAGAATTGTGTTACTATGATCTTTACATGTAGTAGCGTCTTGAGAGAGCAATTCCAAATCAACAACATGTGGTAGCCAGATAGTACTTTTATCAAACAGTTTAAGTATCAAGGAAATGAGACTGTGGGTATGGATAGTATTTGTTAACTGGCCTTCCCCAGCATGAGCGACACCATCATCGTCATTGTATGCAGTAGTTGGAGTAACTGTGTTATCCCTAGTGTGCTCTATTTTCCCTTCATCATCTGCTCCATCATAATTGTAGGTATCATCCAATGGCACCTCTATCTTCTCGATCTCAGCCGAGTTGATGACATTGAAACGGAGTTGGTTTGTGTCCAACAAAGAGACATTTGGAGGAGTTGCAGATTGAACACTCTGGGATTGGTTTTTTCCGGAGAAAGTGGAGATTGCACTGGTATCACTGAGATTTTGGGTTTTGCAGATGAAAGGGTTTTCTGGTATAGGGGTTGTTTGATCTTTCTTGAAATACAGATGGGGTGGAATGAGGAAATCGGGAGTTTTGGTTGTATTGATTTTTGATTTTTTCTGGGTTTCCTTCTGTGATTTCTTTGTTCCTTTCATTTGAGTTGACTTAGTTCCCATGAGACTCTGGATATTCCTTCTCATCACTATCGCCTCCAGTCTATGTTTTCTTTCCTTAGCACAGACATATTTCTTTTTCCCATGGATGGGTTTTGTTGATTTGTCTGTTTGATTTACAACAACATCACGAGAATTTGAGATTGAGATTTGGTTTGTTATTTCCTCTGTGACAAACATCGGATATTTGTTAAGATCCATTGCATAACCCAATTGCTTCAATTCTTTGTCTCTCATCAATTTGAGTAGCTTCCCTTTGTCGAGTCGCAGTTTTGTTCCCCCTTCAAGTGGATTCGAGAAATCTGGCATTTTAGAAGTTTCATCTGGATTAACCAGATCTCTTTCCATCGAGAAATTTTGATTGAGATCTTCAAACGCCGCGCTGGTTTGAATTATTTCTTTACCTTTGTTGATTTCTCCCATTTCCTGGATCTGGTTGCCTTCTCTTATAGGCAGCCTAACTGTTAAAGGCGCCTCATGTGGTGGCCCACCAGAAGTTACTAATGCTAACTGATTACTCAGATCACTATTCCTTTCACAATTTAAAGTCAAAGAGTTATCCAAGTTCCATGCCAAACTTGAATCCTTCAGTGGTCCATGAATATAGTTGTATGACCCATTTGACAAATTGCTTTCTTCAGCTGGCTCTTTCCACCTTTGGATTTTAGTCACTGAGAAATCCATGTTCTCTTCCCACACTCTTTTTGAAGATTGAGTGCTGCTCAATTGTTCATACGTCTGTTGAGGTTGAAGGTTTGCACAGCTTAAATCCTCCTCGATAATCTTCAGATTAAATCCCGGAGGGGTTGGAGGGGAAACCAGATTTTGCGGTATCAGTGTGGTGGTAATCAAGTCTTTTGGGTCAAAGACTCTTTCTGGCATGTTCTGAACATATGTCGAAGATGACCCTCCAAATTCATAGAAGCTTCTATATTACGGTATTGGCATAAGATCCATTTCTTCATGTTCTGGTTCCAATAAGATGTTTGGGGAGTCATCACTACTTTTTGGTCTGCATTTCTATCTTGGATGATTGATTGTTCTGCATATTTTGCAGAAAGATTTTGGTAGCGGATCATAGTAGAGCATGACTTCAAAAACGTCATCTTCTCCCAGTACTAGATCAAATGTTGGATCAAATCTCTCGTTAAGATCCATTTCAATAAAGTATCTAACGTAAGGTCTGACATGGTTACAGTCTTGAGGCAGCTCTTTTCGAATGAAAGTGCCAATCTGGTTTGCGATCATTTCAGGAATTCCTTCTCCAAAGAATTCCACCGGCAGGTTCAGATAACCAACCCAGATATTTACCAGCTTCAGTAATCATTTGAGGAGGTATATCAAATTGATAAGCCTTAACTACCATGAGCCAGGAATCCTATTTGGTTGGAGAGTAACGAATGGCTCTCTGGGCATCTACTCTATTTTCCAATTTGATCGTGAATTTGTTTGGTTCAGTAGAGCCACTGACCAAATTTGCTACAGGTTGATAGGCTAGAACCCAAAGGAACTGAAGTATTTCCATCATTTTTTGGATATTCAGTTTGAAGGGACAGAAGATTCGAGCCACCACCATATAGTCGGTATTGTTTCTGCACTTTTCTATAGTTTCTTTTTTGAGGGTAAGAGAACGAGTGAGAGAGAGTTGGGTATTCATTCTATCAATGATCTCAGTTTCTCTGCGATCCTCAGAGACTTGGCTTGATTCTATGTTCATATCAGGGCGGATCATGGCTGAGGTATTTTGTGGTGGTTGTTTGAAAATGTTGAAAAGTTTTGAGTAGCAGGAAGCCATAAACTCGAACAGCCAAAGATTGATTCACCATCTTTTGATTTTTACAGTCAGATTATACTCAGAAATTTTGGTGGTTGGGTTCATTAATTTCTGATTAGAGATTTTACTGTATTCCATAAAAGTAGACAGTGGGAGTGAAAAGCGGGCGACGAGAGGAGAAGTTGACAAGGATAAGATAGAATGGTTGAGGGGAGGACACGGAGGAGTAAGTGGAGATGATTTTTGCAGGAAGTAGTCGAGCGGATAAGGAATTATGATAGAAGTAAATGGGAAAAGGCGAAAGAAGATAGCAGGGTGAAAAGAGATAGAGTTGTTGACTTTGTTAACCCGAAGTTCGCTGAGTAGGTTGAGGTGTCATTAGTGATACCTGCATTTACCAGAACAGATTTAGAAGTAAAAAGTAAATAGGGGGGATATTACCTTTAAACAGTTCTCCGATGATGGTTGCTTTCGGGGGAAATCCAGGTTGGTTGATTAGTTCATGATTTGAAGAGGTTAAAAGCTATACGAGAATACGTATTCTATAAATGGGTTCTTGATCTTCAGGAGAAATCAAGATCTTAAAAAGGTTTTAGATTTGTGATTTTTGGACGTTTGAGTTTTGAAAAGGATGACGTCACGATGACGGTTGCTGAGTCTCTCTTTCCAAGATTTTCCCCTATATGAATGAGAGGTTTTGAGCATCTAATGTAGTTGAGACTTTCAAATTAAAGATCTCATATTCGATCTAACCGACTCTTTTATTTCAAACTTGATTTTTTTTCTCCTTATAAGGGTATTCTTTTTTATGAAAAACATATATATATAATCGGCTAGGTTTATTACCATAATCATGCTCATGTAGACAATCATATAGGCCCACTTAGTACGTTAGTAACTTAGTTCTTAGATAATGAACCATTTGTTGGGCACCACTCCCTTTTGGGGACCATGATTTACTTAGGATGTCAACTCCACGCTTATAAAAGGTGTTTAGAGTGATGAAATGATTTACATACCCTTTTCCCTAATTTCATTTATAACTAATTGATAATAAACCTAATCAAATATATTAATTTAATCCCAATCAAAATCATTAATAATAATAAAATAAAGAAAAAAAACTCACCGAAAAAATCAAAAGTTCAAGAAAAATAATCTTCTTCTTCCTTTATTTTCTTCTCTTTCTCTTTTAATTCTTAAAGTGTACATCCACAGATATTTTTCTGCCAACCCATCTCTTTTAATTCCTTTTTGATTGAAGAAATCGAGTAGTAATCATAAAAAAATGGTGAAAACGGTAGTTACACTAGCATGTTCGGTTATGAGATTTTTAAAATAAACCTAATTTTATAACTGAACTTTTTAGAAACGAAGAACACCAAATAACAGTTTGGTTAGACAAATAAATTTTTTACCCGCAAATTTTTTTGCGTAACCGAAATCTTCTATGTATAGCCTACTCTAGATTTCGGCTGAATAGAAGAAAAAAAATCCTAAACGAACTTTTCTTTGTATAGCCAACTGTTGAGTTCGATTAAATCGCAAACTTTTTTTTCAAATCCGAACTCTTCTTTGTATTACCAACATAAGAGTTGTAGGATCCAAATATCGCACAATAATAAGATCTCGCGAGAATGTAGGGAAGCTTGCGAGAGAACGTAGCATGTGTGAAAATTAAGATCCAACGTGAGCCTGCGAGAACATCGCACGGTGATTCCGAAATTAGGGGAAATGTTAGCTGTATCCCACCACATATGAGTTGTCATCCACTATATAAATATCTATATAAAGAGAAAGGTAGGAGAGAGAAAAGTGACTGGTATTATTATTATTTTTTTATTCTTCCCCAAAAACCAGAGAGAGAGCTCCAAATACTCATTAATGGAGTCTCAGTTGTAATCCATATGTAATTACAAACAATCATAGTGAAACCTAACTCCGTGGATGTAGATCAAATTGATCGAACCACGTAAATCTTGTGTCTTAGAAATCATAGTCATGATAATACAAGGGGTGTGTTGTAGGATTTCCTGCTACTACATAATGGCGCTAGAAACAGGGAACGAGTAAAGGATTTATCCTTCCTGTAACTTGTTGATTCAAGAAATTTTCATGAAGATTAGCTATTGTTCATATTTTTCTAGATCTACAAAATATAGGTTCAAAAATGGAAATTTTATGGAAGAAATCACACTATCATGGAGTAAACATCATCAACAATTCAAAGACATGAAAAGAGTGAGAGAAAAATTAGTTGTTGTGGTGAAATTTAAGGAGAAAATGGAAGTTTCAGTGGAAGATTTTCATGTTCAGGAGAAGAAGGCAAATGTGAAAGAAGTTAAGGAAGGACGAAGAAAAGATAAGAGGCAGATGCTGCAATTTCTATCATAAACAGAAATTCGCACAGATGGTTTGAGCTGGAGCGAGTAAGCGATAGGTCACGGGTTCGAATTTCGCAGAGACACATATTTTTCATTTTCTTCTCTTTTGCATGGGAGAATAAAAGAATAAGAGAAAAACATTGTGCATTTATTTCGCAAAGAAGATTCTTGAACAGTTGGTCAAGAGAACAATATGTACGTTCGTTGTCGCAAGTTCGAACTTCCCTGCGAGCATAGTTTTCTTCTTTTTACAGATAGCGAAAAAATGAATAATTTTGCAATATTGTTTCATTAGTTCGCAAACAAGAGGTAGCACAGTTGGTCAAGCTTCTCTAAAGTGAGTTGTAAGACTCAAGTTCGAATCCCTCATCAAGCTTAATTTTTCGCACATTTTTGAAATCTTAAAGGCGAAGAAATGGAATAAAGTACAGCATTGTGTGTTTCTTTCGCAAGCAAAAAGTAGCGTAGATGGTCAGAGAAGGAGTATGCAAACTAGAGGACATGGGTTCGATTCTCCGGCGACCAAATAATTTTTGCAGAGTTGATATTTGATTACTTCGCACAGTCTTTGATTATTTCTCAAGAGAGGGTTAGCACAGTTGGTCAGGAGGCATGAATGCAAGCAGCAGGTCGCGAGATCAATTCTTTCTTCTTGCATGTTTATTTTTATTATGCGAAATTTATACAGAATTGCCTCTTACACAGTTGGAATTTGATTACTTCGCAAGAAATTTGATTATTTCGCAAGAGAGGCTTAGCAAAGTTGGTATGGTGCAAGAAAATCAAAGAAGCAGGTCGAGGGTTCAAATCTAACTTCTCACATTTCTTTTTGCTGCGCGAAATTCATACATTTCAAGGCATTTATTCACTTCTCTGATAACAACAACGACTCACATGAAAGATAAGTACCACTTCCTTAAACATTTTGCTTTATACTAAGAACGAATAAAAATATTTTTGATTTGATTTACAAAAAGCGATTCAATCGCACGATAACAAAAATTTCAAGATTTCAAAAATTACTAAGATTTCAAGATTTCAAAAAAAAAAAAAAATCTATTTGTATATATTTCTAGAATATTTCTTTTACAGAAAATAAAAGATTTTTTATTTGATTTACAAAGATTTCAAAGATTATAAATATTACTAAGATTTCAAGATTACAAAGATTTCAAAATTACAAAGATTGCGAGATTTCAAAATTACAGAAAACTGAGAAAATTCAATTTACATATTTCTCTAGAATATTTCTTTTGCAGAGAATAAAAAGATTTTTGATTTGATTTACAAAACGCGATAGAATCGCAGAATTACAAAGATTTCAGAGTTACCATGTATTAGAATTTCTCTCGAATATTTATTTTGATTCAAATGATATGATATTATGAGAATGAAATAATGAATGAAAGAGATGACAGAAATGAAAGAATGAATGAAAGAGATGACAGAAATGACAAGATGAATGAGAGAATAAAGAAACGCGAACATTTTGCTGAAACAAAGAGACGCGGAAATTTCGCAGAAACGTGAATAAAAATTCGCAGATAGGGGCGAACCTTTATGGCGTACACCCTAGTTCACGAATAAAATTTCGCAAGAGGCAAATGTAAGACCTAAAGTGCGTCATATAAGGGGGTACCTGTTGCATGGCTCAGGGAAAGGTTACACCGCCCCCGGAACCTGAGTCATGGAGATTTGGGGTCAATAAAGCCCATCCGGGAGAGGCACCTTGGATTCTCAGCTTAAGCATATGACTTAGGTTGGGCGACTAAGGTAATAAGGACTCTCCCAAGGAGTGCAGAATCTGATCAAGGCGCCGAGGTACACGGTTGAGTCAAGAGTGCCAGGGGCGTTTGAAGCATCCTTGCCATTCTTGACAAGTTTTGGCTTATACTGCACTCGGCCCGAAGAAAACCCCACTTAGGGTGCAGTCTCGTAACCAGAAACCTTATAGGTAAAAGGGACAAGAGGCTGCGAAAACAACTGGTTGTTGTTACGACCTAATGGGAGGAGCTAACCTTGTATGGTAGAAGTACGCCTCCTTGAAGGGGCAACCAAGGGGGAGATAAGGGCGGCACCCTCCATTAGGGAGCTGATAAGTGTCTTAAGACGCAAATGTCATGAGGCTTTTTACTCGCAAGGGTATTAAGGCTTGTCATATTTGTGCGACAATCCTGAAGAGGCAATAATACAAAAGAAAAAGTTAAGGCAAGATCAATGGGTTTTTGCATGAAAGTGCAAAGACGTCCTGCGATTTTGTCGCAATGACAAGAGGTGACAAAATAAGACCTTTAACTAGGAAGGCAAAATAAGACCACATATGAGTTGTCATCCACTATGTAAATATCTATATAAAGAGAAAGGTAGGAGAGAGAAAAGTGACTAGTATTATTATTATCTTTTTATTCTTCCCCAAAAACCAGAGAGAGAACTCCAAATACTCATTAATGGAGTCTCAATTGTAATCCATATGTAATTACAAACAATCATAGTGAAACCTAACTCCGTGGATGTAGATCAAATTGATCGAACCACGTAAATCTTGTGTCTTATTTTCTATTTTCATTATTTTTATCTTTATTTTCATATCAAATAAATTTAGATCTAGAAATCATAGTCATGATAATAAAAGGGGTGTGTTGTAGGATTTCCTGCTACTACAAGAGTTCTATGGAATTCCAAATTTTTTCTAACCCAGTACTACACTGTATGTAAACCCTAACTTAAAAGTTCGGTTACCTATCCTGGAAACTTGATAGCCGAAAAAAGCAAAAACTCCTTTAAAGATCAGTTCGGCTACATGTGTCTGAAAATACACTGGCCGAACTACACCTGTAGATGAGTTCAACTACCTGTTCTTCAAATATTGTAGCCGAACTTTGTTGACATAACATAAATTTATTTTAAAGTTTTTTATTTTTTCAGAAGTGGTTGCCAAATCAAGCAGCATTCTCAATTTTTTGTTTACCTGAGTACCCAAAATCCTCGTTTCGAAATCATCCATCTCAAAAAAAAAAAAAAAAAAAAAGATCTTCTTCTTCTTCCATCAAAAATTATTTTTCTACAAAAACCCAACTTATTAATATAACCTCACTAATAACGTAGTTAACTTAGTCATTTAACTAATCATTATACCAACTAATTATTAAACTAAGTAATTATTACACTTACTTAATTAAATAGGATAATCTGGGTATTAGCATAAATATTTGGATAAGGGATGGCTTAGTTTTCTTCTAATGTCTTACCCAAAATAAAATCATGGTCCCCTCAAAAAAGCATGATTGATGTGGACTGATACCAGCATTATTAGAGGATGATACCATTTAGCCGATCCAACGGTCAGGATCGCTTAAATTTTTTTTGTCCTATATAAAATGGTATCGGTCCCTAGTATTCTGATATCAGCCCGTATAAATCGTGCCAAAAAGGGGTGGTGCCCGAATAACGGTTCATTTTTATTTGTTTATTTTTGAACACATTTTCATGAATTCGATGATGCCCCTGCTGGCCCAATGGGCTAAAAGAAACCATGTTCCGATCCAAGGTCCAACTTACCACTATGGTTCGTGCCATTTTCGATGGTTATACGCCTCTAGTTGATCCCACATTCCAAATCCCTCTCCACGACCAATTAGGCAATCGCCAACAGGCGGTTGGAAGACGTGTGCCACAAGTTAGGCCTTTCCCGAATAAGACCGAAATTTGGAAACCGGAAACTAGTGGGAAACATTCTCTTTTTCGTCTTCTGAGCGCTCTATATAAAGGATTTACAATTCTTGTTTCTCTTGTATAATTTATTATTACAGGAGGAGTCTCTCTAGGTAGTTTCAAATTAATTTCTGCTACAAAGATGTCTTCCAATGGAGAAGTCGCTTGCACTTACGCCGCCTTGATTCTTCACGACGACGGAATTCCCATCACTGTAAGTAATTCTTACTTCCTCTCTTTTCTTTATATGTTTTGGTATGTAGAATGCTTCTTAACGTTGGGTTTGACATTCAACTGGTTTCCAACACAGGCTGAAAAGATTTTAACTCTGGTAAAGAAAGCCAATGTCCAATGTGAGTCTTACTGGCCTAGCCTCTTCGCTAAGTTTGTTGAGAGGAAGAACGTTGAAGACTTGATCACCAACGTTGGTGCTACTGGTGGTGCTGCCGGCTGTCTCTGCTTCGACAGGTGGTGCAACAGCTGTTGAAGCTCCTGCTGCCGAAGAGAAGAAGAAGAAGGAAGAGAAAGAAGAGAGTGATGACGAAGATATGGACTTGTTCAGTATCTTCGACTAGAGCGCACATTGTTTCTTGGAAGCTGCTTGATGCTTTCTTTAGTTTATTTTGTTTGGTTATGACGTTGTTAAGCTTATTATTGTTTTGTTTATAAACACAGCAGTGGCAGTTTTTTATTCGTAATAATCTACACGTTCCTCTTTCGCTAGCAATACAGATTACAATCAAACTACAGATATATGCAATTTCTTCTCTTCTAACTTGAGATAAACTCGTATACATTCCAATTTAAATTCAAAATCGATCAACTTTACGAAATATTAACGAGACGTACTAAAGAGATGTTCGAGCTTTAAGTCCATTCATCATCTTCTTTGGAAATTGAGGTACTTGATTCCATAAGCAAAGACAAAGAAGAAAGCAAGGACAAACCCGATATGGGCTAAGACAACCCATTTAAGGAAGCCATATTCCCAGCCGTAACTTTCTTGCAAGTACTTCTGCACTGTTGGATTGATTGGCAACCCTGGAATCTGCAACTCGTTTGTCCTGTCGCCGACCTGAGATGTCACTAGACCATAGAGAGTCCAAGCAACAGGTGAAGCCCAGTAGTACCATCGCCACCATATTGGGATTTGCTGCAATTGTCAAATTTAAGTGTCAGACTTGAAATGTAAGTTCTAGTGTGTACGTCAAAGGGGAGACAAAGATTACATACCGGCCTAGGAATGAGGAATCCAGAAAACAAATTCCATAAACCTAAAAAGAAGGACATAGCGATGGCAGCAATTTCAGGCGCTGGAGTCATTGCCACTGTCATCATTCCGTACATTGTGAAGTAGGTAAAGCACATGAACATGAAGTAGAAGAAGTAAAGGAACTTGGCAGCGCTCCAAGGAAATCCAATCATAGAGAAAAGGATAAGAGAGTAATAAGGTTTGAACAAATACGTAGATCACTTCGATGGCCACCTACAAAAAGAAGAAGTTCTATCAGTTTCCTTATTGTGAAGTACCAAATGCACCTTGGGTTTCAATAGTAGTCTTTTACCTGTGCAAATGCGTAAGGCAATGCTGAGTACATTCCCGCAGCTCTTTCACGATAGAGAACAGTCCTCTCAACTGCCACAATAGACTGAACAGAAGATGCATTACCCGCTCCAAGAAAAAGAGTAGCAGCGTACATAGCTCCAAGCAGATTCTGCAAGTCTTGTTGTTTAGACCTGTAACATGAATTTCCGTAAGATATAAAACCTACACTCTTAACTAACTTCCAAGCCTCACTAAAGAGATGAAATTCTTACACTTTGTCTCCTTTGTTCCAAAAGATAACCCCAAATAAAACACCAATGACTGTAGTTGTAAATAACCGGATTGCATTATATTTCGGGTTCCTCCAGTATGACCAATGTTGTTTCCAGAAACACGCTTTGCATTGAGTAATAAAATCTTGAGAATATTCCGTAGGAAAGTGAAGGTCTTGCGAATCTTGTGCCGGCGTGCTTAATTCTTTGATAAGTTGTTGATTTCTCCTGGAATGCATTAATATAACTATTTAGTAGAATACTCGAACTTCTGCTCAGGTCAAGATTTATTAAGATACAGACCTTATGCTACTCTACTTACTCATAAAGGGTGGAATTGGCATAAACTTCTGCGAAATCCACATCAAGCTGAGCCTCCAAATTAATATAACTATGGATTCACACTTGTGTAACTTATCAGTACAGGAGGAGTCTCTCTAGCTAGTTTCAAATCCAAATTAATCTCTGCTGCAAAGATGTCTTCCAGTGGAGAAGTCGCTTGCACTTACGCCACCTTGATTCTTCATGACGACGGAATTCCCATTACTGTAAGTTATTCTTACTTGCTTGTTTTTCTTTTTTGTTAGATATATATAGAATGCCTCTTGATGTTGTGTTTGACATTAAACTTATTTCCTACAGGCTGACAAGATTTCAACTTTGGTAAAGAAGGCCAATGTCCAATGTGAGTCTTACTGGCCTGGCCTCTTCGCTAAGTTTGTTGAGAGGAAGAACGTTGAAGACTTGATCACCAACGTTGGTGCTACTGCCGTTGCTGTCTCTGCTTCCACAGGTGGTGGTGCAACAGCTGTGGAAGCTCCTGCTGCCGAAGAGAAGAAGAAGAAGAAGAAGGAGGAAGAGAAAGAAGAGAGCGATGACGACGATATGATTATGAATCTCTTCGACTAGAGGGAATTGTTACTTGGAAGCTACTTGATGTTTTCTTTTTAGTTTATTTTGTCTAGTTGCGACGTGTTTTATAAACACAACATAGCAATGGAAGTTTTTTATTCGTAATATACTCTGACCCTAGTAATACATGAAAACTATATGCGTTGTAGGATCAGAATCTCGCAACGATAATATCTCAACGAAATTATCAACAACACAACACAACAGCTTCGCAGAACAATTTCAGAAATGATACGATAAACGACGACAGTTAGGATCACGAGAAAGATGTGATAGTCCTGCGAAAATTAGAGAGCTTGCGAAATTAATATTTGTAAGGTTGCGAGAATGTCGCAGACCATACCCGAAAGTAAAGGACAGATTAGCTGTCATCCACTATGTATTTCCCTATAAATAGTCGTTCAAGTTGTAAAGAAAGGGAGAGATCTTTTTTGAGTAAGAAACAAGTAAACAGGAGAGAGAAAGTCTAGAATAGAGGTCATTCTTGATTCCTTTATCTTTTCTTGTAAGAACATTCGAAGATTGATCAATAAAATTAATAGTGTAATTCTAAAAATGAGTTGAGTAATAATGAAATCATATGAGGGGTGTAGTGTAGGATTTCCTGCAACTACATAATGGCGCTAGAAACAGGGAAGATTAATATTGAGATTTGTGAAGATTTAGAGTGATTGATTAAGAATTTTACATAATTTCTTGCAATATTGTTAACATTGAAGAAATGGCTAGAAGAAGAAATACATCTGAACAACCGATACTGTTAGAAGAAGCAAGAGAATTGTTGGGAGAGAAAGAAGTGAAATGGGAGAATCTACTAGAATGAGAAATAATGGAGAAAATCAAATTCAACCACCAATTCAACAAACACTAGTACATGGTAGGAATACAGATTATGATAGGGTGAGTATACACACTTGGCAATCAAATTCGGCAGAAGAAGTAGAAGAAGAGCAACAAAACAGAAACCATAGACTGGGAGAGAGAAATCAAGAAGCAGATGAAGGAATAATTCATGGAGATGAGGAAATTGGAGCGTTAGAAACATTGAGACGAAGAATACATGAAGAAAGAAGAGCGAGGCAAGAACGTGCAAATCTAACAAGGCAAAATCACGAATTAAGGATGGAGAATATAAGACTACATAATAAGATCGAGAAGTATTACAAAATCATATTCAAGATCGACTAGAAGAGAAATGAGGCGAAACTCACCCACAATCAATGCTGAAAACAATATTCAAGAAGAAATATCAAATCCTAATGAAGAATATCGCGAAAATAGAGAAAGAGCTAATGATTGTTACGTTCCACAAAATGAAACTTTTGAGGATGGGAAAAATTGTGGAAATCAAGAGAACGGACAACGTCAGGGACGAGATGACCAAGATGGCGAAGGAAATCGAGAGGAAGGAAGAAGAATTTTACATGAAAGAGAAAATCAAAGAAATCAACAGACAATTGAAGAAGAAATTAAAAGACATTATGCTGAACAAGCACGTTTAATCTGCGAACGTGAAAGATTGAGAGCGGAAATGGAAGAACAAGAGCTTCAGGAGACAATTCGCCAGAACAATCACGACAATCGAGAAAGAAGGCGTACACAAAACCGGAATAACGGTAATCTCAATGAGGAGTATGATAGAGTACAGAGGATGGCTGAAAGACAGCGAATGGAATTGATAAGAAATTAACAAAATCATGGAGGGGAAAATGAAAGGCATCATCATATGCGAATTCAAGATAGAGATGAGGAAGAGAATCGCAGAAGAAGACGAGATGAGGATAATGAAGAAGAAATGCAAAATTTCACGAGAGAAGATAGACATGAATGCAGAAGAAGAGAGGCGAAATTAAAAAGACCAATGGATCAAGATTCAGGTGTAAATAAACAAATCTTGAAAGAATTAGAAGAAATGAGAGGAATGCTAAATAATAGAGGAGAAGTAGGCAGAAGACAATTAGATGAAGCAATAGAAGAAGCTGCGAAAACTCCATTTACAAGGGAAGTACAATTAGGAGGAATACCACCGAAATGCAATTTTCCCGCATTAACCAGCATTTTTGATGGAACAACTTGTGCAATTCAACACATTAAAGCCTATGTGAGGTGCATGTTACAATGGTAAAATCATGATGCCGTATTGTGAAAATATTACGCATCCAGCTTAACAGGAGAGGCGTTATAAATGGTTTGAAGGTCTACCAAAGAACACAATAACATCCTTCAATCATTTGCAGACTACATTCTTAGGGGCATATATAAGTAATAATTCTTCGCGACCTGGTATAGAATATGTGTTTGGATTAAAACATAGGATTGGAGAAAGTTTGAAACACCTGACTAAAAGATGGAGAACTATGTGTAGCGAAATGACTGGCCGTGTAGATGAGAGATATCTTATATTATCATTTATCAATGTTATGTTTGCAACAAACCTATTGTATGTCCAAATTTTCAGAGTCAAGAATACGATCACAATGACTGAATTGCGAGAACTTCAGAAGAATACATGCTCTAGAGGAAAGGCAAAATGAAATGGAATCATATCCAGTTGCGAACACCAGCTCACAAACAGCGAATGCAAGCTTATTACCAAAGCTAATAAACACATTAGTGAATACTTCGCAAGTACAACAAGAGAAGGTGACGGGTAACAATCAACAAAACTGGTGGCTATGGGAAGCCGAGATCAAGAAGAGCATGGAAAGAGAAAGAAATTTCTACAATCGTGGTGGAAATAACAAGATTCAAAGAATCGATCAACCACAAGAAACTTATGGAGGTCAAAGACAAAACTATAATAGAGGACAAGGAGGTCACAAGGTAGTATGGGAAGAAATCAAGATGCCACCTCTAAATGCAAGTGTGGAGAAGATATGGGAAGCTATAATCTTGATGGAGAATATACCAACACCATGGAACATGGGAACGGAACCACCTCCAAACCACAGAAGCCATGAGTTTTGTTCTTATCATCATTTTCATGGACATACAACAAATGATTGTAGGAATGTAAAAAGAATTATTTTGAGAATGATTGATCAAGGAAAACTAAACCACTTTTTGGTAGGGCACCCACAATCTCAACCACTGCCACCACCACCAGAGCATCACAAAGTGAACGCGATGAAAAAGAAAGAAACATTCTTCATAGAAGTTGGTGCAAAAGAAAAAAATCTATTTTGTCACTCTATCGTACATTCATATAAGACAATTGAAGATTTTCATGACAATGTTTTGAGTAGAGTGTTCGCAAGAGATAATGATGGAAGAGAAATTATGAATATTGCGAAAATCTCGCCACTAGAGGAATTGCAGAAACATATCATTTCTTTTACCGCAGAAGAAATTCCCGAAGGAGAAGAGGTGCATGACAATCCATTGGTAGTAAAATTAGAAATTAATCCAAAACCGAAAGAAGATGACGATGATGAAGCTGAAGATTCATGGGTAATTAATAAAATTCTAATCGATACTGGAAGCTCTGTGAACATCTTATTTTAACATACTTATAAAACCATGGGTGGAAGAGATGATGATCTTATACCATCAACATATAAGATATATGGTTTTAATGGTACTGCTAACAAGCCTAAAGGGGAGATTACTATGCGAATTTCATTGAAGGGAATATCTTCCGAAATCTTATTTTGTGTCGTTGATGTAGAATCACCCTACAATGCGTTAATTGGTCGACCTTGGCCACATGGGGTTCTAGGTGTAGCTTCAACTTTCCCCCAGTGCATCAAATTCCCTCACCCCAGTTGTGTAGGAATCATAAAGGGAGATTGGGTTGAAGGAAAGAGGTGTTACAAAACTGAGAAAGAATCTTGCGAAGGAAGAGAAAACAAGAAGCCGCGACACAAAATCAAAGATACACAAAGAAGTGAGAGGTTGAT
Source organism: Papaver somniferum (assembly GCF_003573695.1). NCBI lineage: Eukaryota > Viridiplantae > Streptophyta > Magnoliopsida > Ranunculales > Papaveraceae > Papaver > Papaver somniferum. The sequence goes on from NW_020625487.1 coordinate 1,544,595, forward strand.
GGTGGATGCAATCGAAAGGAAAGGAGAAGAGATGTTGTGAAACTAATGCTAGCTCAGAATAAAAATGATGAACATACCACTACCAAGGAAGCAGTAGCAGAAAATAATAAAGAAGCAGAGGATGACAAAGGTAATAAAAACAACAAATGTATGAATGATTAAGTTGTTGCGATATTCTCGCAATAAGTAAAATTCTCAAAAATACATTTGATTGAATGGCAAAATTGAGATTACGAAATTCAGATACAATATGATGATGATTCAGATAAACGACGACAGCTAGGATCACGAGAAAGATGTGATAGTCTTGCGAAAATTAGAGAGCTTGCGAAATTAACATTTGTAAGGTTGCGAGAATGTCGCAGACCATACCCTAAAGTAAAGGACAGATTAGTTGTCATTCACTATGTATTTTCCTATAAATAGTCGTTCAAGTTGTAAAGAAGGGGAGAGATCTTTTTTTGAGTAAGAAACAAGTAAACAAGAGAGAGAAAGTCTAGAATAGATGTCATTCTTGATTCCTTTATCTTTTCTTGTAAGAACATTCGAAGATTGATCAATAAAATTAATAGTGTAAATCTAAAAATGAGTTGAGTAATAATGAAATCATATGAGGGGTGTAGTGTAGGATTTCCTGCAACTACATGCGTCTCCTCTAACTTGAAATAAACTCGTATATATTCTAATTTAAGTATAAAATCAAACAACTTTGCGTGAGGTGTTCGAGCTCTTTGTCCATTCATGGCACTCATCATCTTCTTTGGAAATTGAGGTACTTGATTCCGTAAGCAAAGACAAAGAACAAAGCAAGGACAAACCCGACATGGGCTAAGACAACCAATTTAAGGAAACCGTATTCCTAGCCGAAGCTTTCTTGCAAGTACCTTTGCACTGTTGAATCGACTGGCAACCCTGGAATCTGCAACTCGTTTGTCCTGTCTAACCTGAGATGTCACTGGACCGTCCAAGCAACAGGTGAAGCCTACTATTCCCTCAACTGCCACGATAAAAAAAAATGTAACAAAAATAGGGAAAAGATCCTGCACACCCGGTGGGACTCGAACCCACAATCGCCTGATTAGAAGTCAGACGCCTTATCCATTAGGCCACGGGTGCATCTGCCGGCAAATCTTAGGTACGAGGATTTCATACAGGATGGCATTGCATTTCCGAGAGGATCCGGAGTAATTTCAATTCAAAGAGAAACTCCTTAACTCATTAACTGGTGGACATAGCATAAGAAAAATCATTCTGTAACTGAAATCTATGGAAAAAAAAAAGACTTGTTATACAACTGAATGAACAGATAAGGTTAGTTAACCAGCACACATCAACAATGCAACGACTAAAAGTGAAGACCAGATACATCCTGGTAGAGACACTCTGCCAAACCTTCACACTCACTAATTTCCAATAGTTTCATCTTTCTGCCTTGTCCATTTTTCGCAAGCCAATATGCACCATCATTCTCATTTTTTCTACTCCCTGACACATCGAAGAAGGCAAGACCTCTATTTGATATCAGAAAAGATATCCAAAACGAGTTTATAAATTTTTTCATGATCCACTTTGTAAATGCTAAACAGCAGAAGCAGATTACAGTCTTTGCAGGGAGTTTCAACACTCTTAGATTTCTAACCACATATACAAATTTTCCTGCGACTCCACACTCTTAGATTTCTAACCACACTCTTATTATTGTCTAGTTTTATGTCTTGTAAAAAATGACTATTTAATGATTATATCGAAGTTCAATGAATTTGAAAATTTGACGAGTAATGTTGAAAATTAAGCTTAATTCTATTCTTAATCCAATCTTACATTTTAATTAGAGATACATTTAAACAAATATCAAAACCTCATACTTAGACAATTATGAAATTAAAACATAAGAACTTAAGTGGATAATCGAGAAATTAAAACATAAATATTGGACAATATTTGGGAAAATATTTTAAAATCTCGAAACAATTTTCAAATTGGAAGTCTTTTTTCGTAGATGCGGCGATATTCCGCACGACACCTACGTCGAAGTTCCATCATATTTGCACCATACGCACGTCACCTTTGTTGAAATTCCATCATGGATTCACCATTCCTCAAATTTGGACCTTCTTGATGAAGTAAAGTAACAAACCTAGTAACTTCCTTATTGATTATACAGAATCGTTGAATAAACTCTGAAACATCATGATTGTTGAGATTCATTGTTTGTTCTTGAAATTTCCCATGAATCATTTGTCATAATGTTTCGAGATGTAATGCATTTCCGAATACAGTCTCCTCAATAGAAGAAATATAATTCCTGTAAATACATTCATCTTCCGCAACAGTGAATTTTGGTTTTCGCCTTATTTGACTTCTCCTAATTTGACTTCTCCTAGTTTGACTTCTCCTAATTTGACTTCTCCTAATTTCACTATCCACATTGGAACGATCAACAACTCTTCGATTTGCGACATCACGTTGGTTTGCTACGAACTCAGCGAACTCAGCAATGTTCATATTATCAACCATACTCTCTGAGGAATTGGAAGAGTGATGAAAAGAATTGGAAATTGAGAAATTCTAAAGAGGTTTAGAAATTTTGGTGTGAGTTGAAATGAGATTGAAATTAGGTATTTATAGAAGGGAAAAATAGTAGCCGTTGGATGAATCTGATAAGCGATGATCAGAGAGTCGAGGGGTAGCTTGACTAGCGCTGGCGACTTAAAGACCAGCGAGCGATGAACACTCTATCGCTCGCTGGAAACTCTGTCGCGTATGTCTATATGTTATTCCTGACATATAGGCATATGATTTTGGAAGTTTGGCATACCAATAGTGAGTGCATATATGCCAAATATCAGTATTTGGCATGTGCATAATAAGAATAGGCTTAATAAAGCTAAAACGAAACTGGCTACCATAGTGTTTAGCCTTAATCAGTACTAGCTAGACATGGCATCTAATCAACCTCAACTTTACCTTGAAGTTAAATATTTTAGACCATGCCAATACATATATTTTTAATATGAAATTTACTGAAAATGCATGTTATTTTGGAGGCTGCCACCCCAAGTCCCCACGTGCCTGAAAACAATTAGATTTGTACATGTAAGGGTAGTATAAAATGAAAATGTAACTTGGTCTTCCAAAAGATAATTTAATCTTCATGCATAGAGGTGTAAATTGGGTTGTGCCAGCACGAGCACAGCCCAGCTCAGCACGCTAAAATCTGAGCCCAGTTCAGCCTAGTATGTGATTTAACCCAGCACGGCCCAACACGTTAGTTTCATGGGCAGTGCTGGGTTAGCCTAATCGGCACAGTAGCACAGCACAACACGTGGCACGAATTAGTACGTGGCCCAGCCCAGCACATCACGTTAAGAAAGCACGTTATAGCATGCACAAGTACACTATATAACAAGACATAATACATCACATTTTGTGTATATTTCATAAAAGAGTCGCTATTCTAGCTAGTTTTTGATATTTTATGCTAGCTTATTTTTATAACAACACATATAATACTTAAATATTTGGAAAATATATTTCAACGTCGTTGTTATAATGTGTTACCTATATTTAGCTAGACCATTAGTTTAAATGACAATGATCCAATTTTATATTTGATGGGATATTTTTTTTTATTGAATAAACTTGTTAATTTTACTTGAAATAATTTCAAATGATATGTTGTTTATTTAGATTCTCGCGATAATGTCCGACTTAATGTATACCACTAAGTGACTTCAAATTATTTATAACACAGCCCACAGGCACAGCACAACACGACAACACGTTTAAATCGTTGGCACAACACGGAACAACACGTTTAAATCGTTGGCACAACACGACACATGGCACGTAAAGCACGCGATTTCGTGTGCCAGACTGTGCCGGAGCGGCACGTTTTACACCTCTATTCATGCAATTAACGGAACACCCTAAATGGGGATAACTCAAGCAGGCCCCAAAAAATTTGAGCACCCCTACAATAATTCGTCTTGAATTCTTCATAAGAATGGTGTAAAACACCGAGACTATACTTAAAGATGTGAGTTATTTGACTTGAAATCTGTCGTTTTGCTAATCAAGCAAGCACATAGACTTAGTTAGACGGTTTTATACATTGACCACATCTTTACGAAAATCACCATCAATATTGAGACTGATTACGAAATGGGTTTTCTTATCTTGTGCATTCATTCAAAGATAAGAACCAACCATTGGCATGGAAAATTGTAAAAAACTATAAAATATTAGAGACAGAATGATTCTTTACATTGGAGAATGCATTTGTGGAGAGAAGTTCAAAAATCCATGAATATTTTCATTTTTCAATGCAAAGAATTATTCTCTCTCTAATATTTTATACTTTTTTACAATTTTCCCATGAAAATGATTGGTTTTTAACAAAACCCGAAAGGGTTTTAGATGGTTGAAAAGGTCTCGTTTCAAAAACATTTATCACAAATCTCCAACTCTAAGTAAAGATCTATAACGACTTGGGATTCCGCATAGTAGTGAGAAAATCATGAAAGAAAAACAGTCGTATAATTTCATCCATGAAAAACAACAAATAACATCTCAAAAGTTCTCTTAATAGAAACAACCTTATCAAGCAATTACATAAACGACATAACAAGTAAATATCAAGTATCTCTAGAGAATATATTAGCCCTTTCAAGAAATATCAGAAAAAGGATTCTCATCGCGATTACAAAGTATTTAAACCATCAGAAGAAGGATTCTCATCGCGACTACAAAATATTTAAACCATAAAAGTCCCACCTCTCACCACATCTTGTCCACCCCTGTGGTTAACCACCAATCTATCAAACAACCTACAATATCAAAGAAAATCATAGTAAAATTCGAAACACAGAGAATCCTTCATGATTTTCTTGTTTTCTATCCTCTTGGAACCTTGGAATCCTTGCCCTTCTTCTCTTAGATGGAACCTTTCTAGGCTGGCTGGTATTCTCATCATCCCGTCCTCCTACCTCCTTCATAGTATGGTTTCTATCTTCCTCTGCCTCCACATATATCACCTCATGTCTCCCTACCACTGAAGTTATAAAAGTTGGCCATGGAACAAGAAACACCATACTATCTGACCGTACTATCATATCTATCTCTTTAGATGACACCCATGTTTTAACAACTGGAACGGAAAACTGTGTTTCACTAACAAAATTATATCTCGTCATGGTTATCTATTTGGTTTTATATCATTTGCTGGTTTTTCAGAAGTCTAGTCCTGTTTTTTTAATGGTATCTCTGAGGGAAAAGTATTTCAACTGCTCTAACGATTGGTTTTATAAAAGAATTAAAAACAGACTTAAGGAATCAAAACCGGATGACTGGACCGATCTACAAGGAATCTTTTTCATGTCTTATAAAATTACTGATGCAAACCTGCGTTTGCCTTATTTATAATTTGGTATGGATTCTAACCAAGCCAGTTGTGTCTTTACCATAATGCTATAAAAGTTTGTGGCATTTCATGTTACGGTCCAGGAGATATGACCTGCGAAATGATATATGTCATTGCAAAAAGCCATTTATAAATGTGATAAAACACGAAAATACACAGATTTGTAAGGATTTGGGGAAAATGTCCTCCACGAAAAATATTCTAAAAGATATGGCCTCCGAAGTGATAAAAAAGAGTTGAAAATGTCATTTATAAGTTTGAATAAACCCCGAAAACTATAAAAATCAGTAATGGTTTAAGAAAAATTTCATTCACGAAAAAAGATCGCATATCTCTTTAATTTTTTTTTAATCAGCAAAAGTAAGAAATTTCAATTTGAAAGCCTAAAAATAAGCCAAAGAAACAAGGGGGAAAAATCCCAGTGTTCAGCCAAACAACAAATACTTAGAAAAACCAAGCTAGAAGGCTCCTAGGATAATATGCCAAAGAAAACAAAAACTTACAACACAAAGAAATAATTCCAGTTAGCCTTAATTTGATCTAGATAAACTCCCTTCATTGAGTCAGAATTCTTACACCAAAAGTAAGCTTGAGATTTGATTTGTTAAAAGTGTGTAGCATTTCGTTTAATATAATGTTAAAAGTGTGTAGCATTTCGTTTCATGGTGTGTTTTTCAATTGAGTTGTAGTAATAGGTTCGTTGAGGCTTGTGAAAGCAAAAGATTCTAGACTTAATAAAACTTAAAATAAAGAAAACTTAACTTCAAAATTTGATTTCAAGATATGAGAAAATAACCAAGATACTGATTCCACTATTCCCATGAATGAATGATGGTAAATAACCCAAAACTCTAATTATCTTTAAGTCCCTTATTTTCTTAACTCACAAATAATCAGGAAAATTCTCAAAAATTAATTGTATCCCCTAAGCATAGATTATCTAATCAAAGCATAACCTATCTAATTGAATCACAACTAATGAAGAAAATTATGCAAACAAAACTCTGCAAAAGCAGTGATTTAGCGAATTATAATTAAATATTAGAGAAAATATAATAGTTACCAAATTATTCATGCGTAAATAGCTTCCTCATTGCCTTGGATGTGAGAGAATTAGCACATCATCATGTTGGAAACACGCTCGAAATTCATTATTATTGCTCAAAAATGGTTTACAAATGATGAAAAGGGAGAAATATAATGAAAACCGGGTTTGTAACAGTTATATGTGTTACAAACCAGAACAACACACAGTATGTGTCACTGATACTGTAGCAAATAAGTCTGCCTCTGATGTACAACCCTCGGCTGTGAGTCGTTATCACTGTAGAAAAACGACTGTCTTTGCTGGTATGATCTTCGTGTTCTTCAGCTATGCAGCAACAGAAATGGTGACTCTCTGCAACTTTCAATATCTCGCCACTGATATGTTCTAAATCCTCCCAATTCTCTCTCTAACCCTTCAGTGATACCCTAATAGGCTATTTATACTCAACAGGAACAAGAATCTTCGCTCATTACTCCGGAAAATCCTTCCAATATTCGGCAGTAAAAGAAAATATTTTGGAGATATTTTCTTTCCTTTCTTTCGCAATCATGCATCTGAAGTTGTCCGACCTTCCTTGTTAATCTCAGTCATGCTCCAAACACGCTTAGAATGAGTCCCTGGTGAAGTAAAACTCATTCAAGAACATTATCTTCACGTTATTTCCCGTGAATGTCTTCTCGGCCAAACAAACCTCCATGTTTTCTTCTATCCACAATTACAGCCCAGTTTCACCGGTTCTGATGGACTTACCAGTCCTGTTTAGATGTAACAGGCCCATATCAATCCATTTGAGTGATTGAATCACTCCATAAGTCTCCAAAATCAAAAACAGCAACTCTCGGGGGTTTCTCATGCAAAACCCGTAACTCCCTGATTTCTTCTAACTCGAGTTATAGGAAAAATCCATCGAACCAAAGACCCAAAACAATCCTGTTAGGCTCAAAGGAAGATACCCAAACTGTTCCAGCTCTTAAGTCTCACTGAAACAAGCTCAAATTCGCAACCCTAGTTCTGACATTGAAACCAAAAATTTCCGGCCAAAACATAAATTTTGAAATGAAGAAGATGGTTAGCCCTTATCCAACATCATGGGTGCCGAATAACAAATGGGTGATGTGGATAAATGGGCTACACATAGTCGTGGGTGACACATAGCAAAAGTGGGGGTTCGTATAGCAAATGTCCTTCGGAGGTGCTCCGAGAAACTTTTCGAGCCGAATTTTCCAACAATATTTATTTCCAGAAAATACCTACAAACACACAAAACACCATAATAAGGACGAAAACGAGTACTAACAATACGAAACATTGAGGACAAATTAGACACATAAATGCGTCTATCAAATACCCCCAAACTTATTATTTGCTAGTCCTCGAGCAAAACTAAAAAATAAAAATAAAACCGAGTTAATCTCGGGAGGGTTTACCAGAGGTGTACCCACAAAACCTTTACTCCAAACCCTAGATATCTATGCAGAACCTTGGAAAGCACTAAAGAATCTCCTTGGTTGGCATAGCTATTGACTACAGGAGAAAGTACCCTGATGCGAAATTTCAATTGTTGTACCCGAGTTTGCACTCAAGCATACTAAAATTCATATAAAGTGACAGAGCTATACTCAGATAGTTTCTGGACATCTTAAACCGGAGTCAACCAATCACATGGATAGATTAAGAAGATGGATGTAGAGAAAAACGTGGATGATGTTAACTAAGGTGAACCTATCCTAAAGGACTGAGATACTGGTCTGGACTAATATCAACACACTGGCATATACAAGGGAACCAGTGGTCGATAATCCTAACTCTAGGTCAACTCAGCTGGCATATACAAGGGTACCAGTTGTCGACTTTATTGTATTTATTCCGGTTGGTCTGGTGGTCTGGTCTCAATTTTTTTTTTCTTTTTTACCTCAGTCACTCTATTTCACCTTATCAATAGTAAAAAGAAAAATAAAAAGAAGTGATCAGGATTCTTTCGATGTTTCCATCACGAGGAAAAGGAGAAACTACCATGTTTTTTTCTAACACCTGAGCTCTGTGATTTTATGAATAGACTCTTCTAGATGTTTCCATCTAATCAGATTGGTTCCTCAACTCCAACAACCAAGATGTTCCCATCCACTTAGATTGGTTAGTGCCGACCTTAATAAGCATAAATTTCTAGGCTCTGGAGTTTACTTATTGCAGCAAAAAGTTTCTTCCCCACCCCCAAACTTAAATCTAACATTGTCCTCAATGTTTCTAATCAAAGAGCAATACCAAAAAGTAAAGTAACATGAGGAATCAATAAAGAGATAAGTCGGAAAGATAGTACCTGGGTGAAAAGAGAAATCAAAGACTAATATACAACATACAATCGCCTCGATGGTCAATCAAGGGTAAACAGGGTCCTCCAGAGGGACCTCCTCAACATCACTTGTAGGAAAGGGCTCTAAAAAGGGTTTCAATCTCTGACCGTTAACCTTCGAAGAACTACTACCATGCGGTGTCTCAATTTCAACAACTCCATGAGGAAAGACAGTGCGAACAATAAAAAGGACCCGTCCACCAAGAACGTAACTTCCCAGGGAAAAGATGCAAGCGGGTATCATACAGAAGAACTTTTTGACCTGGAGAAAATGACTTCCGTAAAATATTTCTATCATGCACAAGTTTCATTTTATTCTTATACTCCTTCGCACTATCGTAAGCATCTATACGAATCTCGTCCAACTCATTGAGCTGGAGTTTCCTATGGGCTCCTGCCTTGTCAAGTGAAAAGTTTAGCTGCTTAACATCCCAATAATCTCTATGTTCTAACTTAACAGGTAAATGACATGCCTTGCCATACACAAGCCGATAAGGCGACATTCTAATGGGGGTCTTAAACGCAGTACGGTAATCCCATAAGGCATCAGTAAGCCTAGACGACCAGTCTTTCCGATTAGGATTAACTGTTATTTCTAATATACTTTTTATCTCCCTATTGGAAACCTCAACCTGACCACTAGTCTTAGGATGATACGGGGTAGCTACCTTATGTGTAATACCATATTTCTTCATCAGAAGCCTAAAAGGCCCATTACAAAAGTGCGACCCTCCGTCACTAATTATAGATCGCGGTGTACCAAAACATGTAAGTATATTATTTTTCAAGAACTCAATCACAACCCTATGGTCGTTGGTTTTACACGCAACCGCCTCAATCCACTTAGAGACATAGTCTACAACGACAAGGATGTATAAGTTACCAAAAGAATTAGGAAACAGACCCATAAAGTCAATACCCCACACATCAAAGACCTCAACAATTAGAATCGGGTTCAAAGGCATCATGTTCCTACGGGAAATGGGTTCCTAATTTCTGGCAACGTTCACAAGTAACACAGTAACTATGGGAGTCTTTAAACAACAAAGGCCAATAGAATCCACACTGCAATATCTTAGCAGCAGTCTTCTTAGCACTAAAGTGACCCCCACAAGCATGATCATGACAAAAGGAAATAATACTGGACTGTTCACTCTCAGGTATACATCTCCTAATAATCTGGTCTGGACAATACTTAAACAAATAAGGATCATCCCAAAAGAAGTGCTTAACCTCGGCTAAAAACCTAGAACGATCTTGTTTACCCCAATGTTGGGGCATTCGACCAGTAACAAGATAATTCACTATATTCGCATACCAAGGTGCTTGGGTAACAAAGAAAAGTTGTTCATCAGGAAAACTATCCCTTATAGGAAGGGAATCATCAGGGGAATCAACAACTAGCCTAGACAAATGGTCTGATACTACATTTTCGGCACCCTTTTTGTCTCTAATTTCTGGAGAGAACTCTTGCAACAAAAGGATCCACCTAACCAATCTAGGTTTCGTATCCCTCTTAGACAAAAGATATTTCAAAGCAGCATGATCAGTATATATGACGATCTTAGAACCTAAGATATAGGGTCTAAACTTGTCTAAGGAAAACACAATGGCTAACAGTTCCTTCTCGGTAGTGGTATAGTTCAACTGGTCATCATTCAGAGATTTTCTAGCATAGTAAATCACATGAAAGTAATTTGTTTTCTCGCTGACCTAGCACAACACCAATAGCATAATCTGAAGCATCACACATGATCCCAAATGGTAAGTTCCAGTTGGGTGCCTGGACTATGGGGACGGTAGTGAGTAAAGTCTTAAGCTTCTCAAAAACCTCTAAACAAGCATCATCAAAGACAAACTCAACATATTTTGCAAGCAAATTGCAAAGAGGTCTAGAAATCAAGATAAAATCCTTAATGAATCGATGATAAAAACCTGCATGCCCTAAGAATGACCTAATATCTCTTACGGTTTTTGGGACCTGTAAAGTCTTGATAAGGTCAACTTTGGCTTTATCTACCTCTATACCCTTAGAAGATACGATATGCCCTAAAACAATTCCTGATCGAACCATAAAAAATGACATTTCTCCCAATTAAGAACTAGATTATTTTCTTTACACCTAGTCAACACTAATGACAAATGATGCAAGCACTCATCGAAAGACGAACCAAGCACTGAAAAATCATCCATAAAGACCTCTAAAAACGTTTATACCATATCGGAAAATATGCTCATCATGCAACGCCGAAAAGTCGCAGGGGCGTTACATAGCCCGAAAGGCATGCGTCTATACGCAAAGGTACCAAAGGGACAAGTAAAAGTAGTTTTTTCTTGGTCTTCTGGGGAAATAATGATCTTATTGTAGCATGAGCATCCATCTAGAAAACAGTAATGACTATATCCATCTAATCTCTCTAGCATTTGGTCGATAAAGGGAAGGGGAAAGTGGTCCTTCCTAGTGACCTTGTTCAATTTCCTATAGTCAATACAAACACGCCAACCCGTGGTCACTCGGGTCGAGATTAACTCATTGTTATCATTCTGGACTACAGTAATACCGGATTTCTTGGGAACAACCTGAACGGGGCTGACCCACTTACTGTCTGAAATGGGGTAGATAATGCCTGCATCTAACAGCTTAAGAACCTCGGTTCAAACTACTTCTTTCATATTAGGGTTTAGTCTTCGTTGCATCTCCCTAGAAGGTTTGATATCTTCCTCTAAATATATCCGATGCATACAAACAGTGGGACTTATACCCTTAATGTATGCTATGGTCCACCCTAAAGCTTCCTTGTTGTTTTGAAGGACGGTCACTAGCCTACTTTCCTGATCACTATCCAAGTCGGAAGCAACAATCACAGGTAAAGTCTCAGACGAGCCTAAAAACACATACTTCAGGGTATCTGGCAATGGTTTTAGGTCCAACTTAGGAGGCTCTTATAACGAAGGAACTAGGGTAGACTTAGAAACTGGTAGTGGTTCGAACTTAGGTTTCCATCTGTTACTAGTGTCTAACAAAGGGGTTTAATCTAACAAAGCATTCACCTCATTAATCACATTATCATCATCGAAATCAATCCCAAAGTGAGCTAGGAATTTCTCTAACGGATCTTCTAACAAAGTGTTTGGTAATGACTCCTCGACTAATTTTCCTATTATGTTTACCTCTTCTATGCTCGAGTCATCTGGTTCAGAGGGTAGCTTACCAATATGAAAGACGTTCAACTCAACAGTCATATTACCAAAAGACAAATTCATAATACCAGTTCGACAATTAATGATTGATGAGTGCTAAAAAGTGCATATTTCTATATATTTTTCTTGCATTTAACTCATCTTTTGTGCATTAATTCTACATTTTATCCCATATTCTGTGTTTTCGTTGTTTTCAATAATAAATACTTTTCTTAATTAATTTTGCATTTTTAGGTACTAAATAAAGCCTGGTTAACTCATGGAGCGAAAAGAGCAAAGGAACGGCAAAGACTCCCGCTAGGAGGAAGCGAAGAATGATGTTTGCAAGAGCCGGATCAACGAGAAGTGGGCTTGAAGAGGAAGAATTGTTCTTAAAGAAGATATGGGCTTGGCATACCCAAGGCCCAAAAACCTCACCCAAATCCATTTCCTATATCCATACCCGTTTCCCTTTCTAGCCGTCAGATTGGATCATCTCAGCATCCTACGGTCGCAGCATCGCCGTACATCAAAGTCTGAAACTCTTGTCTAACACTACAGCACCTAACTCCATCTGGAGCCGTCAGCTTCGTTGTATCACTTAATCCAACGGTCGCTCAGAGCCTTCTTCTATCTTGCCGTCCGATTCATTTCATCATCTCATCATCCTACCGCTGAGCTTCGCAAATCAACAAAATGGATGCGCCCGCTCAACACCTAAGCATCAAACCAATCGACCCAAAACAAACACCCACTCTCTTCTTCCCCAAATACACTTCCCCCAAATTTCTCCTCTTCCCCCGACCATGGCAGACACTGCCATGTCTGCTCCGCCATCTCCATCTTCCCCGACCATCACAGAGACGCTGTCTCAACCACCATCACCTACCCTACCTCAAACCCATCTCCCTAGCCTAGTTATTTTCCCCATCTCACAACCACTGAAACCCTAGGTTTTGGGGTGAGTAAAATAACTCGAACTAGGGAACAATTAGAGCAGCAGGGGCGTCAATTGAAGGCATAGAAGGACCAGAAGAGGCAGAGAAGAAATGGGTCGACCGTTTTGAGTGATTTTTCACATCAAATTAGGTAAAATATCTAACCCTAATTTTGAGAATTTGGGGGAAAACATTGTAAACCCTAATTTTGATTTCTGGGTATAAATAGAAGGTGTGGGTGTGTGTTGTAACCATGCTGGGTTAGCCAGCTTCACTCTTGTAGAGAACTGGACTAGCCAGTTTCTCATATGTTTCATGTTTACCCTGTTGTGTTTTAATTTCAATTGCATATGTTTTTTTAGTTCAATTCTAGTTTCATGATGTTCTAAATTCAGTTGCTAGGGTGATGAGGAAGCCTTTGAACCATTGTTAAGTTGTTTCCAGTTGTACCTAATTCATGTTGTGCTTGAAATGTTTAGGGTAGCTTTAATAAAAGCATGTTAACATCTTGCTCTCACAGTGCATATCAAGTCTGCATTGTAGTTAGATTATCACTATGTAATCATGCTGCAACTCATGCCTAATTGTTTGATGTAAACTCTATGACTAGTTGTACTTTAATTTAGACAATTAGTACTTAGGGTGAATACTTTAGTTGAGATTAGAGAACCCTTTGAGATTGTTCATTCACTTAGGTAGTTGACCAATAGATTAACTGCCCTGTGAGAAGGCAGTTAATAGTGTTAGGGAGATGGCTAACCTAATGACCCTGAATAAAGCCCCTTAACCAACCCTTAGATGAGCAGCAGGCATAGAACCTCCACTGCCATCTAGTTAGTCAGTTGAGCCAAGAAGCTCACTGATATATGCAAGGGACAAGATTTAGGTGGAACTAGGACAACTTAGTCTAGGTGAAATGGTGGAATCTAATCCCTAGTCTTCACCCAAACTTCCATCTTTCCTTTACTGTTTCTTGATTTTAGTTGGTTTCCTTGACTTCCTTGCCTTAGGCTAACTGCCTTTGTGCCACAATGCTCACTGTCACCTAGTTACTCTTTGTTTCTTTGCCACTGTTTTGCTTCACTGCCTTAGCTTAGGATTAGCATTAGTAAGCAATAAAATTATCAACTATACACACAAGTCCCTGTGGATTCGACCCGTTCTTACACAAACTACAACCGACACCGTGCACTTGCGGTTTAACAAGTAGACTGTCTTTGCTCTTATTTTATACACTCTTAAAAGCCTACCAAGTTTTTGGCGCCGCTGCCGGGGACTTGGCTGTGCTGTTTTGAAGATTTCTTAGCCATCTTGCATTTCATTCTAGTCCATTTGCATCATTGCATCATTGTCTGCATCAGCATCTTGCATCTACATTGCATTCCTGCATGAGAATTTAGTGTAGCATCTAGTGTAATTTTCCTGTTCTTTGTAGCTTGCTCTTAACTGATAACTCTGTTGAGTAACAGGTGCCTTCTCCAACTGACCTGTTGCTTGCCAAGAACTGCTGCCTGAAGCCTACCTGTGCTGCCTGGTGCTGCTGCTATTGTTGTTGTTGCTGCTGTTGTGCTCCTATTGCTGCTGGTGCTGAGCCTGTGTTGCTGCTGCTGCTTCCTGTTGCTGCTGCCAGCCTCTGCTGCTGCCAAGACTGCTGCTGTTGCTGCTCCCTGCTGCTGCTGCTGAGGCCCTGCTGAAGCTGCTGCAGCTGGTGTAAGATAAAGCCCAACTGGGCTTGTGAAGTGAACTGATTTGAACCAAGCCCAACTGGGCCTTGAGTGTTGAAGCCAAAACTTAGGATGAACCAAAGCCCAACTGGGCTTTTGCAACCAAACTGAACAGCTGGGCTGTGCTTAGGCAAGTAAGCCTAAACCCATTAAGAGAACCCAACCTGTGGGCTTCCATTTTTTATTTGTGGGCTTGTAATAATTTTTTCCATTTTTCTGTTGGGTTTGTAATTAATTTCTTGTGGGCTTGTTTGTTTAATTGCTTGTGGGCTTGTGGTGTTAGATTGATTTGGGCCTGTAGTTTTAAATTAGAAAAACTGAACTTTTAAAAGCCCAACTGGGCCTCAGACCAAACAAGCAACAGTTAGGCTATTTCAAAAGCTACATTGGGCTTCAGTTTGCATACACATTGTGGGCTTAGTTCACCTTCCCTTGGCAAAGCAATTTCTCCAACCAATGTGGGCTTGCTCCCAACACTAAAACCAAAATTTTTGCTCCCAATTAAAAACCAAACTTTCTACCTCTTTAAAACCAAATTTGCTCCCATCAAAACCAAAAGCTCCCAAATGGGCTTTGTCTTCAAAGTCTAAAACCAAAGTTTTCAAAACCCAATAAACCAAAGTGTTTTCTTTTCCCATTAGGTCCAAATTTTTTAAAACCCATTAAAAACCAAATTTCTTTTTCCAAAACCCGACAAAACCAAATGTTACCCATAAAAACCAAATTTTTCCCAAAAATCCAAACCCATTAAAAACCAAATTTTGGGATTTGTAACATAGTTACTTAGCTTTTGAGCCAATCATGTCTAGATCTTGGTCTACAGTTGGGGAATACAAAAAATCCCTTAGAGAACTTGCGTATGGACATACTCCACGTTATGAACCTCCCATAGACCATGATGTCAATAGTTATAGGAATTATTATGGACATTTTCAAAGTCCCGAGCCTCAATACATGAACCCTAATGACTATTCACACATGCATCATTCATCACAACGTGAAAATGAACATTTTGCTAGTGCCTCACTCACACAATCATCACTGATCGATCAATTAGAAGCTCGAATCACAGCTTTAAAAATGCAATCACATGAAGAATCTGTCACATCTAATTTTCTTAGGCAACCTGAAATCTATGCATGTCCCGCATGTGGTAGTTTAGACCACCCTGTTGAGAATTGTCATATTTTGCATAATTTTAGGCAATCTAGAGAAAATCCAAGGTATGAAATGCCCATAAATTGTGAGAATGGTAGCCATTGGGACCATAATCAATCCTTTGAGGGTTGCGATCAATATTTTGTAAACCCTAATGACCATGCACACATGTACCATTCACCACAATTTGAACATGAAGAATTTTGTACTCCCATGAATTTAGACTCCACCACAGAAGCTTTCAGACTCAGTAAGCAAAACTTTGATAGATCTACATCACGAATTCAGGCATATTTAGATCAGATTTTGCTTCACCTACAAAAGGAGGAAATTCATGAGGAAATGTATGTTGTCCCTAATGAAGTGTCTAGTCCCATTCTTGTAAATGATGTTGAATATGAACCTAATTTAGAGGAACATGAATCGACTAATGACACCACCACTGTTAATGAGGACCAATGCATGCTACCATGATGATGATTATGATGATTATGATGATATGTTAGAAGAACATGAAAATATTGTGGAACCTGTTGGTTCAAAAACATATGGCTTCTCGCCCTCGACCTTCATGAATGTTATTTTTTCTAATACTCATTGTAATTCATATGATTTTGATATTGACATGGGATTCGTACAATTATTCTGTGAAAATGAGCATGACATAGGAATAGTTGAATCTTCTGTAGACACTAATGCTAATATGCATGAAAATATATTTGATGTGTCTGATTCTCTACCTAGGTCACATTGTGATATTTCTCCTGATTGGCCGATGCATGAGAATGAATCTGTTGATGATGTTGATGACTCTGATTGTGATCTTGCCAATTTGTTTGCTGATTGTGAGCATGTTGTGACACTTTTAGAAGACTTAGGAGATGTTGATGTGATTAATAATGATGTGCCTATCGTTCTATATAAGTCACAATCTGATGGCCTTCCAGCCAACCTAGATTTGGTTTGTACCCATATTGTCAACGATTTTCTGAGAGTCCCTAATCTAGGTTTGGAACTGTGTGCTTCCCAAGTCCTTTTGGACTATTTTGCTTCTAAGTATAATACATTTGAGGAACCACAGTTGGAATTAGCATGTGTACCCGTCCCTAGCAAAGTTCATTTCGAGTTAGACCTTGTACATGATGAACCCCCAAAACTGCGAGATTTTGTTTCCAAAATTTTATCCGTTGAAAAATCCAGGGTTGGGGGTAGCTCATTTTGTTTCACAGCTTCACTTGCATGCCTATCATATTATTATTGTGTGAAGCTGTTGAAACCTCTACACTTTGTCTTTTGGGTTGATCCTCAACTCTTTAGATTGTTAGTGTATGGTGAATTTTTGTATATAATCCAGTAGATAAAATTTCTTAAAACCCTTTTGTTCCTTTGTATATTTTGCTAATCCAATATGATCTCGGCTGACATATGTTGGATTCTTCCTTGAATAACGGAGTTCTAATATTGCTTTCGCCGAAATCGGGTATTCTCTTTCCTTTTCTCTACTCAACATGATCCTCTTCATATGTTGTATTATAATTTTGTTCATATTTTGAAACATTGAGGACAATGTTTAGTTTAGGTTTGGGGGTGAAAAGTAGATACTTTGATAATATGCCATAATTGAAAACAAGAACTCCTTCTTTTTGAAAAAAATGAAAAATGAAAAAAAATTAAAAAATTGAAAAAAAAAAACATAAAAATGGAGCTCATTTACCTTGAAATGTTGACTCTTGTGCAAATATGTAATTATTAGGAGTCTTAGTCTAGATATTTAGGCACCCTGATTCTAGCACAATTCACATAGTGATAAGAAATTTGCACGCGCACGATCTACCAATACATGTATAGCCTCGATCTTCAAGGTGTTTGATAGGAAGTCACGATTGCCAATCACTTTAGAATACTGAACGAAACTTGACTAGCTTGTTCTTTGGTTGGTTGGGATAGAAGGTGGAGGTTACATTAAGAAAGACAACCATCGAATTTAACTGGGTGCATCAAAAAGGGCTACCTCTTGCAAAGTGTCATGTAATTTTTGTTTCCTTTTGTATATGTATCAAAAGTGTTTCCTTTCAAAAAAAAAAAAAAAAAAAAAAAAAAAAAAAAAAAAGAATGAAAAAAAATGAAAAAATCAATCAAGTATTTATCAATTCCATCTCTCTTGTTCCAAAAATAAAAGAGAGTAGTCAATGTAAATAAGAGTCATGTAAAGAGTCATTTTGTTGTTTCATTGTAATAAGCAAGGAAGGGTGTATGCCATTGATGTACAACGCGAGTAATTGTGAAATACCTCCTACTCATCACAATTCTCGTAAAGTCCGGACAGCTAGCTAGATTTCGACCTTGGTTCTTAGCCTGAGAAACTATCTCTTGGTGATTAGTAGTCATAACATCCGATCTTTCTTTACACATGTGTAGATACACTTTACACTCTTATCACATGTCTTTATTTGTTATCAGTGCTAGGATTGTGCCTTCGATAGCTAGATTGACATCTCCATTTTGCTGTGAGCTTAAACTGACTTGCACATGTCACATTTGATGGAATCTGAGCTTATATTTTGACCTAGAACTTTGTAGGTACGTTCTAAGCAAACCTTCACGAGACTTCACTCGTCCACTAGGGACACTTAGTGGTTTAAAAGGCTTAGTGCATACGCTAAATGCATTCGAGAGACCAGCGACAGTGGTATAGGTAGGATTTCCTTAGTTTTGTTTTACTTGAGGACAAGTAAAATTCAGGTTTGGGGGTATTTGATGAGTGCTAAAAAGTGCATATTTCTATATATTTTTCTTGGCATTTAACTCATCTTTTGTGCATTAATTCTACATTTTATCCCATATTCTGTGTTTTCGTTGTTTTCAAGAATAAATACTTTTCTTAATTAATTTTGCATTTTTAGGTACTAAATAAAGCCTGGTTAACTCACGGAGCGAAAAGAGCAAAGGAACGGCAAAGACTCGCTAGGAGGAAGCGAAGAATGATGTTTGCAAGAGCCGGATCAACGAGAAGTGGGCTTGAAGAGGAAGAATTGTTCTTAAAGAAGATATGGGCTTGGCATACCCAAGGCCCAAAACCCTCACCCAAATCCATTTCCTATATCCATACCCGTTTCCCTTTCTAGCCGTCAGATTGGATCATCTCAGCATCCTACGGTCGCAGCATCGCCGTACATCAAAGTCTGAAACTCCTGTCTAACACTACAGCACCTAACTCCATCTGGAGCCGTCAGCTTCGTTGTATCACTTAATCCAACGGTCGCTCAGAGCCTTCTTCTATCTTGCCGTCCGATTCATTTCATCATCTCATCACTATCGCTGAGCTTCGCAAATCATCAAAATGGATGCGCCCGCTCAACACCTAGCATCAAACCATCGACCCAAAACAAACACCCACTCTTCTTCCCCAAATACACTTCCCCCAAATTTCTCCTCTTCCCCCGACCATGGCAGACACTGCCATGTCTGCTCCGCCGTCTCCATCTTCCCCGACCATCACAGAGACGCTGTCTCAACCACCATCACCTACCCTACCTCAAACCCATCTCCCTAGCCTAGTTATTTTCCCCATCTCACAACCACTGAAACCCTAGGTTTTGGGGTGAGTAAAATAACTCGAACTAGGGAACAATTAGAGCAGCAGGGGCGTCAATTGAAGGCATAGAAGGACCAGAAGAGGCAGAGAAGAAATGGGTCGACCGTTTTGAGTGATTTGTCACATCAAATTAGGTAAAATATCTAACCCTAATTTTGAGAATTTGGGGGAAAACATTGTAAACCCTAATTTTGATTTCTGGGTATAAATAGAAGGTGTGGGTGTGTGTTGTAACCATGCTGGGTTAGCCAGCTTCACTCTTGTAGAGAACTGGACTAGCCAGTTTCTCATATGTTTCATGTTTACCATGTTGTGTTTTAATTTCAATTGCATATGTTGTTTAGTTCAATTCTAGTTTCATGATGTTCTAAATTCAGTTGCTAGGGTGATGAGGAAGCCTTTGAACCATTGTTAAGTTGTTTCCAGTTGTACCTAATTCATGTTGTGCTTGAAATGTTTAGGGTAGCTTTAATAAAAGCATGTTAACATCTTGCTCTCACAGTGCATATCAAGTCTGCATTGTAGTTAGATTATCACTATGTAATCATGCTGCAACTCATGCCTAATTGTTTGATGTAAACTCTATGACTAGTTGTACTTTAATTTAGACAATTAGTACTTAGGGTGAATACTTTAGTTGAGATTAGAGAACCCTTTGAGATTGTTCATTCACTTAGGTAGTTGACCAATAGATTAACTGCCCTGTGAGAAGGCAGTTAATAGTGTTAGGGAGATGGCTAACCTAATGACCCTGAATAAAGCCCCTTAACCAACCCTTAGATGAGAAGCATGCATAGAACCTCCACTGCCATCTAGTTAGTCAGTTGAGCCAAGAAGCTCACTGATAACTATGCAAGGGACAAGATTTAGGTGGAACTAGGACAACTTAGTCTAGGTGAAATGGTGGAATCTAATCCCTAGTCTTCACCCAAACTTCCATCTTTCCTTTACTGTTTCTTGATTTTAGTTGGTTGCCTTGACTTCCTTGCCTTAGGCTAACTGCCTTTGTGCCACAATGCTCACTGTCACCTAGTTACTCTTTGTTTCTTTGCCACTGTTTTGCTTCACTTCCTTAGCTTAGGATTAGCATTAGTAAGCAATAAAATTATCAACTATACACACAAGTCCCTGTGGATTCGACCCGTTCTTGCACAAACTACAACCAACACCGTGCACTTGCGGTTTAACAAGTAGGTTGTCTTTGCTCTATTTTATACACTCTTAAAAGCCTACCAATGATCGCATTTGATGTTTCTAAAAATAGGCGACCTAAAATCACTGGTATCTGGTTCTCTAGGTCAGGGACAGGTTGGGTATCTAGGATAACAAAATCCAGTGGATAAATAAACTTGTCGACCTCAATAAGAACATCCTCGATCACACCACGAGGAATTTTAACGGACCTATCAGCTAACTTAAGTGTCATCTGGGTAGGTTTCATATTACCAAGTCCTAGCTTGAGGTACACATGGTATGGAAGTAAATTCACACTGGATCCTAAGTCAAGCAAAGCTTTCTCAACACGGTATTTACCTATTGTGCAAGAAATGGTAGGGGACCCTGGGTCTTTATACTTAGGAGTAGTGGTATTCTGAATAATGGAACTCACGTGACTAGCTAAGGCTCTCTTTTGGACACTAAGCTTACGCTTTCGTGTACACAAGTCCTTAAGAAACTTGGCATAAGCGGGAATATGCTTAATCGCATCAAATAATGGTAGGTTGATAGCTACCTCCTTAAAAACCTCCAATATATCATTAAAGTTGGACTCCCTTTTAGTTGGAACTAGCAGTTGGGGGAACGAGGCTCTGGGAACAAAGTCGGGCTCAACAGGACCCTCATTGGTCTCTTTAGAGACTCTATCAGTCTCCTCATTTTCTGGCTTAGAAGGGTGAACTACAGCATGTTCACTTTCAGGCATGGTGACCTTATTGTCAACTTTCTTCGCACTCCTAAGGGTTGTAACAGAATTCACATGATTGTACGATTTCTCTCCTTTTGGATTAGGATCAGTATGACTAGGGAACCTTCTATCTTCTCTCTCAGTGAGAAACTTTGTTATTTGGCCAAATTGAAGTTCTAATTTAGCAAGAGACTGGGAATTATTCTTAAAATTCTGCTTGGTTTCCTCTTGAAAATTAACCTGGCTCTTTATTAACATTTCCTGGCTTTGTGATAGCATATCCTAGCTCTTTTTTAATATACTAAGAGATTCCTCTAAGCTAGTCATTCTATTCTCAGAAGGGTTCTGGAACTGGGCTTGACCTGAAGAGTTTTCGCATAACCAAAACCTGGGGTAGGATGAGAATTACTAGACTGACCTTGATTCTGGCCCTTAGACCAAGAAAAATTAGGATGGTTTCTCCAACCAGGATTGTAGGTCTCTGAGTATGGGTCAAACTTCTGACAGTTCTCAAACCTAGCATTGTTATAGACAGCATGGGCTTTCTCTTCACTAACCTGACCTTCCCAAAATGAGTTATCGGTCTCTATTCCACAACTAGAGACTTGAGAGGCTTTATTGGGTTCAACAAGAGACCTATGTTTAGGCTGGTTTAATTCCAAATCTTCTAACCTTCTAGACAAAGCAGCAAACTTGGCATCTGACCCAAAGCTTGTATCTACTACATTGGTGCTACTTTTATTGACCAGGAGTCTTTTAGGGGGTTCAACACAAGACTCCCACTGTTGGGATTTTTCAGCAATAGCTCCTAAGAAGGTAAAAGCATCGTCAGCATTTTACTGGTGAACTCACCAGCGCACATAGACTCGACCATGGCTTTGGTCGAATAGTCTAAACCATTATAAATAATCTCTACAAGTTTCATCTTATCAAATCCATGGTGAGGACACTGAGATAGGAGATCATTGAATCTCCCTAAAAACCTATAAAGAGACTCTCCCTCTTGTTGCACACTAGCACTAATTTTCTGCCTAACAGCTGCAGTTTTATGCTTAGGGTAGAATTTCATATAGAAAGCAGCAACAAGTTCCTGCCATGTTTCAATGGACTCAGGTGGTAGGTTGTTCATCCAGGTCTTGGCTTTCACTCTCAAGGAAAGGGAAACATCTTAAGTTTCAAAACTTCATCAGTGAGGTCTTTTATTCTAACTGTCCCACAGATTTCCTCAAAGTCCCTAATATGAAAATAAGGGTTCTCATCATCTTTTCCTAAGAATATAGGGATCATCTGAAGAATAATAGGTTTTATCTAGAAATTAGCCGTATTGGCTGGCAATTTAATGCACGAAGCTCGGTTGGTCCTAGTTGGGAACATGTAGTCTTTCAAAGTTGCCATCGCTGGCACAGCTGAAGTACTAGGGGTACCTTCCTCACGAAGAGACAGATTTTCAAAACTGAAGTTTCCAAAAACGGGGCTCTCAAAAGAAGAGTCTTCGAGCTCCCCTCCTTCACAAGAAAAACTACTAGGTTTATCACTAATCAAACGACCTAGAGTGTTTTTTTCCAAGCCCGCTCTCTAATAACTCGGGCATACACTAGAAAAACAAAAGAAAAAGAAAAGTCCTAAAAGGAAGGGAAGTTCTATGCAAACACAAACGAGGCTGACTTCACCACAACAAACCTACTGATTTCTAACAAACAAAAAGCATGATGGCTCCACTTAGATTGTTTCTATACCACCTTCTAATCCTTCGAAAGGGAATTCGTTAAATTTAAGCAAACCCCTCTGGAATCAATCGAGTCAAAGTAAGTTGAATAGGACGAGGGAAGCTGCGTGGAGCTTTGATACCCAAGGCCTCACCGCATTACAAGGCGGCGCAGTCACGCATTCAACTCACAGAAACCATTATGAACTTCGAAGTATGCTTAAAAGAGTAACCAATATTTTTCGAACGACTTTCCTATTAAGCTCGTTACCCTATAGTCTCGTTCTATTCAGTATTTTAAGCTTAGGTTCGCGTTTGGTATCGTTTTCCTAAGGCGGGAAAGAAGAGAACGGTGATGAAATCCTAACCCTTATCTTGTATGGCCAGTCCTTGCCCTTTACTAGGAAATTAAAGCATCGTTTTCAGTTCCTCGACATATATTCACACGAAGGAAGACAGTAACTCGCTGACAGGGGATTCGCGAGTGTTTCGACAAACTTACCTCCCGTTCCAGACGGGGGATGAACCGTTGTAGTCGACTCGGGCCACGACTCCTATGTCATGTAGAACCCGAGGGGCCGAGGTGATATCGTAATCACCGTCTTCTCTGCAAACAGTTTAATATTTAAACTACCCTTCCGTAGGGTTTAAAAATAATGTCCCAAAGTTTAAAGTCCAAAAAAAAATAAAGTGCAAAAGAAAAGGAAAGTCTAAAAAAATAAAATGTCTCTCTTTTTTTTCTTCTTTTTTATAAAAAAAAAAAATTCTTCTCCTTTCGCTTTTCCTTTTACTCCAAGTCTTTAAGTATTCACCAAAAGCTTTGGCAAAATTTTCTTTCGCTCCAAATTCCAAATTCTGTAAGGAAAAGACAAAAACCAAAAACGTAAGAAGAAAAAAATAAAATAAAATAAAAAACAAATAAAAACCTAAAAAAGAAAAAAAAATCTAAAAACTCTAGCCTAAAGACAAGTCCGCGTCGGCGGCGCCAAAATTGATGTGTTTCTCAATTGAGTTGTAGTAATAGGTTCGTTGAGGCTTGTGAAAGCAAAAGATTTTAGACTTAATAAAACTTAAAATAAAGAAAACTTAACTCAAAATTTGATTTCAAGATATGAGAAAATAACCAAGACACTGATTCCACTATTACACATGAATGAATGATGGTAAATAACCCAAAACTCTAATTATCTTTAAGTCCCTTATTTTCTTAACTCACAAATAATCAGGCAAATTCTCAAAATTAATTGTATCCCCTAAGCATAGATTATCTAATCAAAGCATAACCTATCTAATTGAATCAAAATAAGAAATTATGCAAACAATTAAAAACTCTGCAAAAGCAGTGATGATTAGTGAATTATAATTAAATATTAGAGAAAATAATAGTTACCAAATTATTCATGCGTAAATAGCTTCCTCATTGCCTTGGTTGTGAGAGAATTAACACATCATCATGTTGGAAACACGCTCGAAATTCATTATTATTGCTCAAAAATGGTTTACAAATGATGAAAAGGGAGAAATATAATGAAAACCGGGTTTGTAACAGTTATATGTGTTACAAACCAGAACGACACAGTATGGCCACTGATATTGTAGCAAATAAGTCTGCCTCTGATGTACACGACCCTCGGTTGTGAGTCGTTATCACTGTAGAAAAACGACTGTCTTTGCTGGTATGTTCTTCGTGTTCTTCAGCTATGCAGCACAGAATGGTGACTCTCTGCAACTTTCAATTTCTCGCCTCTAAGATGTTCTAAATCCTCCCAATTCTCTCTCTAACCCTTCAGTGATACCCTAATAGGCTATTTATACTCAACAGGGACAAGAATCTTCGCTCATTACTCCGGAAAATCCTTCCAATATTCGGCAGTAAAAGAAAATATTTTGGAGATATTTTCTTTCCTTTCTTTCACAATCATGCATCTGCAGCTGTCCGACCTTCCTTGTTAATCTCAGTCATGCTCCAAACACGCTTAGAATGAGTCCCTGGTGAAGTAAAACTCATGCAAGAACATTATCTTCACGTTATTTCCCGTGAATGTCTTCTCGGCCAAACAAACCTCCCTGTTTTCTTCTATCCACACAGCCCAGTTTCACCGGTTCTGATGGACTTACCAGTCCTATTTAGATGTAACAGGCCCATATCAATCCATTTGAGTGATTGAATCACTCCATAAGTCTCCAAGATCAAAAACAGCAACTCTCGGGTTTTCTCATGCAAAACCCGTAACTCCCTGATTTCTTCTAACTCGAGTTCTAGCCAAAATCCATCGAACCAAAGACCCAAAACAATCCTGTTAGGCTCAAAGGAAGATACCCAAACTGTTCCAGCTCTTTAGCTTCACTGAAACAAGCTCAAATTCGCAACCCTAGTTCTGACATTGAAACCAAAAATTTCCCGCCAAAACATAACTTTTGAAATGAAGAAGATGGTTAGCCCTTATCCAATGTCCTGGGTGCCGAATAACAAATGGGTGTTGTGGACAAATGGGCTACACATAGCCGTGGGTGACACAAGCAAAAGGGGGTCCGTATAGCAAATGTCCTTCGGGGTGCTCCGAGCAACTTTACGAGCCGAATTTTCCAACAATATTTATTTCCAAAAAATACCTACAAACACACAAAACACCATAATAAGGACGAAAACGAGTACTAACAATACGAAACATTGAGGACAAATTAGACACATAAATGCGTCTATCATTTCACGATCTAGGAGATCTGGACTTAGAAGTGATATACGTCAATAAAAGTGTTGCAAAAAGTCATTTATAAGTGTGAATAAACTTCGAAATTTATACAAATCAAGAAGGATTTTTAGAAAACGTCCCTCACAAAAAAAATTCATATTATTTCCTATAAGGTGTTAAAAGTGCATAGTGGCTTTTGTCGGGGCCTTTGAGAATTTTATTTCTGGTATCTTAGTTGCTGGATTCTCTGTTGTTGTTGGGGATAAATCGGGATTGAAGTCATATAACATGTCAATCTTACGTATCTAAGGTAATTGCTTGAATCCTTCTTGAGAAACTTTGATGCTAATGGTGGTTTAGTGGTTGTTGAATTCCTTGAAGAAAGTGATCTCTACTGCTAGATTAAATGAATCAGCAAGTACTTTCATAACTCCTTTACCTACAAAAAGCTTGTTCTTAAATATAACATGTCAATCTTACGTATCTAAAGTAAGTGCTTCAACTTTTCATAAAAAATTTCATAAGGGATGATTATGCAAAACCATGGATTTCTAGAACCAAATTATTACGCACTTAGACAAGAGAGACTGGAAACGATAGGGTCTACCAAGAATGATAAAAGAGACCATTACTACAACTTTCAATACAAATGTAGTAATGGGGCCAGACATCTGACCCCATTTTTATAAAAAATGTTGCCCTATAAAAATCATATAACATTTCATATTTCCCTCCAGTTCTATGCCTAGAGCGATTTCTCAAAACCCCAAAAATAATTTTTCAGAAAAGAAGTGAGAGACAATGGCAGAATCAAATTCTACTAGAAAGAGTATATGTAATCATAAGAAAAATGAAAGTTCATATTGTGATACATTGTTTTTTAACACATATTTGACAATAAGTTAATTAGTAGTAATGTAAACAGTAAATGTATTCATATGTTATAAAGAGATTTTATATGCCAAAAAAAAAAACTATTCATGAGCAAATATTCAAATGCAAGAAAATGAATATCAAACAGTATAGTCTCTTCTAAGCTCGCATCGACAAATTTAACAACTATTTAAGGTATAAAAGCAACCAAAAAATAAAAGAATAAGTAAATAACTTTTGATAGATTCAATAAAAAAAATATCAAAGAACCAACTAATTATTAGAAATTACCTTGGAATTAGGTGTTCCAAAATCAGCGTGACGAATAAATTTTTCTACAATTAACCTAGGGATTTGAGAATAATAAATAAGAATATCGGGATATAAGTTCTACCGAATCGAGTTAAGTTAATATAGAAAAAAGATACTCACAAATGGTCCTGAGAGAATTTTGGGTAATACTGCATTTTCTACTTCGTAAAATCAGTGAATCATTTTAATAATACATTCAAATGGTAATTCAAACAGTGGTTTGTTAAAATTTCTTACTCAAACTTAATGTGTAATTGAGAACTACAATTTTCCAGGATTGAATTGAGATCCTTAATCACGTGTACATTCCCTTTATCATTTTTATCAGTTTCCTACCAAAAAATATTGAAAATATACAAAAATAGATAACATTTCATGCACTCATTATTTTAAGCTAAGATGATCGATAATAGTTATTCGCACAAAATTACACCATCAACATTGAACATACTACATACTCCAAGTAAGCTCGGATTCCAATGGCGTTTAACATTCTTAGCGCAATCTAGTAGCAAAAAGAAACAAAAACATGATATGTCCATATTAAAACAACTCTAGCTGGAACGTAAATTTATCAAAGTTAATATAGTTATCAAAGTCATTCAAACCATCGATATTAGCGAAAATGAACCTGATTTTATAAATTTCGCACATACATACTTTTTCAACCAGTAAAAAATGGCGCAATTTGTATATATATACAGCTAAATTAGTTTTTTCAATCCTAAATTTGAAATAGCTTTAGGTTTAAAAACGTGGTTAAATCCTAATTAAAATATTTTTAATGTGTAAAGATGAATTTACAATTTGTAATATGGGTACACATTACCTTTTTTTTTTGTATACGAATGAAACTAAACACATCTAATAATATGTGATAGAATGATAACCTAATTCTTTGACTCAAATATAAATATTAACATATATATACAATCTCGTTTAGGAAGTAGGTGTGTTAGAGTGATGCTCAGTTGAACTTATATACCTTGGTATGTCAGGTATGCTGTCAAGTTTATATATCAAAACTATTTCTTAGTTTTACCTACTAAAGTCATCTTCAGTTTGGGTTTAGGTAACATAGTCTTAAGATTTTTTAATTAACTCAAGAAGAATGAAAAATTAAAGATCACACGAAGACATCAATTTGAAGAAACTCCATCAAGTAAGTAATGAAGATTGGTCTTTATCAATTTGAGGACTATAGTAAATTGTCATATTTCAAAGAATACCATATCACTGATTATTTGTTAAGTTAGTGATATTTCAACTTCCCAAGCTCTTTATTTTCGAGAAATCGAAACTAAGATTGAAGATAAATCACAAGTGTTTTAAGGAAAACCTCAAGACTTACAAATTCATTATTGAGTTTGTAAGGTTTTGTTTGGTAGTTTCCTTCTGATGTTATTCACTCACTTGAGTTCACGAACTTATAAGTTTGAGCTTGTGAATCTATAACTTGTAGAGCTCAAAAATAAATAAAAAAAATCAATAAGTCAATTGTGTTTTCAAACCTAAATAGGTGTATTCGCAAACCTAAATAGGTGACTTCGCGAACCTATTGTAAAGATTTCCTTCTGAGACCTTTCTGACATTTGAATTCGTGAACCTAAATGGTTTAGTTCGCAAACCTAGTGAAGAATTTTTCTCCTGAGATTTAACGTTGTTTGAGTTTGTAAGTCCAAAAGGGTGAGTTCACGAACCTAGCTAGTACAATAAAGTTCTCTTGTGACTTTTGAGCATTTGAGTTCGCGATCCTAAAGGCTTGAATATTTCCTATAACTTAATTTACATTTGAGTTTGGAACCTATGAAGATTTTGAATTTCTATTCTTATCTTATGATCTCAAGAACAAATCACTTGAGTTCACAGACTAAAAAACTTAACGTGTCAACCTAATAAACTATTGGCTTTGGACTCATTCTTCTTTAATTTTCAAGGAGAACTTTTCACACGCTTACAAATTTTTTTCTTAGCTAATTCTTTGCATGGAAAGTGTTAAGTTCTTTCGAAGAATTTATCTATCTTGAGATTCAAACGTTTAGATCTTCTTTTATAGTTGCCTCTTTGTACACATTATCCATTCTTAGTATTTTGGAGTTATCTTTGGTAGTAAATTTTCTCATAGAATTTACTTGAGCTAACAACTGTCTACAACTTCAAACCATGGAAAGAACCTTGTTGCAAGTCCAACTCTTACCAAAGAAACAGTTTTTTGTATCCAAGGAAACATCTTAGATTTAGCAATCGAGAATTAACTTTGGTTGTAAGAAATTCATTTGTTATACCTTATTCAACCCATCCTTGATTGATTACTATGCAATACTGAAAACTCAATCCCTACATGCTTGTGTAACTTGTTGAAAAGGTTTTCCTTGAAATACCTAGGATGTTCATAAGCGTCCCTCTGATGTAACACCAGAAAGAAAATCATCGCTCATCCTGTTGGAGGAAGCGTGGTACCCTCCCTCTTCAATGTGTAACGCTAGCAGTTAATGTAAATATTGACACACCATTGGTAGTTATAATGAAGCCAAGGATACACTGTATTCATTTATAAATATTGTTGGATTACTTCGAGGACATTATGTAGTTGTTTGGATTTCAATTTTCTTATGTGTTTATAGTTCAGAGTCTTCGAACCGTGTATATTATGGGTTGTCATACATAATGTCAACAGAAGGGGAGAACCTGTCTAGACTTGAAAGTTCGTCAAGTTATCCAGAATTCAGAAATTATCATATATGGGAATCACAAACACATATGATGATCCACTGAACAATGACGAATTTGGGAAATCCATTTGAATTATTTAATTTTAATTATCAAAAGTTAAAATGGGCATTTATAGGCCGAGTAAAGTCTTCAAAGTCGTAACCAAGTCATATTTCACGAAGAACCTAGGTCTTAGAGCAGACTCTATGTGTAGCTAGTATACATGTGTAGGGATTGAGTAACTACATTGCAGAGATTTCGCTATTTGTAATGACGAAACCTGCAAGATTAGTTAAGGTTCAAGCAAATTTTCTTGTGATCAAAGTGGGTTCATGAACTAGCTTCCAGTTTTAACAATTACTTTGATCCCAAGCAAACTAAAGTTCTCAACATAGATTGATTCCGAAGAATGGATACCATGTAAGCATATGAAAAGTTTGCCTCATAAATACAAAGAAGAATGTGAAGCTGTGAATATGTTGTTAGAGCATTGCTCTGTTGAACTCACCAAGCGTTGGTATGTCAAGTTTGGTTGTCATATTTTAGTATCAAAACTCAATTAGAGTCTCTTGATTAAAATTACTAGAGCCAACTTCGTTTAGGTTAGACTAGAAATTCTAGAAATGTTGAGAATACAAGTATTATTTGAAGACCTGAAGAAGGCAAAGACGCATCGAATACAATGAAGTCGCCATCCTTCCACTTGAAGTTAGTAATACAAACTTGACTTGTTTCATTCCTATCGTTTCTTTCAAGTCTTTTAAGATTGAAAACATAACATGCGAAGTTATATATATGATACTCTGGTACTACAATTGGTCATATTAGTATGATCAAAGCGTCAAGGAAGTATATTGAATTACGAAGTATAACGTTTTTTTTTGAACTTTGTAAAACCGACATCGACTGAATCTATGTAACTTGTTACTTGATTGTGTATTGGATATGGGTGTGATTTCATTCTAAGAAACTATGTTTTATTACATTAATTGGTTTAAGGAAGTATATTACGAACTTTATTCGTAATCGAAATAAATCAATAGGTGGTTTGGTCCGGTTTTCTATGAAGATCTATTGGATGACCTATTGGATGACCAATTCGTAACTAAGGATGGAATTAAGAAATAACCGATCTTAACTTATGTTGAGAGTCAAGGTAGAACCGATCTCTACCTATCTTGGAATATATGGTAGCTTTTGTTGGGAGTCTAGGTATAGTATGGGGAATAATTGTGGAACCAATCCTAGCCTATTGTTTTTCCATATTCCCCAGATTTTGGGTGTTTAGGAAATTATGAGCATTGTTTTGGAGATTAAAACTTCTACTCTATTAAGGTTTTACAATTTATTGAATCAAAATACTAATTAAGTTCATAAAAGACGACAGAATTATGTTTCCAGCATAAATCCTTTTGCCTTAGATGGCGGTTCATTTGATTTTTGACCTTTTTGTCTTGCAAATTGAGTTGGATCCTCCTATGGTTTCTTCTTCTTGCAATCATCAGAGCTCCACCACTCCTATAGATTGTGTCGTCACCACATTCCGAGTTGCATTTTTACTCCTGCAGTTTCCAAAATCACGTCATACGAGTTATAAACATTAATGACTGTTGCCGCAGTGTGTAGATTATTATTCAGGACAATGTGCATGTTGATTTTCAGATTTTCCTCTGTATGACGTAAAATTCCTGCATCTTTGTTCTAAAGTTGGGTTTCTCACAGAGATAAGGTTTAGTTGGGTCTTCTTCTGATCCTTCAAATGTTGCCTAGCAGTTTGGATTGTGGTATGTGGGTTTGGATAATTCCTTCAAAACAAAGTTTGCACCTAGATTTCCATATATACCAGCAAATTGTAGCACATTTTCTGGGAAGTTTTCTTCCATGTCATAGTCATACCAGGAAAGGAAGATATCCTCATGGGTAGTTCCTATTGGTTTTTGATGATTGACGAGAACTCCAAAACCAAACCAAACCGCTCTACTAAAGATGCAGTTGAACAAAGAATGTAGAGTTGTCTCTTCCTCACATTTGCACATACCGCAAGTGGAATCTATATCTTTTAATTTCAGGTTGAGGTTAGCATTGACTGGCAGAATGTCATGGAGAAATTTCCAGATGAACATCTGTATTCTAGGGGCAGTTTTGAGGTTCCAACATTTCTTCCACACCTTAGGGTTGTTTCTAGGTTGATTTCAGTGGTAGTATGTTTGACAAGGAATTGGTAGACAAGTTTGACAGAGAGATCCCTTTGTTGTTTGTGAGCCAAACAAGCTTGTCATCATCTGTCTTGGTTGTGTCCAGCTGGATATGTTTTATGTTTTCTGCCACATCTGGTTCAAAAACCTGATTGATAAAATCCAATTCCAGTATCCATGCTCCTCAGCAAAAAGTTGTTCTTTTGTTAAGGTGTTTTGGATTTTTGGTTTAATTTGCTCTAACAATATGATTTGGGAAATCCAAAGGGATCCAGTTATGGCCCCAGATTTCAATAGATTTTCCATTTCCTATTCTCCAAGTTGCATTCCTCTGGATTAGTTTTAGACTTTTCCAGAGGCATTTCCAGAGCCAGGAAGCACTACCCGGAGGTTTATCCCCTTTGAGCAGAAGTGGAGATATATGTTTGAAGTATTTAGCTTTCATACATTTTCCCCACAGGGTGTTTTGGTTGTGGATAAGCCTCCAGACCAGTTTAGTGATCATAGCTAGATTGAACTCATTATAATCTTTTAAAGCTAACCCTCCCATATCTTTAGATAAATAGAGATGTGTCCATTTTTTCGGCAGTACCCTCTTGTATTTCCTTCTTTGTGCCCCCAGAAGAAGGAGCGATTCAGAGCATTCATTTTTTGTGATGTTTTTGGGTATGACAAAGCATGTCATTTGGTAGTAGCCAGAGAGTCATCACATGTTTAATCATGACTGATTTCCCAGCAGGAGAAAGGTGTTTTCCCCTCCATCCTGGAAGTCTGCCTTTAATGTTTTCAAGAATGTTTCCAAAGCATTCATTCTTGGATCTATGAGTAAAAAGGGGAAGTCCTATGTCAGGCCCACTGGGACACCCCACCATCTCGGTGGCTACCCAGAAGATCTTTGCGGCAACGATGGCTGGTAACCAGAACTACCCTGACATTGGCACTGGCCGTTCCTCACCCGTCTGATGCGGTGTGTGTTGTCAGGCCCACTAGGGCACCCCACCACCTCAGTGGCTACCCGGAAGACCATTGGCACTGGCCGATGGTGGCTGGTATCCAGAACTACTCTGACATTTCTGATATTTACTTGACCCTTAATCGAATTGGTCCGGAATTTTGAAGGTCTAGTTTCTTGAGTGGCATATCAGAGAGTCACAGCTGGCTAAGCGGGTCGTAACCCGACCCGTTGGAAGCAAAAATTCTCTGGTCTGCTACAGTTGGTATCAGAGCGGTTCCGGTTCATTCAGGACTGTGAGTTTGGGATTCGCCAGTGTTTTATCGCAAGGGGACTACAGGTAACCCTCCTTATTTCTAAGTTTTATTTTGAACTTTGAGGACAATGTTCTTTTTAAGGTGTTGGTAATGTAGCAGTATGTTCTTTTATCTCAGATTTAACTGACCCATTAGGGTAGAAAAATAAAATTCTACACTGTGTGCTAAAAATAAGAAAAATGAAAATTTATGTTTGTGTGTCTTTTAACAATTTTGGGTGTCCTAAGGGTGAATATTAGATTCTAAATAGGGAGTCTGGCTAAATCTGAATCATGGGTGCCTTAATAGCCGTGCGTGCATGATGTCCACGTGTCTTGCATATGAAAGGGGGGATTTTATTTGTGGGAGAAACTTTTTTTCCAAATTCCAATTTTGATGACTCTGAAGCTTGAAACTTATCTTTGAGAATTAGCTTAGATATTTTTATTAATACTAAAGAGTATTAGATTTGCCTAGAATTCTTGTTAATCAATTAGTTGTTATCATTGATGATAGAAGCTAACGAGTACATGAGGGAAGCGGCTCAAGTTGATATGGTTCTGGTTAGCGAATATGGTGTCACCTGGTGTTGCTCAAAGATATGTTGTGACTCAATCTTGCTGGTGTTTTGGGTCATCAGCTGGGTTGTATTCCACTTGGGTGAACTAATTGTCATTGTTAGCGTTCAATTGTGTTATGCATGGCTAAGATTTGTGGACGTTTACAGTATGTTGTTGATTAGGAAACGTGGATGCATTCCCTAAATCAAATTTGCAGGGAAAGAGAAGGTATAAAATGGTTTTAGAGTACAACACCATAGAAGTATCATCACCACAAGCTTTACGCCTGCAAAGTGTTTGATAAAAAGCTTGAAAGAAGATGACTCTTATTTCTCTTCGATACTAGCGATTTGAGGTAAGGTTTCTAATGCTATAACAAAGATTACCATGATAGATTTTTAAGTTCATAATTTCTTCAGTTCGATGTCCTTTGAGAATCGCCAATCAATTACTTCAATTGTTGGGCTTAAGCTGTGGTTGTTGTTATTTAATTAATATTGAATATTGTTATGAGTTGAGCTTATAAATTGTGTTCTGACCGTTGGAATCTTATGATTTTTGGATATGTTTTACGTAACCATGTCAGGAAAACTCTACCAAATTTTCAGGATAATCGGACTAGGGAAAGTAGTATAAACTGATGTGTTACAGAGAACCATTCTACAGATTTTGTATAACATAGCAGGGTCATTGAGACCTCTATTTTAGCACTTAGACTGCATGGATTTCTCTGATTTTTGTATATGACAAACCCATTTTTTTATGATTGAGCTGTAAAAATTTCAAAGCAAATGGATCATGTTAAGTACCCCAAATGGGGAGTTTTCTACAGTAATGTCTGTCAGAATTCAGTTTCGTTGGAGCATATAAATTCAGTCGTATCTGATATTTAACCGTTACTTTTCTTTGAAATTTTGATATAGTGAGTTTGATGTAGTTATGAATGTACGGTGAAAAGTTGACTACGATCCGATCAGTATACACAGTGAGTTTCATAAGAACAGTCCATAATGTAGATATTTGCATGCATGCTTATTTACCAAATTGGGCTGTAAGCATTTGGAGTACAAATGGTGATGCATGTGTCGCACTTGTAGATGGCTTAATGGTATTGTATGATCTGAATTTTAACTAAGAGCTCAAGTTTCCATCATTTTGCTTATGTATAACCATGTGATACCTCTATTGACATCATTGTGTGAGTTAACAAATTGTTGGTGTTTTAGTGTGTTACTTATGGATTATGACCATCAATTTTAGTTGATTAAGGTAAGCTCCTTTAATTTAAGAGCATAATTTTTGAATGTGACTTCTCCATCTGGGATCGGTTGTGACCCCTTAAGATATGTATGTTGTAGAGAATGAACCGTGACATGTCTTTCAATGGAGGACCTCTACTTAGTGAAATTTCAATGTCGATTCAATTGCCCATTGCATTATGTCATAGTTCTGTGGAGTCTCCATGTACTTTCTATTTAATACAGGTTCTTGGTGTTTGGATGATGTTAATGTTTTGTCGATATATTGATTTGGAAACTTAATCTAAATTCCCTTTGTAGTAATCCAAGATGGAATTATATACAACACTATAAAGGATTCGGGCCTTTGTATTGTTTGTCAACATCCCTATCACGTATTTAGGAATCACGTTTATATGGGAGGAGAACCTTAAAGCTTTGGTCTTTAGTATTTGATACAAAATCTGACATCCAAGGTGATATTGTGCTGGATTGATTATGTATTATTATTTAGCCTTTGTATATAACTTAGGGGAAAGCTTATATGGAGCAATATTCATCTCTATGATAAGCTATGGCAATTTCTTGTATACTATGAAATTATTCTTATCTCCATGGTTGAAGAAAGTGTGATGGCTTGGGTTTGCTTTGAATTCTGACATGGATTTGGTTGTGCACTTGAACCAAATCCATGTCAAGTGCATTATCGGTACTTGCTATGTATGCTAAAAAAAAAAACCATCTCTGAACTGGTTGTATAATTTTTAGCCTTATATCTTGAAGTGGCAGTTACCAGACTTGTGGATGAATGCTTACATGTTATAGGTGTCGATATGGATGGTTAATTAGTGTTTATGATTCATGCTAGCTGTTGGTAACGCGAGGTATGAAATCTGTAGCTTCTAGCTTAGATGCACAGTAGACGATACTTGAAAATTATTGGCACTTTTAGTTAAGCAGCTATTGCTTGTTTAGGAGCTGGTTGTATGAGTTCAGTCGACATAAGAATATTGTATGTCAGGTACCATTCCATGGGTATATATGCTGATATGTATATATCCACCTTCATTCCTACAAGTATAATATTGGATGCTCATTTATACATATCCATCCGATAGTTTCAATTATTATACCATATGATGTTTTTGAGTTACTTTTAACGTGAATTTAGGTTGAGCATCTAAGTTACTTCTACGAGTAGAGATAGTTACTGTTAAGGTAACCAGCTCATACTATCTAAGAGATGGTTGCTGCAACAACAAGCAGTTCATACAATCCACAAAAGAAATGATTGCTATTTAAGTGGGATAGTTCAGATCATTTTATAAAAGATAAATACTGCTAGTGAGGGTAGTCCATACCATCTAAATCAGAATGACGAACTACGGTCGTGCTTGATCCCTTCGAGCAACGGAGAGGGTACGTAGGCAGCCGCTATGCGGTTCAGCACAACCATGCAAGGTTGTTCATATCATCTGAAAGTGTTGGTTGATGCTTGACAGTTCATACCATTTATTCGGAGATGATTGCAACCCTAGCAGTTTATAAAATGTTTTGGTAAGAGGTAGTTGCAGTACTGGCTGTTCATACTACCTAATAATGAGATGATTGTTGCGTCTTCGAGATAATTCATACCATTTGATAACCATACAGTCTGTGAGACAAGAGATGATTATTACTATTCAAGGTAATTCACATCATCTGCCTCGGCTAGTGAATTAGGCAATGGTTATTATCGTGCGAGGTAACTTATATCATCTGAAAAGGAATGGTTACTGCAAGGCAGTTCATACCATCTACTGGGCCATAATTGGCACCCCCCATTATATCAGGATGAACCGTCTGGGACAGTGAGATTGTCAGGCCCACTGGGGCACCCCACCACCTCGGTGGCTACCCGGAAGATCGTTGCGGCAACGATGGCTGGTAACTAGAACTATCCTGACATTGGCACTGGTCATTCCTCACCCGTCTGATGCGGTGTTTGTCGTCAGGCCCACTGGGGAACCCCACCACCTCAGTGGCTACCCGGAAGACCATTGGCACTGGCCGATGGTGGCTGGTATCCAGAACTACTCTGACAATTCTGACATTTACTTGACCCTTAATCGAATTGGTCCGAAATTTTAAAGGTCTAGTTTCTTGAGTGGAATATCAGAGTCACAGCTGGTTAAGCGGGTCGTAACCCGACCCGTTGGAAGCAAAATTCTCTGGTCTGCTACATCCTAGGTATTTGTCTTCTAGTTTGATTCTCCCTACTTCAGAATGTCGATTATTTCCATGGCTTTTTCGTTGTTCACACTTTTTTTTTGTTCCCACTTTTTTCAAGATTCCCGACTTCTGATAATTTATTAGTTGGCCAGAGACGGAGTTGAAAGATTCAAGAATAGTGATAAGATTTTTACACTCTTTTTTGGAAGCTCTAGCGAAAATAAGACAGTCGTCGGCGAAAAGGAGATGGGAGATCGACGGCGCTCCTCTGGCCACTTTAATTCCACGAATTTTACCCTTTTCCTCCTCATGTTTTAGACACCTAAAAATCCTTTCCATACACAGAATGAAGAGGTATGGCGACAAAGGGTCTCCTTGTCGGAGACCTCTCGAGGGTTTGAAAAAATTGGTGGGGGATCCATTGAGATGAACTGTTGTTGTAGTAGTACCAGTGTTCACAAAAGCCAAGTTTTTTAAGGGTTAGATCAAGGAATTTCCATTCCACCCTATCGAAATCTTTGGACATATCGATTTTCAGACCCATAAAACCCTTTTTCAGCTTTTTCCTACTACTCATGTGAATAATCTCATGTGCTATCACCACATTGTCTGAAATTTGCCTTCCTGGGACAAAATCAGATTGGAAAGGAGAAATGAGCTTGTCCAGCAGAGGTTTTAGTCTGTTGGCTAGCAATTTTGAGATGATCTTATAAACAGTATTACAAAGGGAAATTGGTCGAAAGTCTCCTGCGAAGGTGTGGAATTTGGATTTGGGAATCAGGGTGATGAAGGTAGCATTTATCTCCCTTAGGATAGATTTGTTTTCAAGGAATTCAGAGATGGTGGACAAAAGGTCTTTTTTGATTAAATTCCAATTTTTTTGAAAGAAAATTGCGGGGAATCCATCAGGACCCGGGGATTTGTTTGGATGCATTCCGAAGAGGATAGATTTAATCTCTTCCTCAGTAGGAGGGGAAATAAGAGTCGCATTATCCTCCTCCGAGATACTTCTAGGGATAAGATCAAGGATGTGGTTTGGAATTGGGTTGTCAACGGAGGTGGCCATATCCAAGAAGAAAGAATGGAGGGAGTCAGAGATGTCTTGTCTATTCATGCACCATTTGCCTTGATTGTCCAAAAGAGAGTCAATTCTGAGTCTTCTATAGTTCTGCTTAGCAGATGAGTGAAAGAAGCCAATATTTCTATCTCCTAGTTTAATGGAGTTTTCTGTAGCTTTGAGTTTCCACATGGATTCCTCAAAGTTACACCATTTCTCAAGTTCAGAGTTTAGATTGATAATGATTTGGGAGTTATCTGGTAATTTCCTAACATTTTTGAAGAACTCAATGTTTTTAGTAGTTTCCTTTATATGATGTTGAATGTTACCAAAATAATCCCGGTTCCACTGTTTTACAAGTTTCTTAACTTGTTTTAACCTAGAGACCAGAGTGAAAGCTGAAGTTCCTTGGATTTCAAGTTTCCATGCTTGTTCTATGACCTCGAAACAAGATTTATCTTCAAGAAAAAACCCAAAGAATTTAAAAGCCTTGGATCCATCTTTCCAAATGGGAGCAGTTTTTAACAGCAAAGGGCTATGATCTGAGGAAATTGGAGGTAGATGGTGAATACTAGCTGAGGGGTATGTGTTTAGCCACTGGTCATTTGCAAGACCTCTGTCTAATCTGGCTTCAATGAACTGGGATCCATCTCTTTTATTAGACCAGGTGAATGGGTATCCAGAGAAACCTATGTCTATTAATTGGGTGGAGTTAAAAAGATTATTGAAGAAAAAGGTCTTATTCAAATTGACCTGGTTTCTTCCCCTTTTTTCTTCAGAGTTTAGAACAAAGTTCATCTCCGATGATGAGCCAGGGGGTATTCACTTTATGCAACTTGATGGAAAGTCTCCATGATTTAAGTTTAAGATTTTTATTAGGATTTCCATAAATAAAGACAGCAGCCATTGGTTTCCAGAGGAAGCTTCATGGACTATAGCATCAATTTGGTTGTCATAGGTACTAAGAATTTCAAGATTTATGTTATCATTCCAGGCCAAAGCAGACCTCCAGCTGTACCTAGAACACCTTTGGGTTCGACAAGTTCTACATTTGGAAAATTTAGTTTGTTGAGAAGGTTCTTGACTTTATCACATTTCTGTTTGGTTTCGAGATGAAAAGAATATCGGGGTGATATTCTTTAACAAGGTTGGACAAGTGAGTTTTAGAAAAGGGTTTTCTATCCCTTGAACATTCCAAGAATAAGGTTGAGGGACAAAGTCATTTGAAGAACATCCATAATTTTTACAACTAAATCCCAGTTCAAATGATCAAGATTACAAAGAGCAGAGTTGTTGAAGGAGTGCGATCTATCTAATGAACAGTTTCCTACCCAGACGACACTAATAAAAGGTTTTTTCTAAGCAATAAGAATTGACAGAAAAGATCTTTTATATCCTAGCAAGAAGAATTGTGTTACTATGATATTTACATGTAGTAGCGTCTGAGAGAGCAATTCCAAATCAACAACATGTGTTAGCCAGCTAATACTTTTATCAAACAGTTTAAGTATCAAGGAAATGAGACTGTGGGTATGGATAGTATTTGTTACCTGGCCTTCCCCAGCATGAGCGACACCATCATCATCATTGTATGCAGTAGTTGGAGTAACTGTGTTATCCCTAATGTGCTCCATTTTCCCTTCACCTCTGCTCCAGCATGATTGTAGGTATCATCCAATGGCACCTCTATCTTCTCGAGCTCAGCCGAGTTGATGACATTGAAACGGAGTTGGTTTGTGTCCAACAAAGAGACATTTGGAGGAGCTGCAGATTAACACTCTGGGATTGGTTTTTTCCGGAGAAAGTGGAGATTGCACTGGTATCACTGAGATTTTGGGTTTTGCAGATGAAAGGGTTTTCTGGTACAGGGGTTGTTTGATCTTTCTTGAAATACAGATGGGGTGGAATGAGGAAATCGGGAGTTTTGGTTGTATTGATTTTGGATTTTGTTTGGGTTTCCTTCTGTGATTTCTTTGTTTTTCTTTTGAGTTGACTGAGTTCCAATGAGACTCTGGATATTCCTTCTCATCACTATCGCCTCCAGTCTATGTTTTCTTTCCTTAGCACAGACAGATTTCTTTTTCCCATGGATGGGTTTTGTTGATTTGGTTGTTTGATTTACAACAACATTACGAGAATTTGAGATTGAGATTTGGTTTGTTATTTCCTTTGTGACAAACATCGGATATTTGTTAAGATCCATTCCATAACCCAATTGCTTCAATTCTTTGTCTCTCATCAATTTGAGTAGCTTCCCTTTGTCGAGTCGCAGTTTTGTTCCCCCTTCAAGTGGCTTCGAGAAATCTGGCATTTTGGAAGTTTCATCTGGATTAACCAGATCTCTTTCCATCGAGAAATTTTGATTGAGATCTTCAAACGCCGCGCTGGTTTGAATTATTTCTTTACCTTTGTTGATTTCCCATTTCCTGGTTCCTTTCCTGGATCTGTTTGCCTTCTCTTATATGCAGCCTAACTGTTAAAGGCGCCTCATGTGGTGGCCCACAAAGTTACTAATGCAAACTGATTACTCAGATCACTATTCCTTTCACAATTTAAGTCAAAGAGTTATCCAAGTTCCATGCCAAACTTGAATCCTTCAGTGTCCATGAATATAGTTGTATGACCCATTTGACAAATTGCTTTCTTCAGCTGGCTCTTTCCACCTTTGGATTTTAGTCACTGAGAAATCCATGTTCTCCTCCCACACTCTTTTTGAAGATTGAGTGTGCTCAATTGTTCATACGTTTGTTGAGGTTGAAGGTTTGCATAGCTTAAATCCTCCTCGTAATCTTCAGATTAAATACCGGCGGGGTTGGAGGGGAAACCAGATTTTGCGGTATCAGTGTGGTGGTAATCAAGTCTTTTGGGTCAAAGACTCTTTCTGGCATGTTCTGAACAGATGTCGAAGATGACCCTCCAAATTCATAGAAGCTTCTATATTCCGGTATTGGCATAAGATCCATTTATTCATGTTCTGGTTCCAATAAGATGTTTGGGGAGTCATCACTACTTTTTGGTCTGCATTTCTATCTTGGATGATTGATTGTTCTGCATATTTGCAGAAATATTTTGGTAGCGGATCATAGTAGAGCATGACTTCAAAAACGTCATCTTCTCCCAGTACTAGATCAAATGTTGGATCAAATCTCTCGTTAAGATCCATTTCAATCAAGCATCTAACGTAAGGTCTGACATGGTTACAGTCTTGAGGCAGCTCTTTTCGAATGAAAGTGCCAATCTGGTTTGCGATCATTTCAGGAATGCCTTCTCCAAAGAATTCCACCGGCAGGTTCAGATAACCAACCCAGATATTTACCAGCGTCATGGTAATCATTTGAGGAGGTATAGCAAATTGATAAGCCTTAACTACCATGAGCCAGGCATCATATTTGGTTGGAGAGTAACGAATGGCTCTCTGGGCATCTACTCTATTTTCCAATTTGATCGTGAATTTGTTTGGTTCAGTAAGCCACTGACCAAATTTGCTACAGGTTGATAGGCTAGAACCCAAAGGAACTGAAGCATTCCATCATTTTTTGGATATTCAGTTTGAAGGGACAGAAGATTCGAGCCACCACCATAGTCGGTATTGTTTCTGCACTTTTCTATAGTTTCTTTTTGAGGGTAAGAGAACGAGTGAGGGAGAGTTGGGTATTCATTCTATCAATGATCTCAGTTTCTCTGCGATCCTCAGAGACTTGGCTTGATTCTATGTTCATATCAGGGCGGATCATGACTGAGGTATTTTGTGGTGGTTGTTTGAAAATGTTGAAAAGTTTTGAGCAGCAGAAGCCATAAACTCGAACACCAAGATTGATTAACCATCTTTTGATTTTTACAGTCAGATTACTCAGAAATTTTGGTGGTTGGGTTCATTAATTTCTGATTAGAGATTTTACTGTATTCCATAAAAGTAGACAGTGAGTGAAAAGCGGGCGACGAGAGGAGAAGTTGACAAGGATAAGATAGAATGGTTGAGGGGAGGACACGGAGGAGTAAGTGGAGATGATTTGCAGGAAGTAGTCGAGCGGATAAGGAATATGATAGAAGTAAATGGGAAAAGGCGAAAGAAGATAGCAGGGTGAAAAGAGATAGAGTTGTTGACTTTGTTAACCCGAAGTTCGCTGAGTAGGTTGAGGTTCCATTAGTGATACCTGCATTTACCAGAAGATTTTAGAAGTAAAAAGTAAATAGGGGGATATTACCTTTACACAGTTCTCCGATGATGGTTGCTCCGGGGGAAAGCCAGGTTGGTTGATTAGTTCATGATTTGAAGAGGTTAAAAGCTATACGAGAATACGTATTCTATAACTGGGTTCTTGATCTTCAGGAGAAATCAGATTTAGAAAGGTTTGAGATTGTGATTTTTGGACGTTTGAGTTTTGAAAAGGATGACGTCACGATGACGGTTGTTGAGTCTCTATTTCCAAGATTTTTCCCTATATGATTGAGAGTTTTTAAGCATCTAATGTAGTTGAGACTTTCAAATTAAAGATCTCATATTCGATCTAACCGACTCTTTTATTTCAAACTTGATTTTTTTTCTCCTTATAGGGTATTCTTTTTATGAAAAACATATACATAATCGGCTAGGTTTATTACCATAATCATGCTCATGTAGACAATCATATAGGCCCACTTAGTACGTTAGTAACTTAGTTCTTAGATAATGAACCATTTGTTGGGCACCACTCCCTTTTGGGGACCATGATTTACTTAGGATGTCAACTCCACACTTATAAAGGTGTCTTAAGTGACGAAATGATTTACATACCATTTGCCCTAATTTCATTATAACTAATTGATAATAAACCTAATCAAATATATTAATCTAACCCCAATTAAAATCATTAATAATAATAAATAAGATAAAAAACTCACCGAAAAAACAAAATCAGAAAAATCAATTCAAGAAAAATAATCTTCTTCTCCTTTATTTTCTTCTCTTTCTCTTTTAATTCTTAAAGTGTACATCCACAGATATTTTTGTCAACCCATCTCTTTTAATTCCTTTTTGATTGAAGAAATCGAGTAGTAATCATCAAAAAATGGTGAAAACGGTAGTTACACTAGCATGTTCGGTTAGAGATTTTTAAAATAAACCTAATTTTATAACTGAACTTTTTAGAAACGAAGAACACCAAGAACAGTTTGGTTAGACAAATAAATTTGTTATCCGCAAAATTTTTGCGTAACCGAAATCTTCTATGTATAGCCTACTCTAGATTTCGGCTGAACAGAAGAAAAAAAATCCTAACC
The DNA here is from genome assembly GCF_003573695.1 of Papaver somniferum. Classification (NCBI taxonomy): domain Eukaryota; kingdom Viridiplantae; phylum Streptophyta; class Magnoliopsida; order Ranunculales; family Papaveraceae; genus Papaver; species Papaver somniferum. The sequence goes on from NW_020625487.1 coordinate 1,587,976, forward strand.
GAACTTTTCTTTGTATAGCCAACTGTTGAGTTCGATTAAATCGCAAACTTTTTTTCAAATCCGAACTCTTCTTTGTATTACCAACATAAGATTTGTAGGATCCAAATATTGCACAATAATAAGATCTCGCGAGAATGTAGGGAAGCTTGCGAGAGAACGTTGCATGTGTGCAAATTAAGATCCAACGTGAGCCTGCGAGAACATCGCACGGTTTCCGAAATTAGGGGAAATGTTAGCTGTATCCCACCACATACGAGCTGTCATCCACTATGTAATATCTATATTAAGAGAAAGGTAGGAGAGAAAAAAGTGACTGGTATTATTATTATCTTTTTATTCTTCCCCAAAAACCAGAGAGAGAGCTCCAAACTCATTAATGGAGTCTCAATTAGGGCTGCACATGGGTCGGTTTGGGTCGGGTTTGACCTCACCCACCACCCAACCCACTGATGGTGGGTAGCAGAAGTTGTCACCCCAACCAACCCAACTAACAATGGGTCGGTTTTCACCCGACCCACATTACAATGGGTTGGGTCGGGTGGGTGGTGGGTTACCCACCATAAAATACACATTACAGTTACATTGCATCAAAAAAAAATTACAGACTTACCTAAGACTCTTACAGATGACAATTAAAGAACTGACCCCAAGTCAAGTGTAAACAAATGATAATTATAATCCAGAGAAGTAAGAAGTTGGTGCAAAGTTGCAAAGTGCATACAAATTACAAGAAATGAGTTCAATTGTTCGAAGCTCAAAAGATAAAAGATTATTCAAGGAAGTGATTGAAGAAGTGAAGACTGAAGTGAAGTTAGCGATTTAGGTTTAGGCATTATATATCACTACTTCAACGGCTGTGATTCATCTAGGATAGGTAATCTAAGGGTTAATATAACTAGAAATATTTAGGTGGATGGGTGGGTTGGGTCGGTGAGGGAAGCTTTGACCCATAGTCGACCCACAATACTATGGGTTTTGATGTTGTGACCCATAGTCGACCCGCTCCTAGGTGGGTTGGGTCGGGTGTGGGTTGGGTCGGTGGGTTGAGTCGGGTTTGTGCAGCCCTAGTATCAATTGTAATCCATATGTAATTACAAACAATCATAGTGAAACCTAACTCCGTGGATGTAGATCAAATTGATCGAACCACGTAAATCTTGTGTCTTATTTTCTATTTTCATTATTTTATCTTTATTTTCATATCAAATAAATTTAGATCTAGAAATCATAGTCATGATAATAAGGGATGTGTTGTAGGATTTCCTTCTACTACAAGAGTTCCGTGGAATTCCAAATTTTTTCTAAACCAGTATTACACTGTATGTAAACCCTAACTTAAAAGTTCGGTTACCTATCCTGGAAACTTGATAGCCGAACAAAGCAAAAACTCCTTTAAAGATCAGTTCGGCTACATGTGTCTGAAAATACACTGGCCAAACTACACCTGTAGATGAGTTCAACTACCTGTTCTTCAGATATCCACGACCAATTAGGCAATCGCCAACAGGCGGTTGGAAGACGTGTGCCACAAGTTAGGCCTTTCCCGAATAAGACCGAAATTTGGAAACCGGAAACTAGTGGGAAACATTCTCTTTTTCGTCTTCTGAGCGCTCTATATAAAGGATTTACAATTCTTGTTTCTCTTGTATAATTTATTATTACAGGAGGAGTCTCTCTAGGTAGTTTCAAATTAATTTCTGCTACAAAGATGTCTTCCAATGGAGAAGTCGCTTGCACTTACGCCGCCTTGATTCTTCACGACGACGGAATTCCCATCACTGTAAGTAATTCTTACTTCCTCTCTTTTCTTTATATGTTTTGGTATGTAGAATGCTTCTTAACGTTGGGTTTGACATTCAACTGGTTTCCAACACAGGCTGAAAAGATTTTAACTCTGGTAAAGAAAGCCAATGTCCAATGTGAGTCTTACTGGCCTAGCCTCTTCGCTAAGTTTGTTGAGAGGAAGAACGTTGAAGACTTGATCACCAACGTTGGTGCTACTGGTGGTGCTGCCGTTGCTGTCTCTGCTTCGACAGGTGGTGCAACAGCTGTTGAAGCTCCTGCTGCCGAAGAGAAGAAGAAGAAGGAAGAGAAAGAAGAGAGTGATGACGAAGATATGGACTTGTTCAGTATCTTCGACTAGAGCGCACATTGTTTCTTGGAAGCTGCTTGATGCTTTCTTTAGTTTATTTTGTTTGGTTATGACGTTGTTAAGCTTATTATTGTTTTGTTTATAAACACAGCAGTGGCAGTTTTTTATTCGTAATAATCTACACGTTCCTCTTTCGCTAGCAATACAGATTACAATCAAACTACAGATATATGCAATTTCTTCTCTTCTAACTTGAGATAAACTCGTATACATTCCAATTTAAATTCAAAATCGATCAACTTTACGAAATATTAACGAGACGTACTAAAGAGATGTTCGAGCTTTAAGTCCATTCATCATCTTCTTTGGAAATTGAGGTACTTGATTCCATAAGCAAAGACAAAGAAGAAAGCAAGGACAAACCCGATATGGGCTAAGACAACCCATTTAAGGAAGCCATATTCCCAGCCGTAACTTTCTTGCAAGTACTTCTGCACTGTTGGATTGATTGGCAACCCTGGAATCTGCAACTCGTTTGTCCTGTCGCCGACCTGAGATGTCACTAGACCATAGAGAGTCCAAGCAACAGGTGAAGCCCAGTAGTACCATCGCCACCATATTGGGATTTGCTGCAATTGTCAAATTTAAGTGTCAGACTTGAAATGTAAGTTCTAGTGTGTACGTCAAAGGGGAGACAAAGATTACATACCGGCCTAGGAATGAGGAATCCAGAAAACAAATTCCATAAACCTAAAAAGAAGGACATAGCGATGGCAGCAATTTCAGGCGCTGGAGTCATTGCCACTGTCATCATTCCGTACATTGTGAAGTAGGTAAAGCACATGAACATGAAGTAGAAGAAGTAAAGGAACTTGGCAGCGCTCCAAGGAAATCCAGCCATAGAGAAAAGGATAAGAGAGTAAATTAAGGTTTGAACAAATACGTAGATCACTTCGATGGCCACCTACAAAAAGAAGAAGTTCTATCAGTTTCCTTATTGTGAAGTACCAAATGCACCTTGGGTTTCAATAGTAGTCTTTTACCTGTGCAAATGCGTAAGGCAATGCTGAGTACATTCCCGCAGCTCTTTCACGATAGAAAACAGTCCTCTCAACTGCCACAATAGACTGAACAGAAGATGCATTACCCGCTCCAAGAAAAAGAGTAGCAGCGTACATAGCTCCAAGCAGATTCTGCAAGTCTTGTTGTTTAGACCTGTAACATTAAATGAATTTCCGTAAGATATAAAACCTACACTCTTAACTAACTTCCAAGCCTCACTAAAGAGATGAAATTCTTACACTTTGTCTCCTTTGTTCCAAAAGATAACCCCAAATAAAACACCAATGACTGTAGTTGTAAATAACCGGATTGCATTATATTTCGGGTTCCTCCAGTATGACCAATGTTGTTTCCAGAAACACGCTTTGCATTGAGTAATAAAATCTTGAGAATATTCCGTAGGAAAGTGAAGGTCTTGCGAATCTTGTGCCGGCGTGCTTAATTCTTTGATAAGTTGTTGATTTCTCCTGGAATGCATTAATATAACTATTTAGTAGAATACTCGAACTTCTGCTCAGGTCAAGATTTATTAAGATACAGACCTTATGCTACTCTACTTACTCATAAAGGGTGGAATTGGCATAAACTTCTGCGAAATCCACATCAAGCTGAGCCTCCAAATTAATATAACTATGGATTCACACTTGTGTAACTTATTAGTACAGGAGGAGTCTCTCTAGCTAGTTTCAAATCCAAATTAATCTCTGCTGCAAAGATGTCTTCCAGTGGAGAAGTCGCTTGCACTTACGCCACCTTGATTCTTCATGACGACGGAATTCCCATTACTGTAAGTTATTCTTACTTGCTTGTTTTTCTTTTTTGTTAGATATATATATATAGAATGCCTCTTGATGTTGGGTTTGACATTAAACTTGTTTCCTACAGGCTGACAAGATTTCAACTTTGGTAAAGAAGGCCAATGTCCAATGTGAGTCTTACTGGCCTGGCCTCTTCGCTAAGTTTGTTGAGAGGAAGAACGTTGAAGACTTGATCACCAACGTTGGTGCTACTGCCGTTGCTGTCTCTGCTTCCACAGGTGGTGGTGCAACAGCTGTGGAAGCTCCTGCTGCCGAAGAGAAGAAGAAGAAGGAGGAAGAGAAAGAAGAGAGCGATGACGACGATATGATTATGAATCTCTTCGACTAGAGGGCATATTGTTACTTGGAAGCTACTTGATGTTTTCTTTTTAGTTTATTTTGTCTAGTTGCGACGTGTTTTTATAAACACAACATAGCAATGGAAGTTTTTTATTCGTAATATACTCTGACCCTAGTAATACAGGAAAACTATATGCGTCGTAGGATAAGAATCTCGCAACGATAATATCTCAACGAAATTATCAACAACACAACACAACAGCTTCGCAGAACAATTTCAGAAATGATACGATAAACGACGACAGTTAGGATCACGAGAAAGATGTGATAGTCCTGCGAAAATTAGAGAGCTTACGAAATTAATATTTGTAAGGTTGCGAGAATGTCGCAGACCATACCCGAAAGTAAAGGACAGATTAGCTGTCATCCACTATGTATTTCCCTATAAATAGTCGTTCAAGTTGTAAAGAAAGGGAGAGATCTTTTTTGAGTAAGAAACAAGTAAACAGGAGAGAGAAAGTCTAGAATAGAGGTCATTCTTGATTCTTTATCTTTTCTTGTAAGAACATTCGAAGATTGATCAATAAAATTAATAGTGTAATTCTAAAAATGAGTTGTGTAATAATGAAATCATATGAGGGGTGTAGTGTAGGATTTCCTGCAACTACATAATGGCGCTAGAAACAGGGAAGATTAATATTGAGATTTGTGAAGATTTAGAGTGATTGATTAATAATTTTACATAATTTCTTGCAATATTGTTAACATTGAAGAAATGGCTAGAAGAAGAAATACATCTGAACAACCGACTACTGTTAGAAGAAGCAAGAGAATTGCTGGGAGAGAAAGAAGTGAAATGGGGGAATCTACTAGAATGAGAAATAATGGAGAAAATCAAATTCAACCACCAATTCAACAAACACTAGTACATGGTAGGAATACAGATTATGATAGGGTGAGTATACACACTTGGCAATCAAATTCGGCAGAAGAAGTAGAAGAAGAGCAACAAAACAGAAACCATAGACTGGGAGAGAGAAATCAAGAAGCAGATGAAGGAATAATTCATGGAGATGAGGAAATTGGAGCGTTAGAAACATTGAGACGAAGAATACATGAAGAAAGAAGAGCTGAGGCAGAAGAACGTGCAAATCTAACAAGGCAAAATCACGAATTAAGGATGGAGAATATAATACTACAGAATAGATGATCGAGAAGTATTACAAAATCATATTCAAGATCGACTAGAAGAGAAATGAGGCGAAACTCACCCACAATCAATGATGGAAACAATATTCAAGAAGAAATATCAAATCCTAATGAAGAATATCGCGAAAATAGAGAAAGAGCTAATGATCGTTACGTTCCACAAAATGAAACTTTTGAGGATGGGAAAAATTGTGGAAATCAAGAGAACGGACAACGTCAGGGACGAGATGACCAAGATGGCGAAGGAAATCGAGAGGAAGGAAGAAGAATTTTACATGAAAGAGAAAATCAAAGAATCAACAGACAATTGAAGAAGAAATTAAAAGACATTATGCTGAACAAGCACGTTTAATCTGCGAACGTGAAAGATTGAGAGCGGAAATGGAAGAACAAGAGCTTCAGGAGACAATTCGCCAGAACAATCACGACAACCGAGAAAGAAGGCGTACACAAAACCGGAATAACGGTAAGCTCAATGAGGAGTATGATAGAGTACAGAGGATGGCTGAAAGACAGCGAATGGAATTGATAAGAAATTAACAAAATCATGGAGGGGAAAATGAAAGGCATCATCATATGCGAATTCAAGATAGAGATGAGGAAGAGAATCGAAGAAGAAGACGAGATGAGGATAATGAAGAAGAAATGCAAAATTTCACGAGAGAAGATAGACATGAATGCAGAAGAAGAGAGGCGAAATTAAAAAGACCAATGGATCAAGATTCAGGTGTAAATAAACAAATCTTGAAAGAATTAGAAGAAATGAGAGGAATGCTAAATAATAGAGGAGAAGTAGGCAGAAGACAATTAGATGAAGCAATAGAAGAAGCTGCGAAAACTCCATTTACAAGGGAAGTACAATTAGGAGGAATACCACCGAAATGCAATTTTCCCGCATTAACCAGCATTTTTGATGGAACAACTTGTGCAATTCAACACATTAAAGCCTATGTGAGGTGCATGTTACAATGGTAAAATCATGATGCCGTATTGTGAAAATATTACGCATCCAGCTTAACAGGAGAGGCGTTATAAATGGTTTGAAGGTCTACCAAAGAACACAATAACATCCTTCAATCATTTGCAGACTACATTCTTAGGGGCATATATAAGTAATAATTCTTCGCGACCTGGTAGAGAATATGTGTTTGGATTAAAACATAGGATTGGAGAAAGTTTGAAACACCTGACTAAAAGATGGAGAACTATGTGTAGCGAAATGACTGGCCGTGTAGATGAGAGATATCTTATATTATCATTTATCAATGTTATGTTTGCAACAAACCTATTGTATGTCCAAATTTTCAGAGTCAAGAATACGATCACAATGACTGAATTGCGAGAACTTCAGGAAGAATACCTGCTCTAGAGGAAAGGCAAAATGAAATGGAATCATATCCAGTTGCGAACACCAGCTCACAAACAGCGAATGCAAGCTTATTACCAAAGCTAATAAACACATTAGTGAATACTTCGCAAGTACAACAAGAGAAGGTGACGGGTAACAATCAACAGAAACTGGTGGCTATGGGAAGCCGAGATCAAGAAGAGCATGAAAGAGAAAGAAATTTCTACAATCGTGGTGGAAATAACAAGATTCAAAGACTCGATCAACCACAAGAAACTTATGGAGGTCAAAGACAAAACTATAATAGAGGACAAGGAGGTCACAAGGTAGTATGGGAAGAAATCAAGATGCCACCTCTAAATGCAAGTGTGGAGAAGATATGGGAAGCTATAATCTTGATGGAGAATATACCAACACCATGGAACATGGGAACGGAACCACCTCCAAACCACAGAAGCCATGAGTTTTGTTCTTATCATCATTTTCATGGACATACAACAAATGATTGCAGGAATGTAAAAAGAATTATTTTGAGAATGATAGATCAAGGAAAACTAAACCACTTTTTGGTAGGGCACCCACAATCTCAACCACTGCCACCACCACCAGAGCATCACAAAGTGAACGCGATGAAAAAGAAGGAAACATTCTTCATAGAAGTTGGTGCAAAAGCAAAAAATCTATTCTGTCACTCTATCGTACATTCATATAAGACAATTGAATATTTTCATGACAATGTATTGAGTAGAGTGTTCGCAAGAGATAATGATGGAAGAGAAATTATGAATATGGCGAAAATCTCGCCACTAGAGGAATTGCAGAAACAAATCATTTCTTTTACCGCAGAAGAAATTCCCGAAGGAGAAGAGGTGCATGACAATCCATTGGTAGTAAAATTAGAAATTAATCCAAAACCGAAAGAAGATGAGGATGATGAAGCTGAAGATTCATGGGTAATTAATAGAATTCTAATCGATACTGGAAGCTCTGTGAACATCTTATTTTATCATACTTATAAAACCATGGGTGGAAGAGATGATGATCTTATACCATCAACATATAAGATATATGGTTTTAATGGTACTGCTAACAAGCCTAAAGGGGAGATTACTATGCGAATTTCATTGAAGGGAATATCTTCCGAAATCTTATTTTTTGTCGTTGATGTAGAATCACCCTACAATGCGTTAATTGGTCGACCTTGGCTACATGGGGTTCTAGGTGTAGCTTCAACTTTCCCCCAGTGCATCAAATTCCCTCACCCCAGTTGTGTAGGAATCATAAAGGGAGATTGGGTTGAAGGAAAGAGGTGTTACGAAACTGAGATAGAATCTTGCGAAGGAAGAGAAAACAAGAAGGAAAACTGGCGACACAAAATCAAAGATACACAAAGAAGTGAGAGGTTGATGGTGGATGCAATCGAAAGGAAAGGAGAAGAGATGTTGTGAAACTAATGCTAGCTCAGAATAAAAATGATGAACATACCACTACCAAGGAAGCAGTAACAGAAAATAATAAAGAAGCAGAGGATGACAAAGGTAATAAAAACAACAAATGTATGAATGATTAAGTTGTTGCGATATTCTCGCAATAAGTAAAATTCTCAAAAATACATTTGATTGAATGGCAAAATTGAGATTACGAAATTCAGATACAATATGATGATGATTCAGATACACGACAACATCTAGGATCACGAGAAAGATGTGATAGTCTTGCGAAAATTAGAGAGCTTGCGAAATTAACATTTGTAAGGTTGCGAGAATGTCGCAGACCATACCCGAAAGTAAAGGACAAATTAGCTATCATTCACTATGTATTTCCCTATAAATAGTCGTTCAAGTTGTAAAGAAGGGAGAGATCTTTTTTGAGTAAGAAACAAGTAAACAGGAGAGAGAAAGTCTAGAATAGATGTCATTCTTGATTCCTTTATCTTTTCTTGTAAGAACATTCGAAGATTGATCAATAAAATTAATAGTGTAAATCTAAAAATGAGTTGAGTAATAATGAAATCATATGAGAGGTGTAGTGTAGGATTTCCTGCAACTACATGCGTCTCCTCTAACTTGAAATAAACTCGTATATATTCTAATTTAAGTATAAAATCAAACAACTTTGCGTGAGGTGTTCGAGCTCTTTGTCCATTCATGGCACTCATCATCTTCTTTGGAAATTGAGGTACTTGATTCCGTAAGCAAAGACAAAGAAGAAAGCAAGGACAAACCCGACATGGGCTAAGACAACCAATTTAAGGAAACCGTATTCCCAGCCGAAGCTTTCTTGCAAGTACCTTTGCACTGTTGAATCGACTGGCAACCCTGGAATCTGCAACTCGTTTGTCCTGTCTAACCTGAGATGTCACTGGACCGTCCAAGCAACAGGTGAAGCCTACTATTCCCTCAACTGCCACGATAAAAAAAAATGTAACAAAAATAGGGAAAAGATCCTGCACACCCGGTGGGACTCGAACCCACAATCGCCTGATTAGAAGTCAGACGCCTTATCCATTAGGCCACGGGTGCATCTGCCGGCAAATCTTAGGTACGAGGATTTCATACAGGATGGCATTGCATTTCCGAGAGGATCCGGAGTAATTTCAATTCAAAGAGAAACTCCTTAACTCATTAACTGGTGGACATAGCATAAGAAAAATCATTCTGTAACTGAAATCTATGGAAAAAAAAAGACTTGTTATACAACTGAATGAACAGATAAGATTATTTAACCAGCACACATCAACAATGCAACGACTAAAAGTGAAGACCAGATACATCCTGGTAGAGACACTCTGCCAAACCTTCACACTCACTAATTTCCAATAGTTTCATCTTTCTGCCTTGTCCATTTTTGGCAAGCCAATATGCACCATCATTCTCATTTTTTCTACTCCCTGACACATCGAAGAAGGCAAGACCTCTATTTGATATCAGAAAAGATATCCAAAACGAGTTTATAAATTTTTTCATGATCCACTTTGTAAATGCTAAACAGCAGAAGCAGATTACAGTCTTTGCAGGGAGTTTCAACACTCTTAGATTTCTAACCACATATACAAATTTTCCTGCGACTCCAACTGGCCATCACGTAATAAGCAACGTCTTCAGACATACAGTAAAGATAGAATGGGGAGACGATGTCATACTCTTTGGAGAGCTTTATACCTAAAGAAACACCTTCCAATTGGTGATAGAATGACGAGACACGGTCATCGAATTCACAAACAAGCTTCGACCAACCAACTATCTGCCTTTGACAAGAATCACGTAACATGGCTCCAAGTCCTATATTTGCACCGTCCATGTAGAAACTGTTGGTACGAATCTCATAAACTTGTTTTTTAGCTTTGATGTGAGCCTTAATTGCATTATCATCCTTGTTTCCCCATTCAGAGCATAATTCATCAAACCCCTTCGTCCTTGTTGGAACAAAAACCTCTTCTTCATGATCATCTTCCGACGAATCTATGTTCTTCTTAGTTATACTACATATAATATCCGGATGATTTTTGCAATGTAGTTCTCTATACACCTGCTTAAATATGGATTTTTCGTCTTCATCTACTTGCAGGATGTCACGTATATGTCCCGGATCATGTGTACGCATATCATCATTCTCATTCATGAGATTGTAGCTGGATCCAGAACTACCTAATAACCTGCTTAATGTTTCCATCAGACTCATACGAATCATCAACAGACAGTTCCTTTAATCGATCCATAGAAGCAGATGAACCCGACTCTGTATCCATAACACCTTCTCCACCAAAAAGAGATGCTAAGTAGTATGTAGATTTTAAGCAGATGAAGGATCTTCAAGTTTCTCCAACAAGAAATCAATGTAACAACTTAATCCAACTGGATATTACTGCAACTTCCTCAATGATTACCGGGTTTTAGGGTTACACAAGATGAGATCGATTTTTTGGGTTGTAGAAGAGGAGATCGGGTTTAGAGTTTCAAAAATACTATGCGACTCAGGAGTGAAAGAGATATTTACAGGCAGATGAAGATCTAGAAGAAGAAATCACCAAAGAGATT